>NC_031972.2:44560682-44882182 GCF_001858045.2 Oreochromis niloticus
TCTCCATCACCTGTTCAGCTCTGATGATTCAGTAAGGACATCTCCTGGTTTCATCTTCATGTTTCCCTCTCACCACATATCCAAACGGATATCATGACCAGCAGCTTTTACAGCTGTGGCTCCAGCAAACATCAGCTGATACTAGAAATTAATATTAAATAAATTCTAACAACAGCTGCTCAAGCTTAAACGTGCTGCTGTTGTTTAGCGCGACATCTGCTGGTTTCCTCTTTCTGGCACAAAGTGGGAGATAAACAAACAAGAGAGAAAAGCCGATCAGCTGATCATTGATCAGTTTCATGATTGAAGTAGCAACAGGAGAGGGAGGGGGAGAGAATGAGAGAAGAAGAAACAGCTGTGCAGCGTAAAGACGCAGAATAACTCCAGCTTTGTGTCTTTTTCCATTCTATCTGAAGTTCGGGACAAACTGTGTTCCTTTTTACCTCAATATGAAACGCGTAATATTTTCTCTGAATGCGGGACGATTCTGTTTTTTACGGGACGGTTGGCAACTCTACTAACTAACCTTATGAATAAAATAAAGTTCACTATCAGTAACATCATAGCACCCACCCAGCTGTATAGAAACTCCGTCATGCTAGCTAGCATGCAGTACAAGTTATTGTAACTGACTGTAAAAAGTCAGCACAACGAAAATAAACTCCACCTAAACTTGGTTTATATCTGACCCAGATAGACTGCAGGTCATAACTTCTTACCTGAAGTTCAGTTCACCTGACACTCGGACCGGCGGCCGCCTCGGGTCTCTCCTCCTCCTGCCTCCCCTTTCCCTCATCCACCTGCTGCCCTTCACCACTTGCTAATGTTACTGAATCTGTGGAAGCTCCCCGATAGCCACCACACGAAGTAACGAATAACGAGCCTATCTAAATCCCAGTAACAATTAACGCGTTCCTGATTTTGGCATAATAACTAGTTACCGTGCTCGTTACCACAATAATAACGTAGTTATTGTAACGCGTTACTTAATAACGCTTTAGTCCCTACACTGCTTGTAGCCAACCAGAAAACAGACACACATGTGGTTGCTGTATCTGATACCATCAAGCATGATAGTGCAGTAGTTAGCGGGCCTAGTAATTGTGGAAAGACACAATATTCATAACATTGCTTACATCCACCCCTCCTGGCAGGCTTTATATAATCAGCTTCTTTAGATAAGAGATATCAACTTTGTAAATGGTATACCTGAATCTCTGTGTGACGACATTATTCTACCTCCAGACAAGAACAATTTGCACATTATAGATGATTAAATGAATGATGCTGCCAATAATAATAGAAGTATGAAATGTTTTCACTAAATATGCACATCATTGGAATTTAAATTGTATTTATTTAGCTTGATAATTGTTTATTTAGGAGAAAAACAGTTGAACACTATCTAATTTTGTTTAATAACCCAGCGATAAATATAAAATCTAACTTTTAAGGAAGACAAATGCAAATAGTTTATAGACGCATTGATTCACGATGTAAGCACCCCTCACTGTGTGACATTTTAAGAGTTGTAGTGTGGCATGTATTTCTAAAACCCCTTGCAGATTTAAATGTACCTTTGTCTGCCCTCCCTAACGCACAGGTAGATACAGCCAGTTCTTATCCAGTTAAGGGTTGAGGGGGGCTGGAGCCTATCCCAGCTGTCTAGGGAGAGAGGCAGGGTGCCCTGGACAGGCTGCCAGTCTGTCGCAGGGCTAACACATAGAGACAGACAACCATTCGCACTCACATTCACACCTATGGCCATTTAAGATTCGCAAATTAACTTAACCCTACTAACTGCCTGTCTTTGGACTATGGGAAGAAGCAGGAGTACCCGGAAAGAACCCTCGCAAACACAGGGAGAACATGCAAACTCCTTACAGAAAGTCCCTGGCCTGATGGTGGAATTGAACTCAGGACCTTGCTGTGAAGCTAACCAGTGCACCACCCAGCTGCCCAATTCATTATCTCATCACAGTTGTCTTTGTAGAAAAACTCAAGAATCTCAAACACACAGCTGTGTTGCAGTTGGCTTGGATAATTGACTTCACAGCCATAACAGATCACTTTATGATACTTCGTCAAAGCCTCCACCAGCAGGTGGAGAGTGACCAGTTTAATGTTGTTTATCATTTCTTCACACAGATCCAGTAGATCTGATGCATCCTGTGAGTCACAGGGGGGTGGTGGAGATGGAGAAGGAGACTATCAGACTATCAGTCTAGGGGAGACTCTGGGGCTCCCTCAATGCAAAGTGTGTTGTATGTAAAAAGAAAAAAAGACCACTGTATTGTTATTGTCTTATCCCCACACCAGCTACCTAACACTCATTTTTATTTTTTATTTTTCATAGACCGATTATGTGGTGACTTTCAGCCTACACACGTCAGAAGGGAGACCAATCAAATCAGACATGAAATCATCAAAACCAAGACGTTTTCTAATGCTTTCATAAGCAGCGTTGAACCTGTTTTTCTTGATGGCAACCTCACTAGACAGGCGTTGCAGTGATCTCCATTCGCCCACTGTATAAAAAACAATGCTTCAAGGGTGAGGAGTTACAGGTTTAACCTCCAGTTTTCAGCATCACTTGTCGCATTAAACGTTCCCTGTCTTTGCATAGGCTGAGAAAAATAAAGTATCAGTCTCTCCCATGTTGCTTTTTGTGCGGTGGTCCGCAGAGGTTTGCATCTGTAGACATACTTCAGCGTCAGCAGTGGTGGTGAAGTTGTGGAAGGTGGTCATGGCTGGCAATGGCGTCCACTGTAAGTGTGGTTAGAAATGGTGTTCCAGCACAACAGTAAAACATTGCTCATCACGAAATATACCCATCACGAAAAACCCTGCCCACTAGGAGGAGTTGTTAACCCTCAGAAGGTGGTACCATATATGCACCAGCAAAGGTGCCTTGTACAGAGGATCATGCACATGTACACAGACGTCCATGCACGTGCACAGTTGGTGGGGAGGGGTGGAAAAGTGCTTAGTATCTACTACTCACTGGGAGCAAGAATAAATTATCGAGGCAGTGCTCACATACAGCGCATTATTCAGTCTGAAGCTAATGAGTGAACCAAAATCTGTCTGTTAATTAATTTTCCAAACACAGGGAAACACTGCAGTCCTTCCTGATGTGTACACATGTACGCTCAATGTACCATGGACTTTAAATGTCTTTGTTTTGTTTTTAACAGAAAAAACACTTCCTGCTGCTCGATAGATGATTCTATTTGTTTGCACAAATTGAGAAGTATGTCTACACAATTACAATAAAAAATTAAATTGTATATTTAAAAAACCAGAACACTAAATATAAAGGTGCAGGCTTTAATCTTAATTTAAACATATTGCAGTATTCCCGATCACAATCTTTCATTATAAATGACATATCACTGCTGGGCATCACTTACAGTCTAATTTCTTGGCACTATCACACATATGCTGGACAATATGCAGTTTTTTATTTATTCATTTATTTTTGGACTGAGTTTCCAATTTGTGGCTAACAGATTACATAGTCCTTTCTCCTGCAGCTGTTTTCTTCCATTTATTTTATTTTTTTTTCAGTTTTTCATAGCAACTTTGACTCCAAACTTTTTTAAAATCTTGAACCTTAGTGAGTGTCACAGTGAAAACAGTATTCAGCACCCCCCTCTGCAGCCCGATTGCCACTTTTTATTTATTCACTTATTTTTAAACGAAACTCTTATGGAAATACTTCGGAAAGCTGCCTCTTTTTTTGGCATCCTAGTCAGACCTGAGACAGATTATTATAGGTTCACCAGTTGGACCAGTTGAAACTTCTCTCTCTCTCTCCACTTCACATCCTGGTAAATATATTTCCTTATATAACTGAAGGTGTAGCTGTGTATCGATGGTTTACAGGCATGAATCCATGGATTTAGAATTAGATTTACAGAAATACAAGGTAGTAAGAACAAAGTTTGCTGTTTCTTATAATACAACTTTTAATTAGTACTAGTATTCATTTTAAAGACTTGTGTTTAAATATTACAAGACAGCAAGGCCTTAATTTATTCTTATGGATGGCCAGAGGGACTTTTAAATGTATTCATGAAGTTCGAAAATATTGATAAATCACTGATTTGTGCATGAAATATTCCGCTGCAAGATTTAGGTACAGATATGTGCACAGGCACTATTAATGAATGAGGGACCTTGTCATGTCATTGTCAGGGTTGGAGTTTCTGGAATGCAACATTCTCATTAATTTACTGCATTGATTTCAATGTAGTTCTATCATGTAACGCTGTGTGGCAGGCAGAGTTAAGACCCAAACACAAGACTTAGACACAAAATGGATAAACTAAAGGAGGCAGCTTTATTAGCCGTAACACTCTTTACCACAATACAAGAATTCAAAAACTAAGAAACTGGAAACTAGGAGATAACTAGGAGGGAAACGAGGAGTACAAGGAAATACAGCAAACAGGGACGACGCAATGAGTAGAGGAAGAGAGAGGACTTGAATATGCACAGGATACGGAGAGGATGGGAAACAGGAGGGAACACAGCTGGAACGATACAGACTAACGTGAAAGGGAAAGCAAAACTGACAATAAGAGACTGTCAAAATAAAACAGGAAGTACGATAAGGCAAAGACTAAGACACATGGACTTGACACTTGGACTGTGGGAGAAACAGACATGGAAACAAGACAGAAAGGGAACACCGAACACCAAGACAAGAGTTAAACAAACCTGAAGACAAGGCTGAAGACCAGATGACTAAACTAAGACCAGAAGCACAAAGCAAGCAATATATCTGTTGTTATTTTCTGATGGGGTTTCTTACATCCTTATTTTTGTTCCTGAAGCTTGAGGCCTTTAGTTGTTATTATTTTGAAGTCTTAGTTTTACAGTCAAGTATTTGTAGAGTTTGTTATTTCAGTTCCTTGAGTTGTTCTTTTCGTTGTGTTTTGGTGTTTTATTTTAATTTCCCTTGTGTCGTTTCTTTCTGCTCTCGATGTTAGTGAGTCTTTCATTGTTCAGCTTAGTTTTGGTTGTGTGTTTCCTTGTGTTTTATTTTTGCATTTTAGCAAAACGTTTAGATGTTTTTAGCCTAAGTTAGAATTTCAGTTTAGGTTTCTGTTATTTTTCTTTTTTGCATCGATTAATTTAGATTCGCTTTTTGGTATTAAGTTTTTGTCTAGTGTTTGCGGTCGCAATCCTTTTCCGTCTGTATCATTCTCCAGTAACTTCTCTCCTGTTCATTCATTCATGGTCCTGCATTTCTGTGTTTCAGGTATGACATTGTTCTTTCTGTTTTTATTGTAATAGTTATGGTCAAGGACACTCCTGGGTCATGTACTATGAAGTGAGTTCAACATACCCAGGGCATTTACCCTAACACTGGTGATCAGGTTAAGCAGTCACATGAAGCTTATGAACTCGCTAAGTTAACCCGGGATTTTCACATGAAAGCGGTGGCACTGGAAACAACTATTGTACCGGCAGCTGAGCGGCTCATTTTACAAAAGAAGATAAAAGCATAATATTATAAAAATATGAAAAGGTTACACACATAACACAGAATGAAAATAACACAGCAGCTGCAGATAAGTCAGCGGTGTGAAAGGAAAAGCTCTGTACAACAGTTTAGTGTAAATGTGTGTGCTTTAAAAACATTTTAGTCAGTGAGAATAGAAAAGGACTACTATATTAATTATATTAAACTCTAGCCTATTTGAACACAGGAACGAAAAGCAGCAAAAATGCCAATTGTGTAAGTTAACACACTTATCAATATAACAACGCTATCACTTAGACACTTAGAAACAGCTCATGAATTATAATTATGTATTCCATTAAATTAATGTTAAAATTTGCATAAGACAATTTTAGTTTTTATTCTTTCAGCTTCAGCCTCAATTGTGTTTAATGGTCCGAGAGCAAGTAAAGGATAAATGCAAAAACAGAATTCAAATGTTTGCTTGTTCTACTTGTGATTGATACAAAGTCCACAAGTACAGTGCAATGCTCCTATTTTAGGATCATTAGTTCTCATAGAACAATTAAATTGCTTTAAAAATGTTGTCAGAGAACTGAAAAAAAATTACTTCTAAGATTAATTATTATTATTACTGATGCTCATCAGGGAAACATAAAGACATTAGACACTACTGAAAAACTTGAGGCTCTTCTTCTCTCTGCGTATAGAGGTGCATAGGATCTTGCAGGAATAGTGACACTGTAGCCAGTAGGCAGAGATTTCATGCCTGTTGATCTTTAATCTAGAACAGATTCAAGTTATAAAGTGATGTACTGCAGTAAGAAGTGAAGCACCTTCAAAAAAACCCAGAATTAACCCTGAAGTTAGCTGTGTAAGAAGAAACAATGCTTTGTTATACAGGCCTCTGTTTTTCAGGTGTGAACCCACTTTCTCTTTGTCTCCTTGATGAGCTGTGAGTGTATGGGTTGAATAACTCTGAAGAGAGTGTGGCTGTCATGACTTTAGATGATGAACCTCATTACACTTAAGAGCAACAGGTAACCCACTCACTGACGGCTGGTTGAACTATTCAGTTGGTAGTTTGCTCAGGCCACTTGGTGTCTTGCGTTTTGTTTAACTTCATGTTGCGTCATGTCTTCATTGCCACCTGTTTCTTGATACGCCGCTGTTTCCTCTCCCCTACCTGGTTAAATCCCTCACCATGTTCACTAACTTAGTATAGTATATGTGTTGAAAACAGCTGTTCTGTCGAAAAGTTACACCAACTACACATTTGTAAATTGATTTTATGCTACAATTTCTATACAAATGAGAAATTATTCTGATGTAGAGAATATTTACATACTGGAAAAACGTTAAGTACACTGGCATTATGTCAAGACAAGCAAGGTGAAAGCACTCATGAAATATACAAAGGTAAATCTATTTTTCTCTTCTTTCATCTCAGACAGCACTGCCATAAAGCGCCTCGCCTGTTTTCAACCATTCTTTATTGTGAGAATTTGTCTCCCTTCAGAAGATAAGCTGAAGCTGAATGTCCTTAAAACAAAAGAACTCATAATGGACTTCAGGAAGCAGAGACAGGTCACTCCTTTCTCATTAGAATGGGTGGAATCTGTTTCCACTTTCAGGTTTCTGGGCACTCACATCTCCGCCCCCTCACCTGGACCCACAACACCAACACCCTGGATAAGAAGGCCCAGCATAACCTGGACCTGCTAGTCCAGCTATTGCTGGCCTTCAACCGCTCCTCAGTGGAGATCGTGCCTGGGTGTTTGGTACGCAGAGGCCCTCAGTGTTTTTCTGGTGGTTTGCACATGCACATTGCACATGTGGACGGCAGCTCTGATCATCTCAAATAAAACAGACAAGCTGAACAGATGCAGGCTCAGCAGCTTTCAACTCTAGTAATATTTTTATATATAGCTAATTATAATTATTTTCACTTTTGAAACTTGCACAATTTCCTAAAAATACAATGTTAACAGGGTGTTTTAATGGTGTTTTATGTTTGTGTTTATGTTGGTATTCTTTAAAAGTCACCACACCACCGTTTCGATATGAGTTCAGTAATGCAACAACATGTATTGCAGCTTTTACTTTTGACACTGAAAAGAATTTTAAAGTGTTTAAATGGTAGAATGAAAATTAAACTAGTTAAGAGAAGTGAGACTGCACCAAAAGTGAGCCAATGATGAGACAGTTTTTTCTGCAAAAGTCCTGTTTCAACAGGCAGTGACATTCACATTTAACAATGTATGCAGAGACACCAGAGACCCTGCTGCCTAACAAAATCACCCAGGAACAGATCTACTGTGACATGCAAATGAATATGTAAATGGAAAATTTTCGAGCCTCTCATCCACTCAGCTGAATTAAATATCTAGTCCCAGAGAATGATGAGTGACTTTTCTGACACGGACCCAGGACCTTCTCTGAAGAAATGCAACAGCGAAAAAAGCTTTGTTCCTGAAGAATTATATGCTTTGTTTGCTTAAGGTTTAATACATCAAATCTCGTCATTAATCAAGGTTTTGTTGGGGTGGGAGATGCTTAGTGAAATATTAATAGCTGAAATAGCATGAACACAGTTAAACTTGCAGGATGTCATCATGAAGTGTTTGAACAGGAGGCTGTCAAAATCCAGGGAACTGATTATCAATATAAATTTATGTTATGGTATGTTTGCCATTTCATTGACAAAACAGAGGGTGTGACACTTAAAGGCCCGTAAGATATCTCATTCCTGCAGCTCATGTAAACATTATTGGGCTGCTCCATGGTGAGACTTTAGTTATTATGTAACTTTATGTACTGTAACAGACAAAAAGTCCTGTCACATGGAATACCTGAGCTGACTCAGAAATGTCTTTTTATTTGTTTAAAGATGCCACAAGACACCACCTGCACTTCAGGATTCAGTGGTTTCTTGTGAGGCAGTCAGTAATCACTAAAACAGATTGCACTTTTCTTTTACAGCACAAAAGGACAGAAAGGACAAGAGACAAAGGATCTTCCAATCTCAGTCACATTGTCCTTCTGAGTCATAGCCTGACTCTAGTCAGAGTAGAACTGCGGTAACAACAGGAACAGTCTACAGCTCTATATTAAGAAAAGAAACAAAATGTTGAGACACATTTCCATCATACTGCTTTTGCAGTAAAGGAAGTATATATGGATTTAAATAGACTTGTTGTAAAACCTCAGAAAAGATGAAACGTATTTGCAACAATGATGAGTAAAATACTTACATGTGTAAAGGATAACAATCATATTACTATTTGGTTCACTTTGACTAAGCTGTAAGCACCCTAGCACCTAGCATTCTCTAGATTAAATCCTTTTATGGTGAAGTGAGGTAGCAAGATGGTTCCAATGGTTAGCTTTCACCAAAACCAAGGTGCTGAGCCCTACTTCTGAAAAACAACCCATGCCATACCGCCTCTTCAATGAAACTTGGTACAGTGCAGTCAGAGAAGTACCATTCTCCTGGCAACCACCAGACCCAGACTCGTCCATTGGATTGTGAGATGGAGACAGAAGTAGGACAATCCTCAGTGATTTTACATGGCCTACCACTTTGTGGCTTAGTTGCTGTCATTCCCAATTGCTTCGACTTTGTTATAATACCAGCTAACGGTTGACTGGGGAATATTTAGTACCGAGGAAATTTTACAACTCGATTTGTTGCACAGGTGGCAAGCTATCGTGGTACCAGATGGGTGAGGAAATGCATTTGACATATTTGTCACACTTAAACCATTCATTCTCCATACATTCTCACATGAGAAATAAAGTTATTCTTTCAGTCCAGTTTATGAGTCTGGAAAGGCTTCAGGAAACTGAGTGAAAATAATTATCCACATATGAAGAAAACTTGGAACAGTAGTGAACCTTCCCAGGAATGGTTGGCCTACCAGAATTCCACCAAGAGTGCATTGAACCCTGAACAACATCGAAAAAACCACAGGCTTCAATTGTCTCAGTTAAGGCCAGAGTTCATGATCCAACAAAATGGCATCCATGAGAGTGTTCCAAGGCAAAAACCATTGCTGACCAAAAAGAACACAAAAGTTTATCTCACTTTTCCCCAAAAAACATCTTCATGATCCTGGGAAAATATTCTGTGGGCTGACGAGACAAAAGTTGAACTTTTTGGAAATTTTGAGTCCCATTACATCTGGCATAAAACTAAAACTGAGGGCTACAGGTCTATAGTCAGTGAGTATCTTTTACAGACTTTGCAAATTTACACAATCTATATATGCAGGTGATAAAGATGAAAAATGTGTCTGTGTTAGACCTACACTGGTGTGTCTACCGCATGCCCTGTGAATCTGATAGCATAGTAACCATATATATATATGCTCCTCTTTACATCACCACAGTCAAAACAATCAATACGTCCTTGAAATGCAGACTTACATCTCTGATTCAAGGGATTTACTAAAATAAACTATTGCATTAATCATTTAGGAATTATAGGCATTTTTGCACGTACTATAGTCCTCCATTTCCAGAGCCTCAAAAGTAATTGTACTGAAAAGTACAATTGAGTATATAAATTGACAAATAATAAATTAAGCAGATAAAAGTTCTGGGGTCAATTCCAAATGTTAAACTTGCATTTGGTAGCTTCTCACTGAAAGTTTCAACTTAAGGTCCAAGGATATGTCAGTGCAAGTGAAGGAGGCGATCGTTAGGCTGATAAATACAAATCAACTCAAAATAAAGTGAGATAGCAAATACAGAACAAAGAGGGATAGCAAATATAAAATAAAGAGAGACAGCAAAAACTTTATGAGTTGCCAAATATACAATTTTGAATATTCTTAAAAAGAAGGAATGCATTGGCCAACTCAGCAACCCCAAAAAGGCCAGGCGAAGAAAAGTAAAGTTAACAACTGCAAAATCTTTTCTTGGTTGAAGAAAAAAACAAAACAAACAAACAAAAAAAACTCCCCAAACAAACAAGCTCCTTTACAGAACCCAAGTCACATCAAGAAAACTCAAAAGGAGAAATATGTATCTTTGTCAGAATCTGCAATCAGATGATGCTTTCATGAATTTAAAATCAGAGGGTTTTTGTAGTTGTGCTCAAAAACAAAAAGGTCAGTTGATCTAACTGGAAACATCTAAAAGAGTGTGGCCAGTCCAGGAAAAAAAAATCTTTGGATACATGAAAGAGAAATGTACTGTAAAGAGGAGGAAAGAAACCACTCGTGATCAGATACCACATGTCAAAAAACATGGTGATGGAAATACTATCACATAAGTGTTTATGTATTCCAGTGGAACCAGACCATTAAAGTATGCTTTGAGTCCTTGTAAGTTTGCACTGTGTCTCAGTTTTGTGGCATTTAGCTGAAGCTGTACACTTCAAAATTCCTGCTTCTACTTCTATCCGCCATCACATCAATAAATCTAAAGCATCCCAAGAGTTTCTAAGGCAAAAAAGAGAGATTCTTCATTGGTCAAGTTAGTCATCTGATCTCACCTCAGTAAAGTATCCTTTTCAGTTACTGAAGAGAAAAATGAAGGCAGAAAGATCCACAGAAAGGCATCTGCAGTAAAGAGTGTGCAGAGCATTTGAAAGGAGGAAACACTGCTTTTGATGATGTCTATGGGTTCTACACTTCAGGCAGAATATATGGCAAAAAAAAAATCAGTTATTATATTTATAAATATATATTTTTGTCCAAATATTCATGAGCAACTGAAAATATGTGTACTTTATATAAAAAACAAAACAAAGAGTAGTAATATCTAAGCAGTTAATACCATCATTTAGTTAAACCTCTTGATTTAAAGCTTAAAGTCTGCACTTCAATTCCATATTGGTTGTTGGATTTTAAACCTTTTCTGGTTGTGCACAGAGACAAAATTACAAAACAAGTTTTAATTGTCCAAAAACGTACAAACTTAAGTGTACCTGCACTGCTGCACTCCCATCTCCTCGCCTAACTTTTCTGACATACATATATCTGCATAAGACATTTCAGTCTCCTGAATGTTCTTTTTGCACGAGTAAATGTGGTCTCATAAGATTTCCACAACAGATGCCTCTCACATTTAATTTCTACAATCTGGCTTCAGTTCACCATCTTACCATCTGCATCATCAATTTCCCCAGTCTCCATAATGTTCACATGCATGGGTCAGAATGTCAGTACAGGTGAGCACATTCTGACATTTAAAAAGAAGATCCCAATCTTTTTCTTCAAGTTTACATGTACCTCTTTATTGTTACAGTTTATGGTTATGTAGTTAATAATAAATGCCTCATTTATAACATATAGTTATAAACTATGCCTTTAGGGGTTGCTGGTTAGGTTTTGTTTTTAACTGTGTGTATAGTTTAGTGGTAAAAAGGTTTTGGCTGTTATTTTGAATACTAGGCGATACAAAATAACAGTTAAAGTGTTTTATCGCTGAACAGTTTGAATAAGAAAAACTGAGTGATTAAATTTAGGAATAAAAAATTGTCCATGATGGCAAGAGCAACATATTCAAAATTAAAATAACCATTAAAATCAACAGAGAAACTGCACAGTTGCTATTGTGCTGATGAAATCTGCCTACAAATATCCACACAGAAAAGAGGAGACCTACTAAAATAATAAAAACCACATGAGTGACTGCTCTACTACAGAATGTATCCACATGTTATTTTGCTTATTCACATGTTGAATGACAAACTGAGAACAATACAGGCCAGCTATCATGACTAGTGAACATGAAAGAGAGACATGACATCATGGGATCATGACTTGCTAATCGCTAAGCTGAATAAGCTGTGGAACAGTTCAGCCTCAGTTCTCACTTTACTCTCCATTAGCTGAGCATGCATTTGCTTGCAAGCCGATTACATTGATGTATTCTACTTGGAACCCATCATGACACTTCCTACATTTTATATCATTAAATGTTGTTGAAACCTTTTCACATAACCGGTTATGTTAAACCTAAATACACATTTCACTAAAAGCCCTGCCAGGGAACAGGACTGAAGCAGGCTGTCTGCCACTGTGAGTTTCTGAATATACACACACTTGGACCTACTTCTCATGTTATGCTCACTTTGGAGGATGGAAGGTCCCCAGACTAGGACACAAGGTTTTCCAGCACCTGGGTGTGTCACTCTGCCTGGGCTTGCAGTGCCTCCAGCTGCCTCAGATTAACCACCACCTGCCATCAGCCATGCACTAGCATGGCTGATGGCTAACATAACCACATGGCCTGACTAAGGCAAGGGAGCACCATCGTGCACATCCCCTTGCATACCTGGCCAATAGAATTGGATCATAATTTGGTCCAGAGTGTTATCAAATCTCAATTGGCCAGTCATTGGATAGAATGAGGCACCTCTGTGCAGCTTTTTCAGCACCAACAATTGGGTGTTTTCCTCTTCCATGCAATGTCACAACTCACTGAATAAAGTCTGTCTCATTGCAAAACAGGGGTATGATTACCCGGCATTAGGGTGTCATCACTACTCCAGTAGAAAATCTTCCATGGAGAGTATTACAGGTTCCCCCTACTCAGCAGCAATGTCAGACAGCCTTGTATGTCCCTGTCATGAACACACCGCCAAACACTGTCCCACCAGTTTATTAAATTCTGGAGAATCTGTCCCCAGAATAAGAAAGTGTGCAGGACAGGGGCTAACCACAGGCTTGACCATATGTGTTTTACCCTTGTGTTTAATTTCCCCTGGCACTCTGTGATATTTATGAATGTCACAATGTACACACTTATTTGTTCACCAGTGATTCCCAAATTGTGGGCTGGGGCCCTCTGGTGGGCTGACTGCACTGAGGTGGGCTGCAGTACTTAAATATGTAAGTGCAGTCACATATTCATATAAATGTATTTATTTGTATTAAGGGTGAATTAAAACTGGCAATAGCAGGTGGTTAGTTTGGGACATTACTCAATACTCTGACCAGAATTTTCTGCTCTTTTTTAAAGGTGGGCCACAGCACTCTTGACTTTGACAATGGCTGTTATACCCACTGTTTCCAACAATGCTCTGGGACAAACAGATTCTGGACTGGGGTCTGCATACAGCCCAAGTCAACCATAGCCTGGTGTCCACCCCTTTGGAACTTGGAACTGGGACACAATACATTACACAATACACAATACAATAAAGAAGAAACCCAAGTGAATCAGTACGGATCCCCTGGTAGGCTGAGCACTGCTTTTTGGGCTTCTCCAGACATGATTGAAGGCAGACAGCCCAAACATGTCTAGGAATTACTGTGGATCTTCCCCATCTCCCCCATCTTATGCAGCGTGATGAACCCCAGACACGGCCACAAGGTTTTCCATCACCTTAGTATGCCACTCAGCCTGGACTGGCAGTGCTTCCAGCTGCAACCACCACACACTCTTGGTGCATGGCACAGTTCTGCCTCAGTCTGTTTCAGGACTTGCACTGGCTGTAGATGCAAAGAACACAACATGACTTTTCTGGGGGGAGTTGAGTGCCAGTGTAGCAGGTTGTCTGCCACTGTAAGTTCCCCAGCACTCACACTTAGACACAGCTCATGTATACTTATTTTTCTTCTTGTGTTCACACCCATTGTCTTTTTAGACGATTGCCCAGTTGGCAGTCCAGACAACCCCAAAGAAACTAGAAGTAGATGCAGAAAAGTGTATCAAATTGACCGACATGTTAGCAGAAGCACCATCAACGCTAGCACCAGCAACAACTAATAAGCCCTTGCAGTTACAGTAAACTGCTGCTGCTGGCATTAGCTGTGAATGAGTGCAGGAGGAGGGTCAGCAGTCTCAACAACAGAGCAATAAATAAACAGCTTCAAAGTGTAAGCAACATGGGAAGAAGAATGATGTAGAAACATTAGTAGAAAGGGAGAGATCAACGTAAAATAAATAGCTACTTTGATTATGACCACTCCTTATAGCTCAAGTGTAGCTTTTAATTATCACATGCTACACTGCAATAAAACTAAGATGTTCGAAGTACACGGCTCCGGTCAGGGTTAAAAACAAATAAGTGCTTATAGCTCTCCAATGGTTGGTTCTTCAGTGATTAGCTTTCAAGAGCTTCGGTCATCTTTACATTCAAAGTTTATTCACTTTGTGTCCTTCAACATGATTGTCAAGAGATGTAACAGCAGCCATATATTGTATAAAGACCCTGATGCAGACTGGATGCTGTGGCCCAGCACTACCAGTACATTTTAGAATTCATTTTAAAATCTTAGTAGTGACTTTTAAAGCTTTGAATCATGGCGCTCCTGTCTATATTTCTGATCTTTTAGAACCTCACACTCCCTCTCGCAGCCTGAGATCATCTAATCAAAGGCTGTTGGTAGTTCCCCGAACACGTTTTAAAACCAGAGGTGATAGATGTTTTAGAGCGGTGGCGCCCAGGTTGTGGAATTCTCTCCCTCCATCTTTACGTTGCCTGGATTGTATTTATTCTTTTAAACATCATCTCAAGACTCATTTATTTAAACTAGCTTTTAATTAGATTTGTGCTGTATGTTTGATTGCACTGTTTTATGTTTATCTGTTTTATATTATTGTGAAGCACTTTGTGGTTTTTGTCCTGTGAAGAGTGCTATATAAATCAATAAAGTAAAGTACCTGACTTGTGCGACACAGACTTCTTTGAAATAAAATAAGACTTACATTTGACCCAACATGATTACAAGTTTGTTAACTAAAAACTAAATATTTTAAACAGTTTGTTTTCCAGACAGGAATAGACATTGCTATTTATTTGCACACCCTCCAACATATTCTGTAGGTCCAGGTTTCATTTGCATTTTACCATGCATTTTCCCCCCTCTTCTCCCTATTTATTATATTCAAAAACTATTACTACTATAACTAATGTGAAGTTTGTGGCAGGCTGCTGCTGTCCTCATTTTCTCTGGCATTTCCTGCATATGTTTATCTGGATGTAGCAGAGCTTGTTTTGCTCCATTACCTGCCATTTATTTGTGTACAGTCTGAACAGTAACAAAAACAAGTTCCACTGGAGTGAAATAATCCACCACGGCAAACCCCGAGCCTAAATTTAGGTTCGACACTGTTGGTGTGTGTTATGTTATTGTGCTCAAGCGTTTCTACATTAGCGCACGCATTACATTACGCTCTACTTCCTGTCAATCACCTGATTCCACAGGAGAAAATAGAAGTCTTTGCAGGCATGTGACCATAATATACTTTAATAAGAAGAATTTCTCATTTTCTTAACTGGGACATCACATCAGTTGTAGCAGCAGTTAATTTTAAACTAGGTTCAATAATACGTTTGTGGCTTGAATTGTGCATGACTCACAAAGTGTTAAAATAGGAATCAAATAAAACATCTACATCTACTTCTATATTATCCATACCAATGTAATTTAAAAAAAAAAGAGTACTCTCTTCTGCTTTACTCCCACAATGAGCAAATTCATCAGCATCATAAATAAATACTCATTCTAATAAACTCTCTGTTTTAACACATCAAGACCACCCACATTTTACCACACAATGAACCCCTGTTACAACACCTTACAGTTCATTAGGCTGCAAATGAACGCAAGTAAGGGAAGAAATGCCACAGCTGGACCCCTCGGGGTATCAGCCGCGACAAAAATGGGAAAACTCAATAATAGTTAATAAGTGAAAGTTAACATTTACAAATGAGCCCCGAGTTACACTGAGTGAGTCTGCTTTTGTTATTTCTCCAAAGCCTGCAGCTGCTCTACTGAAAACGAAGGGCAGGCCTACATTCGGGGAACAGAAGGTTTATTTGAGGTTTGCGCTCGAATGGGCATTACTTCCTGTGCCATGTTCCCTCAGTGCACACAGTGGTGACGCAGTGATGTCTACTGCCCATTGTTTTACTCGTCAGCTGTGTGAAAGGGCCAGGTGGTCCTTTAGTATGTAATACAGGTGTTTTATAAATGTATATGCAAAATGTGACCCTGTCTCTTATGTTGAGGCAATAGAAATGCCATTGCATAAAAAATACATATATTTTACATATATAAAAACATATGTATATAGCCAATTAATGTTATTTAACTATTAAAATTTGTGCTTTTCAATAAAATTCAATGTAATTCAATTCAATTTTATTTATATAGCACCAAATCACAACAGCAGTTGCTGGAAGGTGCTTTTTATTGTAAGGTAAAGACCATAAAGTAATGCAAAGAAAACAGAGAAAACAACAACAATCATATAGCCCCCTATGAGCAGGTGCTTTAGTGACAGTGGGAAGGAAAAAGTCCCTTTTAACAGGAAGAAACCTCCAGCTTTCAGCAGGCATGAAAGCTCTGCCTCCCATTGTACTTTAAACACCCTCGGAACCACAAGTAAGCCTGCAGCCTGAGAGAATATATACAACATAACAGTATACCCAGAAATCATCACACAAGCAGGAGTCAGAGCACCTTTGCTTCTAAAACAAAAGAATAACATAATATAAAATTATATTGTCTATCAATTTCATAAATGTGAATAGTAGGTTAGGTGTCAAACTGAAAAAAGAGGATAATTTTGCTGATGGTAGTCCATGGAAGTTTACTGTTAACCAAAGTTGGCAAAAGTACAGTACTTAAGTAGAAGTACAAATACTAATATTAAAAAAGTACTGATTCAACGTCTTTACTCAAGTAAAAGCAAAAAAGTACAGGCTCTGAAATGTCTGACCATGAAACCACAGCCACTGTGCACCAGCCACACACTGTTCTTTAAGCACACCTGCAGTTCCGGCTTTTTGGCAAAAATAAAAACAAAACAAACAAAAAAAAACCACCATCCCATTTTTAACCCCTGACTTTGGCACACGTCATCTCTTTTTATGCCACATCCTCTGATGATTAATACATGAACAGGACTACCTTACATGTGTTACTGTTTAGGCTCAAGTCAGTTTGATGTAGTGATGGGATTTCCGGCTCTTTTTAGAGAACTGGCTCTTTTGGCTCGGCTCACTAAAAAAAGCCGGCTCTTTCGGCTCCGAACCGACTCTTCAGGTTGTTTTGTTGCTTTAATTAATTTATTATTAACAATAATATAAAATTATGCACAAAAGGAATTACTAATGTAAAAAAAAAAAAAAGTGGTTTCATTTATATATGTGTATATATAAATATATGCGGTGGCCCCTAGAGACAAAGCACATACAAACTCCAAAACACATTTCTAGCATTAACTGAACTTCCCAAACAGAGCTACCTAGATCACTTAAATTATATGTGTATTGTTTGTGTATTTATACACAAGCACACATATATATTCAAATAATGGTCATTTACCTGTTACTACCACACAGCAAATCCGGTCATTGGTACTTCCTGGCTGGTGTAGCCACTAGGTAACGAAAGCTCAACACTGCGCCGAGCATCCTGGAGCACTTCTGTTGTCTTTTGTACGTGCTTCTGAGTTTGTACGTGTTTGGGAGTTTATACGTGCTTTGTCTCTAGGGGCCACTGTAAATATACTTTTATTTATTCACTCCACATAAAATGTAAGAAATAAGTCATATAATACAAAAACCAACTATTCACATTTCAACTTTTAACTATTTAAATTTTCAGCTTTTTCCTTTTAAACAAATTCAAAGTGAAACAACACAAAACACAAAAAAATATGAAAACAAAAACAACATGCATATTGTCAAATGGGCCTGCGTGGATAAACTTTCTGAATCCTTTATCATCCGCAACTGAAAATAGTTGTGGATGATTACTATATCTTTCTAATGTGACGTTGTTGTCCCTGGCTCTCTATCTCTCTCCCTCCCTCCCGGTCTGTTCTTCTACTGAGTGTAACTACCGGCCCTCCCCCCTCTTCCCAGCGCAAAGCACAAGGCTCGCGTTCGGAGTGAAGCGGAAAAAACTGCGAGAGAGAGGGTGAGAGAAAGAAAGAAAAAAAAAAACCCCGGAGTCGGCTCGCGTCGTTCACGTCAAAGATCCGGCTCTAGGAGCCATTTCGTTCGCGACCGACCCATCACTAGTTTGATGCTTGTAGGCTTGAAGTGACGAAATAAAAAGTCGACCCAAATGCGTTAAACCAAAAGTAACTAGCCTGTTTTGAACATGTAAGGAGTAGAAAGTACAAATGTTTGTTCAAAAAATGTAGGGAGTAAAAGTAAAAAGTAGTCAGAAAAAAAACAAGCCAAGTAAAGTAGCCTTAAGATACCTGAAAATTATACTTAAGTACAGTAACGAAACATTTGTACTTTGTTACTTCTCTGCTGTTTACATTGTAAAGCCTGAATCTTGAAGTAATTGCCAGAAAATTCTATTTTTCCCCCAAACTAGAGTATTTATTGGATCTTCTGACAAATAAAATGCCATTTTTACATATAGGAATTTTAATGATCATTTTATCATTATTGTATAATTTTTGCTGCATCCAGCATTTTTGTGTAATGTATTGCTTAAATATGTATTGTGCAGTTTATTGATTTAAAAACAAAATTACACCGATGATGTAGCTCTCTCAAAAACTCACCAAGACTCATGCATTGAATATGATACACGTGACGTTACAGGGTTACATGGTTAAGTACAATATTACATTTTTCGTGAAAGCACTACTTCCCTTGGACATCAACGACCGGTAATGAAACCAGGGCGTGCTCATGAATGGTTTGCTTAAGGCTTGTCTGCATTCAAAACTGGAAGAGAGAGGGCTGATCAATGTAAGAGCTATCTAGCTCAAATTTAATACATCGCTGTAGATGGAGGGGAAGCAAGGAATTTGCCTGATGCCTCAGGAAGAAAGACAGAGAGAGAGAGATGGTCAGAATGTAAGAGAGGGCCTGAGAAAGCAGAGTAGACATGGAGCCAGAGGAAACCAATTAGGACAGTGATGGGCACTTAAATCAGGCTGTTATTCAATACTGCACAGTCTGTGTGGGAGTATTACAATTCCCTGAAGCTGGATGGAGTATTTCTTGTCTGTAGTTGACAACGGCTTAAAAGGGGGATAATACTGATTTTTAGCTTTGTGTGTTGCTCTTGTGCTTCAGGAAAACTGTCTGTATTAGTGAACATTTTCTGATGCTTCTTATAGCCAGAAAGAAGAACAAAGCACGCCCAGCATTTTAAGCTGTGCTGTAGCACCTTTCGATTACATCCCCTCTGTGCAACACACATTTTTTTATTTTAAAGATTAGCTGTACAACAAAACCTTTCTTCAGTTATAAATGGCTTCTGTTTAGCACTATTTACCCATAAAACACAATGCTGGTCATTTTGTGAGAATGTGAGCACAAATTGCTTTTTTGTCATATTTATCCCAGAAACATTTTTTTTTAAACCAGCTCTCCAGTATTTAAAAAAGCATTAGGTCTTTTGTTCCAATTTGGAATAATGGAATAAGCTAAAAAAATAAATACGTCTGACGTATTATTATCCTATGGAAGTATTATCTCCCCAGACAACTCCCCATTTACTCACTCAGCACACAAATCAATGGCGTTTGGGGGCTGAAACCAAAATAATGAACTGGAACTAGTTTTTGTAACACTGGTGGGAAAAGCAGACTCCAAGCTCCAAACTGCAAGTCCCCATTGAAAACACTCTTCTACGTGTACATAGTCGTTTGGTCTGCTGTTAAAATTGGAAAAAAAAAATCCATTACTATAGATTTAAAATAATCAATTGACTGGGATTTCTATATTTAGGCACTATTCAGGGATTTCAGTCATTCTATTTATTTAACAGCTCAACCAAACTGTCAAGCTTATTTTGAGGTACCTAAACTACAGTTCTGTGCAATAACTATAAGAAAATTAGTGACTGCTTTAACCCTTAGATGCATGAGTGACTGAACCCCACACTTGTCGATAAGTGGGTCAAAAATAATCCGTGCTAAAATCATTGTTAAAATTAGGCGTACAGTAAGTTCCAACCATTTGGTTCGTTGTACATACACTTCCTTTGTGATCAGCTGTGTTTTTTCCCCTTTCTGGCATTTTCATCCACCATTTGTTGTGATACATCGAGCTCAGGAGTACAACAGCCATTCTTTTCTTGCTGACATAGCTGACCATGGTAAGGCAGAGGAAGGATGTCTGCCTTTTGCTTATTGTGGAACCCCCACAATAGTGTCTCCAGGAGTCACTGCGCTAATTGAGCACTGAAGAAAAAGTGATCTGTGGTGTTGTTGTGTCTTGTGTTTCTGAATCTTGTGCATAACTGCTGGACAATATTTTCCCTCACTTCTTCCACTGTTTGTCTCCCTGTGGAAACCATTCCAAATATAGGGGATGCATGCATCACAAACCCAGAAGAGCTTTAATCCATACTTGATGGGCTTGTTTGGCATCTACTGCGGAAATTTGAACCTACATCTACAGTGACTGAGGATGAACGTCTCTCTAAATGCTGAATGTGGGCTGTCTGTTAGTCCTTGCTGTGTCTTTTTAAGGGGTGACACTCTTAAATGAAATCTTAACAACTTTTCTAAATTAGATATTGCAAGAAAGCAACCTCACCAGGTCATTTTTGACCCACTTATGCACCTAAGGGGTAAAGTGGTGCTTGGAGTCAGTGCAATAAGCTGTTACCGTTTCACTGACATGATTACTTTTTTTGGGCTATGTTTAATTCATATAAAGAATTATTTCTAGCTTCTATTTTTATCTTCTTCTTTGGTGTGCTCTTCATTATGCTAACATGTCTCCTTGTGCTTCACTTAAATTGTTTCCTTGTCTTGGTGTGTGTGGATATGTGTGTGTGTGTGTGTGTGTGTGTGTGTGTGTATGTGTGTGTGTGTGTGTATGTGTGTGTGTGTGAGAATGAGGCAGGGAGAGAGAGAGAGAAACGACATGACGAAGAGGCACAATGGGACAATGATGGAGGAGCCAAAGCTGCCAAATGAGAAATTGGTGCCACAGAGTCAGTTTAGTAGTGTCTGTTGGTTATGATCTCCTGCAAGCAGGAAAACCTGGCAACCTGACAGGTACAAATGTGCAGAGAACGTATAATCCTGTAGGCCTTTAGAATAATGTATATTAATTTTTTTTAGGCAAAAACAAACAAACAGTATTCCTGTTGTTGATTTTCTACAACTTCACAGCAGTATATAGTTAGTTTCTTTTGCAGTAAAGGGGGATTTCTTTTGCCAGCAAGAAGAGAGAACATGTAATGAACAAAGAGTAGATTAATTTAGCTTGTTATAGCGACCTTTATTTTCTGTTAGATTCAGATATAATTTTGTATTCATTCAGATGAAAAAAAATATCGATCCCTGTGGGAAAATTGCCTCATACTGTAATATTTGAAAAATAATGGCAGCCTCACACACCAAGAACCAAAAACTACAGATAATTTCATAATAATATATTAGGTCCCAGTGCACATTGTCCATTTATTATACAATGTCAGTGAAGGACTTTAAAGCTGTAGTCTTAAACTTTCCTGTTTTCCTTTCTTATCTTAAGGAGAGCCTTTGTCCATGCTTGCAAAACTTAATGAGACTCTGTGATCTGAGAGAGATTGATTAATTTACAGCCCCCTTTTCCAATAAAAGTTTCAAACGTGTGTAAAATATAAATAAAAACAGAATGAAACGATTTGCAAATAATTTAAAGCCTTAATTTGTTTTCAGATAGTACGAAGGCATATCAAATGTTAAAGATGAGAATGAGAAACTGTCAGTGATATTATTTCAATGCTGTTATTTACTCTGACAAAAGCTAATCTTAATTTATGGAACTCTTTGCCCACACAGTCTTTCATAGACTGGCGAAACCACAGCCCTCTTTCTTGAATTGGCTCCTGTTGATCAAATTGATAATAAACCAATATGTTGAAAGGTTTTCTCTGGTTTAGCATATGATACGTTGTATTTTACTTTTAAAGATTGCCTAAAAGGTGTCTTACAAAAGTCACATATATGGTATAAAATTAATGAGATAGGAGACAAATAGTAAAATGCTATACGACCTGCCAGCTGTAAAATTCTCTCAGCTAACAAAATAATCATGTATTGATATGATGATGTGTTCCAGCTGTAATTACCCCCAAAACTGATTTTACTATTGATTACCACGATGCATCTTGTCATTATAGGTCTAATCCAACTTCAAACTGATGTCAGCTTTAATAGTTACTGCCATTAAAACTGATACCCTTAATCAAACATGTGCAGCTTTCAGTCCTTTGTTTAACTAGTGGACTTAAATCCCTTCACAAACACACACATGCAGCACACACAAAAGCTTCCTTTCTTCTTGCCGGTAGGATCTAATAGAATTACTGAGTGTAAATAACAAGGTATAAAGAAGAAAGGCTTTATATCCCATCACCTAAAATCTGTGAGGGAGTGTGCTATTAAGTGAACAAATATCAGGGATGGAAACACAGGCAGCATCAGTTTTATGCTTAAATGACTTGCGTTTGCGGCCCCACCTCACGCATGACCTGTCAGATTGATCCGTTAGGGGAGTCTGCATAGAAGAAGCAGGGGCTCATTGCCCTATTTCAAAAAGACATCTTCATTTGTATTGATTTGACCTGAGTGTGTGCCAGGAGTTCTTTGTATCACCAGTCATGCGTCCTCAGTCTTGTTCTCCACAGACCTGTGTTTGAACACTTGGCACTTTATTGCATGCTAAGTGTACGCTTCCAATCAGCAGAAGCCAAAGCAGACATTTTATCCAGTTTGCCAAGCGATGAGAAGTAGTAAATTTATTGCCTGTTTCTATGTGTCAGAGACACACACGTGTACTGTACACACACATGAAAATCCTCAGCTGCAGGTTCCATGATCCAAATAAAATATAAACCATTAGTCAAGTAGCTCAAACTAGATAAAGCATGAACACATTAAGCATAAAGTGGTAATGTCGAGCTAAATGCAAATAACATTCAGTGTTGTTCGCTCCGAAAGGCCAAACCTGCTGTTGTTGTTCAAATGGAAGGCTGTAACGATGGCTATAACCATAAAGTTAATGATTAGAACTAACTGGATTAACACAACCATTCATTAAATGAATCTTTATTTATCCGTTATTACAAAAAAATTACAGAAATGCATATTCCTTTACAGCCACTACATATTTATCAGCATTTACTAAAATCATGTTGCTGGAATTCAACTATTTTTTGTTAAATAAAATGAGGAAATTGTATCGACTGTGAAGATGCGTACACTAGCAGCAAAGTAAGTAACGGCTATTGGTCACAGACAAGTGAGCTGACCCAGTTAAGATGAACTGTTATTAATTACATAGTGAATAAAAATATTGCAGTGAGTCAAATATGGCTGCCATGCAGACAAACCAGCTTGTCACTACAATCAGTAGCAATTCTGTGCATCGCATTGGGCTGTAATGTGGGTTCAGATATTCCCTTGTGTCTTACCTTTGTTGAAACTTAATATCACACTCTGTAAACTATGTTTACGAGGTAATCAATCACAGGTTGTGCTTGTGTTATGATCACACTGTAATAGGGTTTGTGATGCCAGCCACTTGTGACTGCAACATTGGTGCATAGACAAATCAGACAGGGTAATCCCAGTGGGCAAAGTCATCTTTTTTTTTCTATTTTAATAGGCATTATTGTCATTGTCAAGGTTACAGCTGCCTCTATGCTTGCTGACATTTTGTGTTTGCGAGGTTTAGATGATGCATATTCTTCCTTCGCTGCACATGGTTATTGGATTCCCCCACCATATTTATGTTTTTAATCCACTTTGACAAAAGCCACCAGAGGGAACATGCACAAATAACCAGTCATATCTGCTACTAACAATCAGGTCCAGTGAGAATCTCTATCATTATAGTCTCAAAAATATATGAAGCATTACAGCTTGAGGTCCTGAGACTTATTATTATTTGTCCATAGCCCTGTGTACTTTTTGCATCAGAAAAAAATGGATCGATGTAAAAAATAAAAAACACTCAAAAAAGCCACTGCTGCTGTGTTTAAATGTTAATATTTTTTAATTGTCTTTGTTGTTCCAGAAATCAGAAATGTAATGTTACCCTTTAGTGTTTCACTTGTTACTTACCTGTACTTACTTACCTGCTCTTTGTCTTGATGTGTCCTAAAAACGTTAAAGAAAAAAAAGCTAATATTCGAAGCACTTTGTTTTAACTTCCTGAGCACAAGTTCTGATTGTTGAGCTGATGACTTGCAGTTTTTATAGTGTGGTTTGGGAAGCACATCCATCTGCATCATTAATTTGTAACCATGTGTTCATAAACTCAGGTGAGCAGTAATTTAGATTTTTACATCTTCAACACATCGTGCTTATACGATGGATTTTTTTGTTTCAAGATATGAATACTTTTCCAAGAAGAGCTTATAAACCAGAAGGTCATGAGTTATTGACTGGTGGATTAATGATGTGGCAGCCTGCCCCTCTAACAATCTGTTAGGATATATAGAGATATGTTATGGATAATCAATCACTGATTTCATGAGTCATCAAGTTTATTGAATCATTATAGTTAGGAGCAACAACACATTTGAGTGACACTACACTAACACCTTCAGATCATTGTTCACATGCACTTGTATACTGCCCTAAGAAAAGTTTCTTTTCAAAGCATCATTTTTTTTTGTCCTAACTGCAGTCTTTGCTGTACGGTATGTAGAGTCATGCTGTCATATGTTGAGGTTTTAATAGTGTATCTGTGGCTTTCAGCCAGTGGGCATCTGGCAGCAAAAGGAGTTGTGTAGTTGATGAGGTCGATGCGGGGACAAAACAGATGGCAAATGAAGCACCATAATTCAAACCAGCAAAATTTTAAACGTATGTGATAAAGATTCTTATTAAAAAGAGCATATGTCATTTCCTACTGGGAATACAAATGCCAGGGAAATTCAGATTTTTCTTAAGGTATTTAAAATGCAAGATAAGTAAAGACCATCTAAGCGTATAAATTTAGCGTCTGCACTCGTTAAAGGGAAAAACAGATGTTTTTCCATTTACTGTCCAGCAGGTCAGTAATGGCTGTAATAACCTCTGACGCCTGATTAAAGGTGCACACAATCGATACAATAACTTCACTTAGTATGTTGCCAAAAATGCTGCTTCTTGTGTCTTTCTGCAAGTCTCCTTGCACTTGTTTAATTCCACAAGCAAAAAAAGCACAACCCTTCCGTAGTGCTATATTGAACTCTGCTAGAAAAAATGAAAGTAAAGCTACTTTCTTTGATCTAAATGTTGAGCCCTGTGATCTTACGTGGACTAATTATTAACATTCACAGCCTTTCAGTCATCATTCTGGCAGGTTTATTTAGAGCCAAACCACATTTGCAGGCTAATGATCAGCGGCTCTCTAGATGTTGCTTGACAGTGCAGGTCCAGCTTCTCTCCTTTTCTTTCATTCTCACTGTACCTTCTCAGCAGCGGACCTATAATTCTTTCAGTTACTTGCTTGCTTTGCCTTGCATTGTGATGACTGTTAAAGCTCAACCGAATGTCCTGATGTTGTGCACGTTCTAGAAAACTGATTACACTTCCGTCAGAATAAATATTTGTCATCCTTGCAAGCTCCCATGCCTAGTTTTCTGAAAGAGATTTTGGAGAAAAAGGCAGGGCAGCTGATGTTGCCTGGGTGAACGAGACCTAGTTTTGATGTGTCTCTACTGTCAGATCTGCTGGGTACGGAGATGGACTCTTACCCAGCAGAAGTGGCATCCTGCAGGGGTGACGAGGTGGAGTGGATAGCAGACTGACAGCTGTCATCAATCACTTGCCCTGCTAGCCAGATGCAGGTTGACAGAAAGTGGCACATTTGCTAGAATGGCGATTTGTACACAGTTTACCGGTGATGTCTTTTTGCCAGGCAGTCTCTGGTGGAATGCTGTCTGTCATTAAACCATCCGACCACATATCAATCAATTACTTTTCCAGGGTCAGGCCTGTATGCGACATGCTCCATTTCCCTGAGGTGGTACGGAGCTCTGCTTCTGTTTCTTTGATATTTTCTCATCCAATCGGCTGTTTTTCCCCACAGGAAAAAAAGCTACTACGCTGACAAACATCACATTAGTTTTCTTCCAAAACCAAGCATAATCACAGCTTACCAGACAATGCGACAAATGGAGAAAAAGTTGAGGGAAAAGTTTTGTTTTGTTTTTTCAAACTATTTCTGCCTCACAGATTTAAAGACAAGGCAGGAGAAATGTGAAAGAATATAATACTAAAGGCTAGAGTCGAGACAGTATAGACCAAGATGACCAGAAGCTAAATAATGCCAGTCAGGGGTAGTTAGATAGACAGCAGAGAGATACTGCTTTGTCTCTGAGGACTTTCCATTGGTTGAAGCTCACTGATGCTGAACACTCCAGACAGCTTGAGCTAACGCTGAGCAAATCTCGTTTTTGCAGCCCCCTATATTGATTTTCCCCAGACAACATGTTCATGTATACTGTAGAGTCTGGCAATGAGAACAATGAAATGAATGCATCCAGTGCATGAAAATGTTATGTGTGCAGGCTTGTGGAGTGCACCGTAATACAAAGATGCTCAACGATTTTGAAATCACCAACCAATCTTTAATAATTAATCATATAGTTTGGACCAAATTAACAGCGTGCATACCACATCAAAGTCTAGCTCCCTTGTGGACTGTGTCTCTACTCTTGTTTTTTTTAACTTACACAATAAACAAGTTGTTATCTTATGGCGGTCAGACTAACCAGCATGGTCACAAGCAAACTTTGGACTGGAAAACTTTTGAGCATGTCTGGGAGAGCAGCTGTAATGTCATCACCAAAAAATCTGCTAATACTGTGGCCTACATTAGCTTTCCTGCTATCGGAAGCAGACCCCCTGCCATTTGCGCTTGGCTTGTGAGATTTTTAATGAACAGAAATTTAAGCTGTTTGAAATCTTTGTCTGCATATTGCTTGTTTCAGACAGATTAATACCAAAGCTTTTATTGCACTTACAGTTCTGAAATGAGTCGTTGCCAACTTTAGAAGCCCAACATTATGTCCACTTCACCTTTCAGTCATCTGCTTTAGCCGTTTTGTGAGACCACAAGAAGTGTATAAAGGAAATGGGCATTTGCATTTTAAAGCTCTCTGCTTATGTTCGGACTGTAATATCATATTCCATCTCAAAACTGTATCCATTAAAAGCAAACATTTCAGTTGTTTTGTGTTCTTCTTTGGGTGTCTCAGGCGCTTACAACAGAAGTCTGCATTGGCAGTCTGACCCTGGGGAAGAATTCACGGCTCACAGCATGCTATTGATCGTGCTTCTCACCTGAAAGGTGCCTTCGGGCTTGAACTCTGCAGATTTCTTCACTGAAAGCCTGTTGTTTGGTGTCTGAGTCATAGCCAGAGACCCGGCCCTATGATCCTCTTCATGAAAGTTGGCTCATTCTGACACTGAAGTTGTTTGGTTGTGCACAAGTCTGAGGTTAGCGTGAAACAGATACAGCAGGCACATGAAAGTCATGAGAACAGGACGTTCATGGAGGCATTCAAACATACAGTAGCACTAGCACACTCAGTTTCACAAAGAGAGGACCTTTGAGGTCGTGGTGGCCATATTCTAAAAAAATATATTGTAATATTATTGGGGAAGTCAAAAAACCTTTGATTAAACTGATAATTCATTGAATTGTTTTCAATGAATCCACCTGCACAGATGACTTATAGGAAAAATATGATTTCCATATTATTTCAAAAATATTAGTTTTCTTATTTTATTGGAATCAGAGTGTGATTAGAGACTTGGAGGCTTGACCGTGTGAAACTAGTTAGTCCTTGAATGACAGCAAGAATTGCCCTCCCACTGACTTTGGGACAGAAAAAACTTTTATTTGCTTATATTGAGTGATTCCTCCTATTTAGAGTTTGTGTGAAGTCAGGAAGTGCAAAACAAATTGAATGGACCTTACTCACCCTCTCAAAGCTGTGAATGTGCGTACTATTAGGCAAAGTTTTTGTATTTCGTGTGTGGAGTGAAACTGTGGAACAATTTGAGTGTGGAGTTGAAGCAGCGTCCAAAGATAAAGCAGTTCAAAAAGAGTTGTAAAGATATGACCTTCATGAGATATAAAGAAAGGCAAAATTATGAATTTCAGTGAATGTCTCTGTTTAGAAAGTTGTTTTTTCGTGCTTATTTGGATTGTACAATTGTAACGTTTGAAAGCTGGAGGTAGTGGCCTTGTTGTGTGGAGGCAAGTTATAGAGTTACAAAAACAAAATGATATGATAAGAATGTGTACTTTATGGGGTGTATATATATTATGTTAGAAATATGTTCATTGTAATTACTGCACTTTATATGGTTAAGGAAGCTAAATAAATATTAACTGGTAACTCATGGGGAAGGGGTGGGTTTAATAAGTGTGCACTTCTTCCCACTCCCTTTTGATATGTAACTGAATCAGAACAGGTGAAGCTATACTGAAATGTATTTTGCTTTATTTTACATAGCAATTTTTCTTTTCTTTGCTAAACTCCTTAATATTGTTTCGATAACTTAAATAAATTGAAGAAAAACAAATAAACCAATATTAAGGTTATATTTACTTCACCAAGCAAGGTTGTGGGGTTTTTGTTCAGTGGGTTAGAGGTATAATGCGTGGCATTAACAGGCAATCCATGATGCTGGCATAAAACATCTCATTCAAAGGGCACTAGAGCCTGCTTTTAACCAAAGGAGAACGAGGTCAGCGTCCATTTTACAAGTCGGGGAATGTATATATTGGGTTTAAGTGTCACAAAACACTGAGGTGACAAGCTCTTTGGGATGTGATCAAGTGTGAATATGATTGGAGTGCAGCAGAGCAGTGACAGTGCTGCCTCTGGGGTGGGCTTTGATTATGCCGGTAGCTGGCTGCTAAATCAATAGAGCCTGGCGCTATTGGAGACTGCACAACAAACACCCAAGCTTTAATGTACCTGTCTTGTCTGAAAGCAGGGGCCTAAACTGACTTACAGTTCTTAGAAAATGAAATGTCTAGATATTTGTCACATCAAATTTTCTCTTTTTCACGAGTTTGGATTCACGTTGGACAATCAGCCAGAGCTTTTCACCAAGTAGATTTCATCTTAAATATTGGATCTACTCAAGTGGAGGATGCACAAATGAAGAAAGCGCACCTTTAATGTAATGTGGTTCTTCACAGGCATTCAGCCATGACCAGGTTCATCAATTGCCCTGGAGTGTTGAGCAAAATTTTAATAACACACTCTGTTCGCCGCTGAAAGATGACTTCAAAAGCCTTTGGGCCTACCAGTGCACAACACAGAATGATAACACAACGCAGATCTTTATTATTTTGTCCCAGGGGTACAAAACTGTGCTTTTAGAAGACAAAGACATAGGGCAACCTGAAGTAATCTGGAAAAAGTCATGAAAAGGTGTTGTGCAGAAATGTTTAGTGTGATTTCTTCACAGAAAATAATATATTTTAGCACCCTGGTGAATAAATGTATGACATTTATTAGTACTACATTTAGCTTATTCTTTGGTTTAAATGGTCATTTCATCTGGTAAAAGTAACAGTCAGCATTGCCTAAAATAGTAAATTGTAAGCAGACTGCAAAAGACTGGTACTTATATAGCACTTTTCTGCTCAATTTGAGCCTCATTCACAAATTCACATGCACTCTCCAATAGATGGGATTTACTTTGATATGTAGACCAGGGAAGCCGGGGATCGAACCCCCACCTTTGTGATTAGCAGACAACCCTCTCTTCCTCCTGAGCCTGTGGCTAAAAGCTTGTCTGTGATAAATGAGACAATTACTGCAGCACCAATGGATACAGGTATATAGGGTGTATCAAAAAGAAACATTCAACCAGTCAAAAGGCGATATATTTTAAAGTATTGGACATAGAAGCTTGCAGTAAATTTTAAAATGCCTGGTTAAATATAGAGTTTTTAATACAAAATTTACAGTGATCACAAGTGAGATATGCTGTGCCCCCCCAGGGTGAGTCATATGTCCATACAATAGTCAAACCTGTCCCATATTTTTGCAAGCATGGCTGGAGCCACTGCAACCTCTGCTGTTGCTATGCTACCTACCAGCAACCATGCGAAACTCACGAATCACGAATCTAACATTACGTGTTTCGATCAATACTGAATGGCAACACAATTAAAGCACTTCAGCTCAATGTATAACAAGTTACTGGTTTAATTATTCCAATAAAAATACATAATAAATAATATATATAATAGTAAGATTTTAATACATAATAATATAATAACAATACAAAACAGCAGTATATGAGTTTCTGACATGTATACTTGTCTCAGTATAACAGTTTTGCTCTGCAGACATCTTACACAGACACAGATCAGTGCTGCAGTAGAGGAAGTGCTTGTTATCTCCCAGTAGGTGAAAAAACAAAATAAGCAGAAATCAATTAAAAGAAAAAACAAGGAGAAGAGAAATTTCAGTGTTTCTGAGTCTGGTGTTGCTGTTTTCTCTTTCCACCTTCTCTGTTCGTCTTTCACTGACAAATGGAGTTCAGCAATTCAATTTTACCTTCAGTCTCTTCAATTTCAGCTGTGCTTCCTCTGTATTAAATGTAGCGTGCATATTTGTGTGTGAGTGTGTGTGTCTGTGTTAGATTTCTGCAGTATACCTAGTGCTTCCTGAGATCCTGTTACAGTCCACAGAGCACAAAGATTAACCGTAGTAGCAAACATTTTAACCTGATACTCCTGGATATCCCAGTTGCCTTTAGAGTTGGGAGATTTTGAGAAAGCTGCGTTGCTTGTTCACACAGTTGAATCCTGTGAAAGCACTGCATAGTGTTGCAGGGTAAACTAGGGCTGGAGTTTTATGTTATTTTTTCAAATCTTAATTCAGCCCACCTACTGAATCAGAGTCCTTTCAGATCTTTAACTGATGCACAGATAATTTATCCATTAAAAAAGGCAAAAAAAAAACTACCATATAACTTTATTCCCTGACGTATATTTGATTTGGTCATTTTAATTGTGAGTTATAGACCAATTACCATGGTCTACCAATCTTTCGCAAGTTAAAAAAAACATATTTTAAAGAGTTGAAAATTTCTTTTACTTGCTTATGCCTGCTGTTAAACAGAAAGAGAAGCAGAAACGGCATATGCCAGGTTCAGCCTGCACAGCAGCAGCCCGATTATGGCTTTAAAATGGCCATGCTCATGTCAGCTGACAACTTCTTCTCACATGATGCACCATAAAGCTGGCACCATAAACCAAAGCTGCTTCTGCATGAGCTGATTCTCCTGTGAGGCTGACCCTCCCGCTCTTAGTCATAAAAACGGCCCTTCGGACACAGGATTGTAATGGACAGAATATTGGGTAGCTTGAGCCTCCAATTAATAATAAAAAAAATAATACGATAAAAAATAAAAAGGGAATTTGATGTTCAGTGACCCCCAAAATATAAGAATATTACATTAGAGCAATAAAGGAATCCACCTCTAGCTGAAAGTTACTCCTCATCTTCAGCCGACGTATGTCATGGTGATGTTTTCATAAATTTTCTAGGAGCAGCTACGGTGCCGGCCTCATACCCGTGGTAGTGGTGATGAATGTCTGACTGTCTACTTAGTTGATTTTAGGCTACATCTGCTGTGTGTAGGTATTTGTGGGTAGATTCATCATCGTGCTCAGTTGTGGAACTCTTAGTCATAAAACTGCAGGCACAGTGTCTGAGAACTTTGAATAACGAGTTGTCACTTCTACGCTTTTTACCGGCAATATCTCCTCTCCTTCATGGCGCTGTTTTATAGAACGAGTGGCTCCACTGTGTTTAACGCATCATTTCCCTCCTTATTGTGAGCGGGGAGGGAAGAGCAGAATGATGGGTGAGAGGTGGTAGCGGTGGTGGTGGGAAGGGGCTCAGTGTCCTTGCATTTTATTGCCCTGCTTGTCCTTCCAGCATGGCTGGTCAGAGTGGTGCCCTGGGTATTACAAATAAGCAAATGTCCTTTTCGTACTAACACTCTACTGGAATGAGTTTTTTTTCCCCCCCTATGCAACCGAGTGATAGACAGCGATCCACTTCGTTTAGAGGGATTGTAATATTTCATCATGAAGAAATGGCTCCGAGGAATAAGCAGTCAGTGATTCTTGAGAAACAAGAATTTGTGAAATTAAGAGTGCAGGATTAGATGTAGTTACTAGAGAGCTTTAAAGGAATTAAACACAGCTTCATGCTTTTTAGAGAGAAAATCATGAAGCTGCTTGGCCAGGTCTGCAACAAGATTACAGCAAATCATTTTCACTTAGCCTGATCAAAAACCGGTGTCCTCTCCGGTGCCTATATTTAACATTTAAACACTAGCATCTCTGCTGAACTCCTGAACGCTCCTTGAGCTAAGGTTTCATGTGGGTTTCTTGCTTTTAATGAGCCGTAACTAACTGATTTTACATTTCACTTTAATTATACATCGCTAATACACAACCGCCTGAAATTGTTCATAGCTGGGTAATTTTAATTTTGCCTTCCTAAATTGATTTATTTAAGCTTAATGAAAGTGTTATCTTTTAAATGCACCATCATCACTATGGCATCTAATTATGGCAACGCAGTGCTGGGTGGTAAATATACTTAGTAATGAGGAAGACCAGCATGTGCTGAAAAATACTGGAGAAAAAAAAAACATCAGATGTTCACATGTTTAGATTAGAACACTGTAAATAAAAGCTTTGCCCATTAATTTGATCACAAATCAATTCTTAACTACATCATTAATTACGCGACGAACAAACATAAGATTAAACGTTCTTTGCAAAGGTGAAGATTAATGCGCCAGTTTAATTGCACAAAGTTCTATTAAGTCATGTGATTTTAATCTACTGACGCCGATAAAAATAAGCCTCTCTTTGCATTACCTCCTTTGCTTTTTCAATTAGTGATAAAATGGCGTGTATTTTATATTTGCACGAATATCCTCAAAAACAGAGCACTGATTAAACCCCATGTCATAACGCTACATATGCAGTACAGTGAAATCTTCTGTAGTTTTAAAGTCCATATCAAATGATTTCTTGTTATGAGCGATTGTACTGCACAGCCGGTGAAAAGTATTTGATAACAATGGGTCCAGAACAACTATATTTGTCACACAGTGTGAAAGAATTGCAGACATTGTCTGCCTTAGTCTCGTCTTTCTTTAAAAAAATGACAGTGCTGAAGTGGAGGCCGGGCCTCTACGTCTTAATCTGAGTTAATCAATGCCACTTCATCATGGCGCAGACAGCTAAGTCATCTCGAACACTCCCATCAGCTTTTCATTTCCCTTCTCCCTCTCTGTCTCCTATATGACGGACAACTGTGACCTAGTACATAAGGCAGTTTTATGGTCTTCAGTGAGATTAGACTGAACGACATAGGCCATATGTTTTGGTTTTTTTTTAATGTAAGACAAGAGCTCTTAAGCATAAACTTGACTGAAGGACTTTCTGTGTATTTGTAGGATGTGTACACACCTGTGTAGTTTACACATGGGTCACATAAAGAATGCATGATTCATTAAATCCAAACTCAAGGTTAATCCTTACCACTTTTAAACATATTACCAACTGATGTTTTTGAATTAAAGAAATTGATTTAGTTTTGTGCGATTTTGTTTCCCTAATAGTTAGTTTTTTTTTACACGGAGAATGCTTTTTCAAGTAAAATAACCGAAAGCAAAAAACATCTTTTGCTGTTGTTAATATTAATATAAGTTAAGAATATGCTGATTAAATCAGACCAAGTGCATTAAAACAACTCTTTGATGCATTTGCCTAATAAAAATCACAGATCCTTTTGGGGCCTGTTAAACTGTAAATGTTAGGTAAAAATACCTTGTCTAACAAGTCCTTTGGAAAATACCGTCATTAGGAATCCAAGGGCTTTTGTCAAGCGCTGAATTGACACATTTAAAACAGGACAGCTCAGCCTCGTTGACATCATCGTGGAACTGCTTTTAGTGGATCTGAGATTTTGAAGGCTATGTCATACTGAGATGTTTTTCCTTTCCCTTCGGTCTCATCTTCTCTGACAGTATACACAGTGACAACGACAGGCCAACGGAGAGACAGATGTGCAGAGCAAAGATAGGAGGGTGCAGTTCGCGGCTAGGAAGTAATAACATTCTTCTGCAGGAGGATACATCAAAATATCCTCAACTTAAATGAATTCTGACAGTCTGCGTGCAGCCCATCAGTACCCACCACTGCCATTATATCAATATCCCAAAAAGAACTGTGCATGATACCTGCTCATAAAGCCGTGGTCCCATGACAACGGATTGTGAAACGGATGAGAAAGCAGGTGACGGATGCACAAATCCTGAAACAAATTGAGCAGATTCTCTAATTAAAGGGAAGCCTTTTAAGAATCGTGCTGCAAACAGGGCATCTTTTAGATGGACAGACAGAGAGGCAGACAAAAATGGTATGATTGCCACAGTTGTACCAATTAAAAGATTACACAGTAAACATCTAAAAAATCTGACAGACTCGACTGTGCTTAAGGACTTCACTGCCCTTATCATCCAGTCCCTGCACCACAAATTCAAATGTTGAGATGACAGAAAATAACTTTGAACTTTGAAGACTTAATTCTTAAGACAACAGAAAAACTGTTTTCATAGCGTTTCGTTAATCATTGTTGGATGAGTTTATCTCTAAAAGATGTCATCGCCAAGGTTTCATTTTATAATTGATGAAGTTTTGCCAACTAATAAAACGGTCTACATAATAAACAAATGACAAGTTAAGCCATGGTTTCACTGTAGCATTGCCATCCTCTTAAAACTTTAGGAGAACTCAGAGTTGTGCCCTTGTGCAGAGAGGAGGGGCACATGGCAGAATCAGTCACACAGACAGCCTATGCAGGTCCAAGTCTGTAATGTAGATCTATGATGCTGGACAGGGTCAGTGGAGGCAGTGGAGTGTGTTTTAGTGCACCATAACCCTAGACAAATGGGCAAAATGGGGTGGTGTGAGAGAGAGAGCTGTATATGACTCTCCATTGGAGATGAGTATTCCTGCTAAAGTGGAAGGATTTTTAGTTGCCGCTGTCAATTTCACGTAAAACCTGAATTTTCTATGAAATTATATATTTTTTAGAAACTATCAGTAACAATATTATCACTTGTAGGTCAGAACACTTACACAGGTTCTAACTGTTTGCATGTTGTCTCTCAGTTTTATTTTCTTGTACTGTGTCCATTCAGTGTAATTTGGTTTGCAGCTTATCATGTAGACTTCTTGCAGCGAAAGGGAGAATTTAAACTCTCCAATATCCAACTCTCCAATAAAGGCCTCATGCCTGCAAGCGTATCATTTAGATTGACAACAGGGGCAGAAGCAATTGAAGTGAACTTAAGTCTACCCCCTGCCCTATAAATAATATTTAATCCCTCTTTGGAATGGAGAATTGGTAATGATTCCCGGAGCTTTTTTGATTCATCACATTGCCTTCAGCTACCGCTGACACCAATAGGATATAAACCAGACAGTTTTCTGTGGCCTACAATGGTGAGATGGGAAAGTCTTTTTAAGATCAGATCAATCAAATAATGTCAGGTTGAATCAGGATGTTGAGGAGCACAGATCTGAAAGAATGTGAAGAAAGGGAAACTACAAAGCAAGTGAATTTGATGCAAAGCAAGTGAAGCACAATGATGTTCAATCCATTTTAGCCATTTGTAGAGCCAATGTTTTTATGCCTGTTTATATTATTCAACTTTATGCTATTACAGACACAATTCTGCCTGTCGGGTAAGTTTTTTCATTAGGTTTTAGTAATAGATAACATTGTTCATATTAGGTGAAATCATTTTGTATGATTGCAGATATTTTCCTGTGGGTAGGTAAATACTTTTTCTGACATAAAAATGTAAAAACTCTTTATAAAACATGCCAACTGTCCATATATTAGGAATATGGTGCATTAGTATGTACAAGAAGAAAATCAGTATTGTGCACTGTGTCAAATTGTTCGTTGTTTGATTCATTTTAGTCAATTATTTTAATCATCTGTCCCAATTTTCACTGGTACTATCTGGCTATTCAACTAAGGACAATAATGTTTTATTTTTCATCCCAAAATACCCCGTCTTGGGTGGGGATGGAAGCAAATTCTCTTAAAATGCCATTAAATTTGTATTTATACTCTGCACAGCCAAAACAGTTAAAGAAAGAAACAAATAATCCTATAGTCCAAAATATGATTGAAGTTTGGTTTACAATAAAAGAAATGATGAATATTAAGAATAATCTCTCTCAGTTTAGTCCTATTTGGGGAAATGCCTTATTTGTACCAGGAAACCTGGACGTAGGGTTCCAGGGTTGGGCAGAAAAAGGTGTTAAGAAAGTGGGTGATCTTTTTTGTGATGGAGTAATGGTTTCATTTGAGGATTTAGTTTCTAAATTTCAAATTCCCCAAAAACACTTTTTTAAGTATTTACAAATTAGAAGCTTCATTTCTTCCATGCAAAATCAGTCTCTCAACATTCCCCAGTTAAGTAAGTTAGAGGAGTTAATGGTGAAAAAAGGTGGTAATAAAGGTTTAATTTCAACATTCTATAACTGGATTGTATCTGCCTCTCTAGAAACATCAGTTTCTAAGTTGGTAGCTTGGAGAAAGGACCTAAATATCAATATTTCTGAGGAGACATGGAAGTTAATTTGCTTAAAATCACAAAAACTATCGATTAATAGTAACTTAAAGTTATTACAATACAATTGGATCATGCAATTATATATAACACCGGTGAAATTGAACAAATATAATAATAGAATTCCAGATACATGTTTTAAATGTGGAGAAGCCCGTGGAACATTTTTTCACTGTATATGGGAATGCAGAATTATCCGTGCATTTTGGCAGGAGGTGATGAACAAAATAAACCAAATTTTGAATAAAAAGATTGTTTTAGATGTAGAAATGTTGTTATTACATGTGTATTCTAAAAATCTTAAACTAAGAACCCATCAAATTGTGTTTATGGATTATTGTATATTACAGGCAAAACGTATGATTGCATTAAATTGGAAAAAATTAGATCCTCCTGCTATTGGGGCTTGGATAAATTCTTTGGCACAGTGTATGGCAATGGAAAGGATAACGTATTTTCTAAAAGACAAGTTAACATATTTCGATGAAATTTGGAAGCCATTTAAAAACTTTATAAAAGAAGTAAACATCGGACAACTCCTGCAGAAATGTGGATGAGGAGAAAATGGTTTAGTATATGCTAGCTATTTTTTTTTATTGTTCATGTCTTGAAGTTGTATAAATACCACATATTGTACAAATGTATATATATTCTATGTGTTTTGTTTTTCCTTTTATTGTTTTTTTTTTTGTTTGTTGTAGGTTTGGTAGAGAGCAGGGTGGGAGGTGAGGGTGGGGTAGTAATAGAAACAAGGGTTTCTATTACTACAGCATATTACGGGGAAAACAAACCTTTGTATGCTGTTGCAAAAAGCAATAAAAATATTGAAAACAATTATTTTAATCATCTAACCTCCAGGTTTGTGCAAGCCAATCTCTTCAGTCCACTAACATGCTTATTTCTTATCCAGCTATTAAAGCATGTTGCTGCGTTTCTTACCCTATCCCGCTGCTTCACACTGATACAAAGTGCATGCAACATTCCCTACTGTAAATGGTGAGTAAATAGATTTGATTGGGAATAATAATAGTGAGCAGTTTGATCCAATAAAGAAAGATGAATGGATCTTATAAAGGGTACTTATGCCTGGTCAGCAGGAAAATAGAGAAATAGCTACGGGACCTGCCCCGAACAGGGGCTTTGTGCTATTGTGACCTACATTGAATTTTACCTGGATGTCAGCAGGTAAATTTCATCTGAGCTGTCATTAACTCAGCTCAGAGCAATATTGAATGCAAGTTAATTTACAAGCAGAAAACTGGGAATTTTCAGTGTTGTAAAATTAAAAAAAAAAGTTAAAATAACCAATAACCGCCTCCATCAATTTAAATTGATCATTAAGGAAAAAGACCCATGAAAATGCAATCATTCGATTCTCATGTGATTCACTTGACCATATCTGGTACCTAAGAACATGTGCTATGATGCTAAAAGGAAAAAAAAAAAATAGTTGAGGATTTTTGATATGAAGGATTACAAAACAAAAACAAAAAAGGAAGTTTTGTTGTTTTGTATGCAGGATTATAGCAATATAAATCTAAGCATTGGTGTATTACAATAATTCATGTTACACAAACCTAGACTAACCTGAATAATTATAATTGCAGATTGAATTCACAGGTTTAGATGAAGGAAGAATTGGTTGACTGCATTCCTTAGTTATTATACTTGTTACCAACCTACAGATCCCAACTATGTAGTGAGCTGTGACAGTAAATCTTTTTCTTAGTATTTCTGCTGCTTTCACTGCATATTTATTACCACTAATTGTTCAAAAATTTGCATGACTTACAATATATTAGAAAATAGAGGACTGTAAATTACATTTTTGGTTCAAACTCTATGTCCCTTTATTTTGCTTTTGCTGTTTTGCTACTTTTACTTTACACATACACTTTGAAGAACTTTTTCTACACATTTGACAATCAATTCTTCTGAGGCTAATTTGAGTACTTACAACACTGGGTCCTGCAAAAGAAAAAGTTGCATATACCATGAAATATATAAATAAATATACCGTGTTAATATCCAGTGAACTAGAATGCAAAGAAGCCACAAGAGACATTACATTTTGTGCAAGGCTTTCACCCAAGTGCCAAAGCATTTGCTCTCTTGCTTTTTTTCCAATGCAATTGCTATCAGCCTTTCTTTATCCACCTACATGCGTAGCTCACTGCTGAATTCAATATGTTCCTGCCTGTTCTCTGGGGATTTCCAAGCCGTTCTGAGCAATGTGGGAAATCGCTTACTGAAGTAGAAGTGGAACAGGGAGGTTGAGGGAAAATGCATGCAACAAAGAAAGTAAATGATACCATTTCCTGTGGATATAACACCTGGAACACTTTGAACGTCCAAGTCTGATGTGTAATAATGGAACTGTACCTGAAGGCAGATGTTTCTTGAAAATGCTTTTCCCAGAAGAGGCTCAGTGTTGGAGATGGGTGTCTATTTTGTTCTACTTTTTTATAAGTGTATCTCCAGTTTAAACACAGTCTGGAGAATTGACTGCTACATTAATAAAGTCACATCTCCATATGATAGATTGACTGCTATATTAGATCTATTCTGTGTTTTCCTATTAGGTAGGTACATTGTTCAGAAGAATTCCCTGCCATGTCTCTCATGCTTTAGATCTCACTAGTGATGTTAACCTCTGAAACACAAACTGTCTTCTGTTTTGCAAAGAGCAGGGGTGTTTAGTTTTTCAGTTGCCAGGAAATTCACGCTGTGAAGGAATTTAGTCTGGCTATATGCAAATTCACATGAGGGGGAAAAGAAAGACAGTTTAGTCAGAATGCCTCTCTCATCTAAACAGCGTGTTGTGGGTGGCAGGAAATGGTAGTGGTTCTTTGAGTTTAGTTGGCAAGCTCCTGTGATGCCTGCCAGCAGACATGCAGAGTGTCCAGGTGCACAGTGTGCAGACACCCCTCTGAGAAATCAGACCTTCATTATTTATTAGGCTACAAAGTGAAGCTGCGAGAAGGGGTCAGTCAGCCGTGAAGCTGGCAGGAGGGGATGTTGCCTCCTTGTTTGCCAGGGACGCAGGTTGGAGCATTGGGCATTTGCTGCTAGTAGCTGCACGAGCGGAAGATGAGAGAGATGTGGGATTCAATTCCACCTACTGTGTGTGGCCAGCCAAATATAGACCATCAGATGGAGTTGTTAATTTCAAGATGGCACGCCATTCTTTATCCCCACCTCCCCAGAATCGACCGTTTCAGGTCCCAGATAATCTTTAACTGTGCCCACTCATTTTCTCGCCCTACATTCTTTCTCTTCCCTCTCCCTGTACACTATTGTAATGGCTTAGAGCTGGATCCAGCCTTTATTTTTTTCTTCTATTCAAGGCATTTTCTTTGCTTTTATGGACAATTTTCCATTATCCCTGGCCCTGCCATAAATGCCATTTGACTTCCTTTCCTTTGAATAGTGAAAAATGGGGAAAATAGTAAGCTGTCTTCAATAATCCTGCCAATATGAGGATTCAGTTCATTCTCATCCTGTTATACTTGTAGTGAAATTGCCCCCCCCCCCCCCCCCCCCCAAACTCTTAACTATCCATCTAGTAATGAAAACCAATAAATACTCAGTATGTAACTAGGGACTTTAATACGAATGCTGCATCAGTACTTAATCTGTGTCTCCATAAGGTCATTAGGATATATAACACCTATAACAACATAGCAGACATTTCATTCTAAAGCGCTGTAAACAATTATGTCCCAATCCTTTGGAGCTAAGGTGTCGTCTTACTGGCTTGTCTAGCAAGGAAAAAGTCAGTCTCAGCATTTTTTTTTTTTTTTTTTGCTGATGCCAGTGTACACAGAAGCCATTTTTTTAGTCAAAATATCATCAAACTTCCATGAAGTTCACAAGTTTTGAAAGTTTATTTTGTGTATGTTTCTGCTTTTAGTTGGTAGATTAAGTAAAACAATGGAAAGAAGGTACTGGAAAAGAGAGCAGAGGAATGACATGTCTTGCACTGCCAAGGGATTTTTTTTTGCCCACATGCTTAATACCCACACACTTAGCCAATAGGTCACTGCATTCATGAGGTTATTTAATAACATGTTAGATGAAACTTTGTTTCTGAAATAGTCAGACCACGGGGTGAAATTTAAAGGGATATAATCTATAATAATATCTGATGCTACATAATACAGTAGATCACAACTCCTACTCTGGGCCCAGGCTCAATTCAGATGGAAATGCATTGATGGAGGATGGAAATGTAAAAATTCTTATGTGAATCACTGTCACATCCTCCAGATTAAAGCTGCACAGTTCATAAGCCAATGTGGTTCAGACTTTGCTGAATGTGTGATGAACTACCATTGTGGAAGCTGTCTAAACATGATCCTAAATGTAATGACATTTTTTCTAACTTTATGCATCCATTAGGTAATTGAACTGGATGAACTGAAAACTGAATAGCAATGTGAAAAGTGGAAAGAAAAGGGCGAGCATTTTTTGTGGTGCAAAGATATACCTCTTTCATCAGCTTATAAAAAAAACAAAAAAACAAAAAACCAACCCAAAAAACCCAGTCTATTTTACACAGTTGGATGTATTGTCAAAAAGTTGAAGAGTGAAATGCTTATGTATGTGAACAGAAGGCACACAGAAATACCCAGACACATTAGCAGCAGATTGGACTGCATAATTGAGAGTAAAAGCAAAGAAGCTGGGCAAGAAAAAAACTTCACGGATAGCTTCAAAAACTGGTGAAAATCACCAGACGCACGTCAGTTTGCCGAGTATTTAAAACAGGTCAAACAAGTGTGGGTACTGGGGAAGAGCAATAAGGCAAAACAATTTAGAAGCTCAAAAATAAATAATACATAAAGAATTAATTTGGCAAAAGAACCTGTAGTGAAAGAAAGCAGCTTTGTGTTATTTTTGGATGTGCTCAAATTCAGCCTGCTCGAATTTGTTTTTAAAAACATGTGTGTGAAGTCCCAAGGGAAGAATTTTAACCAGGCTGGGTATGGCAAATCACACAGGTGGAAAAAGTTGGAAGCAGTTTTTTGAAGTGTTGCAGCTGAACCGCAACATTTTTTGGCTTGATTGCGGTCTGCATTGGAACGCACATTTATAACCAACTAACAAAATGCTAATAAAAAAAAGATGAATAAAGTATAGACCACAGCACTGTTCTTGAAAAAGGAACTAATAATGTCATCATGCAAAACTATATGAACACCAATCAAACCAGGATTATGGAATAATCTTGTTTACAAATTTTAAGCTGTGCACAAACTGAACAAAGAGAGAGAGAGAGACGGAGGTGGAGTGGATTCATTTTATGCTGGTGACGTCATAGGTCTCAGCAGGAAAGAAATTAGTCAAGTCACAGGTGATAAAAGGAAGATTTATCTTTAAAGTGAAGAAGCGATTGCATGATTTGTATATCCAGTTTGTGAAGACAATGATTATGGATGTGGAATGATTTTGCAGACTGAAACCCCACTCCCTCTTCAGCTCATCCGCAATTCCCTAATAAAATAATCCCAAACTAACCGGAATTTCGAACAGTATCAGAACAAAAACTTTTGCTGTGCATGAAGCTCTTTTATTATAGCATAACTTTTATTTCCGGTCAGTATCATATAAATCAGTGGTAAATTCAATTCCACTGAAAAAATGTATAATAATTGGGGTTGTATAGTGTTGAGAAAAAGTGTGTACCCTTACTGATTTTTTTACCAGATTTTTTTTTACATTTGTCACACGTTTCCAATCATCAAACAGATTCTTAATATTGTATAGAGATAACCCGAGTAAATATATATATATATGAAATATGAAAAACTATATGAAAAATTACTTGCCCACCTTGTTAATACAAGAATTAACTGTGTTTAAACACATTTTTTGGGAAGGTGAGTTTAATTTCATGAGCTACACTCATTCCTGATTACTGCTACATCTGTTGAATCAAGACATCACTTAAATAGAGCCTGTCTAACAAAGTAAAGTAGGCTAAAAGATCTCAAAAAGCAACACGTTGTGCCATGATCTAAAAAACCCTCAAGAACAGATGAGAAACAAACTAATTTACATCAGTCTGGAAATGATTAAAAAGCCATTCTAAGGCTTTGGGACTGCAGTGATCCACAGTGAGAGCCATTATCCACAAATGACCTCACTTGCCTGAGTTAAGGTTACTGTGTGTATGATTCAACAATATGATAGAGACTGGGCAAAAATGGCCTCGATGGGAGAGATCCAAGATAAAAACCACTCCTGACCAAAAAGAGCATAAAGGCTCATCTCACATTTGCCAAAACCATCTTGATGATCCCCAAGAGTTTTGGGAAAATGTTTTGTGGACTGACGAGACAAAAATTGAACTTTTTTGTCCCGTTACATCTGGCGTAAAAGTAACACAGCATGTCATAAAAGTAACTTTGTACCAACAGTTAAACATGGTGGTGGTAGTGTGATGGTCTGGAGCTGCTTTTCTGCTTCAGGACCTGGATCACTTGCTGTAACTGATGGAACCATGAATTCTGCTTTCCACAGAAAATCCTGAAGGAAATTGTGCGACCGTGGCTTCATACCCTGAAGTTACCTTTTCCAGCCAGTCAGTCTCAGTCATTTCATGGATTAAATGGATAAATGAACATACTTCAAGCTAAACATCAGAAACCGTCCCTGTTTATAAACACACATTCCTTTCTCACACACAGATCATATTAATCTTAAACTTGATAAGGTGCCATTCATACATCAGGCTGCAACACATTCCTTTTAGCATCATTTCTCAACACTGATAGACGCACAGGTATTCATGATGACCAAGAATGCATAATGTGGAAACACAGGAAATGACAGACAAGATTGTTGCATATAAGAGAAACTTGACTTTCAAGAAGTGCTTAATATTTTAAATGCATTTTAACTTAAAATGTTTTTCACTAAACCTAACCAATTAGTTTTGATTGCCTGATAGTTACACAGGAATAGAAAAGTGTTGTGTAAGTTGGAGTCTATTTACCATTTAGCAGTTGTGGTGCTTAACAAAAACCAAATGGCTGTTGTAATGAATGTGAATCAAAGTGAGACCAACAGCGATCAAGCTAGTTAAAGGGTGAAAAACAATAATTTCAGACTGTTACATTGTAAAATATCCCCACTTCCTTACAAGAAGGTGCTGCATTGCGAAAATTTGTGAACAACCTAACCAAGAGGATGCTTTATCCTGTCCAGTGTAACAGCGACTGTGAGTCCATCAGACACACAGACAACTCTGACACAGAGAGCAGAGAAGACAGATGGAGATGGATTTACTTAACCTTTGCGAGCCTTTAGTCTACAGTGAAAATGCAGACAAATAAAGGTCTGTTTCTTGAGGGAAAAAAAAAAAATCACATGACTAAAAGTTTGTTGTACTTTGGACGGAAATTCACCAAAGGTCATCTGTTGGTCTTTAAGAAGAACATGCTCGTTTCTGAAAGTCTTAGAAGTTCAAGCTGGAAAGACCATTAAATAGCACCGGAAAAACCCAGCAGCCACTAAGGGTAACAGCATTCTTAGTGATGGTCTGGCCTGCTGTTAGAGCACCATCATGGCAGTACTTCTGGGTTTTTACAGAAGCTGAAGTTGACCTGCCAAACTCTCATGTGCTCACGTCCTTACCTTTTCAGTGTCTGTGTCCTGATGTTCACTTTTCTCACTCTCCCACACATGCTGATGCAGTCGCCTGCCTGTATGCTTCCCCTGATCCTCCCTCACAGCCACTGACTTCATTTCTCACCTCCCTCTCATGCTCTCATCCCGTTTCTATCTCATTCAGTCTCTTCTTCTCTCTCTCTTTTCAGTCATCAGTGTGGGAGTAAAACGGATTAGTTGTACTGAGAGAGAGCAAAGCACTAAATGATGGTATTGAATTCTGGCAAAATAAATTTGAGCTTCTCACGCCAAGTGAGTAGTTAAGTAGCAGACAGTGCTGTTTCTAGCACATCTAACATGATAACAGTGCATAATGAACTCATTTCAGAATGACATTTACATTATCAAAAGCCTGTGTGGACTTAAACATTCAATCAAAACAAAACTGGGGATAAAAACCTAGACTCTGTCCAGTATGAGAATCATTTATGTTCTAATATTACATCATTACATTGTTGCTTGTTGCTGGTCCACTTTGCTGTATTTCAGATGTACACAATAGTGTGGGTATGAACATTATTAAAGCAACAGCTATTAAAGGAAGATAAAGATAAATACACATTTCCCCTCAAAGAATTCAGATTTGAAATATAATCCCAATTTTTTTAAAGTCATTTAAATTATTTGTTAATTTAATTGCATTCACCAACTTGGTAAAACACTTGGCTTAAAAGGGAAAGGAAAAGCTGTCTTTTTGAGTTAAAATGTGCACAGAACAAATGTACATGCACTGCATGTCAACTCTGGCTGAAACACACAAACACACATACACACTCACAATCTTAGTGAGGACATCTAATTGACATAACGCTGTGCCCTGGCAGCATATCCTAACTCTGACCATCAAAATGAATGCCTATCCCAAACCTCACCATAACCTAACTGTAACCATGAGACTAAAACCACATTTCAAGCCTCAAAAATCCCTTCAAACCCATTGGGACGGGCATTTTTTCCCCACAGAGAGGCTGTTGGTTCCCACAAGTATAGTGACATACAGTCACTGTACTTGTGGGACAGAATGTTTTGACTATATATATACCATATACTGTACCAACCAAATTTTCAGGTACAGCCGCACTTTTGTAAAAACCATCAATAGCTGATCATATTAAGCCCCAAAAGAAACATCCTTGGACATCTGGTGCTTGGTGGATTTTTTAGCCAGTTTAAAATGTGGAAAACGTCTCTGTGAATTCCCTCAAAAATAAAGAGTCTGCCTGCAGAATATAGAGGTAAGCGGCCAGATCCAAATAAATCTTGGGTAAACACGGCATCAACAGAACCTTATTGAACTGGCTTCAACATCCTTCACAGTTACTTTGAATTTGCCAGTTGAGGCCACCTCTCTCAGTAATATTGGTGTGTTGGGGTGAATGACAGTAAAGAGCCTGAATTCAGAGCTGTCGGTCTGTGTGAGGTTGTGTGCCTATAGGCGTCCACTCAAATTCGACCTTTTTTTTCTTATACGTTGATGTGCGTGTTCTTATAGCATTGCATTCTAGGTCTATGACAGTCCAATGTCTATTGACAGCTTTGCTGCCACTATGGTAATAAAACTATGGATAATTATGTTCAAGTATTGATCTAACTTTCTGTAACTGAACAGAGTGCAAGAATACATTTCTAATGAATGAAAAAAATGTTTTCTTATTTAAAATCTTTGCAGTCTTGTTCTAATCAAAGTTATTTGCATAAAGCATCTTAAGACACTTGCATGTATAGGTTTGATCTTTATGACACTACAAAAATATTTTTTTGTTAGTTTTTTTTTTTTTTTTTTTTTAATGGGGACAGGAGAAAGGAGGATTAACCTACACCATCATGTAACCAGCTTTCAACTTCATATTCTTTGCTTGTTGACAAAATCCATACCTCTGCAGTCATTTTTAACCTTTATTTTAATGGGAAAGAAAAGGCAGGATACTCTCCTAAACGATGGTCTGATTAAAATACATATTCTAAAAAAAGACACACATAACAGAAAATAATATATGAATACAACAAAACAATCAAAGCAAATGCAATAAAAAAGGCTTTGATGTAAGAAATAAAGTAAATTCAAATGAAACAAGCACACCCACACTGCGCAGTGCCTTCTACAATACACAACACAATACAAGACAAGAACACTTCTGTGGATTTTTTCACTTGTATAGGCTAAAGGAAATGAAAGCAATTAATATGATGATTTCCTCATATGGTCTGAAGTACACCTATAAGTGGAAATACAATACAATACATAACCATGAAGTTTGCTAATCTTCAACCACTTGATGAATAAAGGTCGAATATTCACTCTCTTTTTAACCGTGTTTTTCATCTTCACCTCCTTAGAGAAAAATAAGAAGTATCTTTAGCTGCTAAATGCTGCCCTACATTCACCAGCTAATTGATGATATTGTCTGCTTTTCCCATCTGGGAATGCAGTGTGCAGTGTATTTCTGAAATACTAGCAATTATGATTTAGGATTACATTGGAATTGTAACACCCCCACCCCCAAACAAAAAACAAAAAACAAAAAACAAAACAACGAAAACCAAATTTCCATGAGCCAAATGGAATACGCGTGTAATATCACTTAGGATTTCCTACAAACTGTGGAACACTTAACTTGTTTTACAAAGGATATCGCCTTAGCAAAAATAGCCTCATTCTGAATCAGTGTCGGCCTCCGTGGAATGGCAGATGGTGGACCCGCTGAAGGAGCTCTCTCCAAACAGCTGGAACCCATTCAACAAAACGTAAAAGTGGAGGAGGCAAACTAACTGAAAGAAGCAGTGACAGTTTAAGTGACCTCCAGAGCAATTACTGCAGGCAGTAGTGTATAATACTTTGTTCTTTCCCTAAAATGTACATCAGTGGGGGTTTTTTTTGCATGTCTTATCAAGTTAACAGATACCAGTCTGAGCCAGCCAGTCTGCACTTTGTCCACTGTGGGTCTTATTCTGCCTTTTTACTTGTGAGATGTTTACTGACTCACTCAACAGAGAAATCACTTACTGCCTAACATTCTGAATTTACTTTATCGTGTTTTTTCGTCTCTGGCACCTCCACAGTTTTGGCTTCACCTATGACAGAATATTCAAAGTTGATATGTATTTAAAGTAAATTAACTCAGATGTAAATTTGTTGAAAATAACATGTAAAGAGGGTTTTCATTAGCTTTATTCCAGGGAAATTCAAAAGACCTCTGAGATGCTCCCTCGATGCTTCAACTCTCCCATCTGCAGTGCGCTCGTGGCAACGTTAGAAACAGCTCTCGATATGCTGCATGTCAAATTCAGCCTTAATGAGTTTTGGCCTTATGTCAGACCCCCCGATTTAAAGTCATACAGTATGTTCCTCTAAAGACATCATTTACAAACAATTAAAAGAAAACATCCTGTGGGATGGAGCAGATGGGTTACATAACCCAGAGTTTGCAAGGGCAAGCTTTTTAGTAGTCTCTGTTTAGTTCCACCATTTATGATCAATGGCATCTTTTTAAATGGTAATTTAAGGCCCTCAATAATACTGGCGTGCAAAAAAGTATTTCACGCAACGCGTTCAGCCCGTAAGAACTGAACTCAAACCACGGCGAGACTGAAGCATTTAGACTGTGAGCTGTTCATTGTCGTGACTATTTAAATATTTATAGCCATCTGAGTGTCTTGTAAGATTCCCAGGCCACACAAACCAAAATGTGCTTCCATGTATGTTTCTGTTTTTGTTAAACTGACTCATTTAACACGCCTCACTGTGTGACTATACTGCAGGGGACGCTATAGAAACTCGTGCCACATGGCCCACACGGTTGTGCCAGAAACAAGAGTAAAGGTGCAAACCTTGTGAAAGCTTTCGGGGATGAGGTGTGGGGCATGAGCGAGGGTGGATCCTGAGTGTTATGGTCATGGGAAGTATAAGTGCAGGCTGAACTGGTTCCCCTCAGGTTCCCCTCATTGCCAGAAAAATGCAAAGTTAAGCAGCAGCCTGCTGATCTTCCTTATAACTTATTGATCATCACATTTTTACTTGAAGTTGAAAAATTGCAATTACCTTTTTTTTATCATCCAGCTTTAATAACTTTAATTATTCTGTGTACGCTATTCCCCAAGTGTTAATGTGTTGCGCAGTGCTGTTGCACTATATGGCAGATGTTACTGAATCAATGGGGAGTGATTTGTTTTCACCTTAAAGACACATTGGATTTAATGATATTTATTAAGGACACGGATGACAAGGAAGGCTCTCCTTTGTCTCCTTATTACGGCATTACAGAGACTTTCCTGCATTTACTGCTGCAGCGTGTGGCTTTGTGTATATGCCCTTATGCTTCTCTGTGTGCCTACAATTACCTCTTGCTCGTTAATGCTCTGTGTGATATCTGACTAATGACATGCCTTGCACTCTTGCGTCTCTCTCATACTGTCAGCTCTCCGAGATTAGATCTCATATTGACAGAAAACCTGCTATTCAGCTTCAGCATCTGAGGAAGAAGGAAAACAACACATGGAAATAGCACAGGCAGTGTCAACATGTCTGCCTGGCTGCCTCTGTAGATGTATTGTTTTCATTATACCGCTGCGGCTTAAAATGCAATCTGGAATTTATTTGGCTATTTAAGCTGTAGCTGTATTCAAATTTGACTTTGGCTGAATAATAGGCTTGTATGGATTTTTATTTAAAACCATAATAGGATGGCACCAGAAAATGTCAGCAAGCTGTAAAACACCTAACACTTGTCCTATCAGTCCTGTTTATGTGTTACGCGGCTATAGAAGTGAAAAAGTTAGACTCCACATTTAGCCATGTGAAACTGACCTTTAAAACCATTTGTTGAAAAGCACTGCAGATGAAGTAATGTATACACAGATCTACTGCAATAAATCACTGGGACACTTGCAAAATCAAACTAATTTTGTAGAATAACAAAATGTTGTGTTTGAAAATGTTAGCTATATGGATGAAATATGAGAATGAATGAATGGCTATACTGTATTTACTATTTTATGTCATGTTATATCCTATATATACTATAATGTTCTATTATATGACTCAAATCAGAACTTGCAATGCAAATGAGAGGATGAGGTGGAAGTTCAAGTCCTAAAAAGAGAGGAAAGACATATACAAGCAAAGACCTCTACTCTGTGACCGAAGAGAGTGAAATGCAACTATATGTTACTGTATGCTGGATAACTGCCATTTGTCAACACTGTTTAGAACACAGCTCAGTGCAGACAACCGGGCAACAAAAGACGTTTGCAGACTGTTGTTAAAACATGAGTAGATACTACACAGTGATTATTGTGTCTTCGGCCAAGTTTTTTTTAAGCTGCTCTTCTGCTGTCAAAAATATTTTTTTTAAAACAGTACATTTTTCCACTTTAAACATCGGTTTGTTTGTTCTATGTTCTACTGTCAATCGAATATGAGGCAATGAGATTTGCACATCATTGCATGTTTTTATTTAGATTTTACACAGTGTCACTTTTTTTTCTTTTGGAATTCGGATTGCATAATTTACATTTTATGTTTTTTTCATATTAATTGCTTAAGAATTTGTGTATAAATATCATATTTAGCACATTTTGTTTATACCCCATTCTGTTCTATATAGGTGTATTTATAGCACCGGGCTTTCAGGTGTGTGTCTGTGTGGCAGTGGCAAATCCCCTCAGCAGGGTTTCGCTTAGGGCCCCAAGGAGGTCGTGACTTGCTCTTGGTCAAACATGTCATTTTGTGAAATTAATAGGCGTTTAAATTTAATTACCATACTGAAAGTGTTCCCAGCCATTTATTCATTTTTCCTGTGACAAATATTTTGGAACAAATGATATGACTTCAAAATTCAAAATTATTCAAAATCATCACCACCGTCCTCAAAAGACAGTATGCCCTTCGATAACTAAGGCTACGTTCACACTGCACCTGAAAGCACATCAAATCTGACTTTTTTGACCCTATGCGACCCATATCCGATCATGGTATGACAGTGTGAACAGCACAAATCTGATATTTTCAAATCCGACCTGGGTCACTTTCATATGTGGTACTGAATCCGATAGATATCTGATGTTTTGGAAAGCGACTGCTGTTTGAATGGTCATGTCGCATTAAATCCGTCTTTTACGTCATTGACACAAGACAGACGCCAATTATCAGTGCTGGAGAAGATAAGCGAGAAAGGAGGTAGCAGCCACTGCTCCAAACAAGGCCATTGTTAACGCACGGGCTCTCTTTTTCCTCAGTGTCCTTCTTTCTCTAATTAATTTGTCAAAATTCTGTCGGTTACGACTGTGCAGAATTCTATAGACTGCTGCAACAACACCTACTAGCTCTGTAGCCGCCATTTTTACTTCCGTAAACAGAGCGCATTGTGTGTGACGTCTTCTTTTGCGCATGCGAGCCGCTTTGAGGGCCGTGAACCGTTCACACTAGAGCGCGTTTGCTGTCACATTTTATTTGTAGTGTGAACAACCAGACAAAAAAAGTCAGATTTGATCAAAAAATCGGAATTGAGCATTGAGACCTGCAGTGTGAACGTAGTGTAAGAGGACTGTCATTGGGTGGCAGTCAATAAACAGGCCCCACCTGATCTTAAAGACCTCACAGTACAGTATCACCCTAATAGCGCACTTCACTCTCAGACTGCGGACTTACTTGTGGTTTGAAAGATACAAAAGTAGAAGGAGGCAGAGCATTCAGCTTCCAGGCCACTCTTCTGCGGAACCAGCTCCCAGTTTGGATTCAGGTGACAGACGCCCTCTCTACTTAAAAATCTTGAGAAAAAACTTAGTTAGGACTGGATCAGGTGACCCTTAATCCTCCCTGCAATTGCTGCAGTAGGCTTAGGCTGCTGGTGGGGCCTTCCCATAATGCACATAGTGTTTCTTCTTTAGTCACCTTTTTCACTCATTATATGTTTATACACCACTCTGCATTTAATCATTAGTTATCATTAATCTCTGGCTGTCTTCAGTTTTGTCTTGCTCTCTTCACAGGCAACCGGTCGCCAACAGCTCGTTCAAAGGGGGTCGATTTATTGTTGGGGTTTTCTCTCTATCATTGTTGGATCTTTATCTTATAATATAAAGAGCACTGAGTCACTTCAATGCTGTTATAATGAGCCCAAATAAATTAAACTTAATTGAGTATATTGTTATGAGTTTAGTGCCTCCCCACTTTTGTTGTAATGCCATGATCTGGTTGCCAATACTGATTTTTTATGAACAAATAAAAGGTTCTAAATTTCTTGCACTTGTTTACCTATGAAGATGGTGACACCCCTCATAGTTATTAACTAAAAATCAGCATGTCATTTCAAGCAATTTAGCATTCATACAGTGTGTAGCTCAAAGCACTGCTGTGCCTAAGTATAATCTCACAGCTTAATTGGAAAAGAGACAGCACACAGATATTTCAAAACACGGCCAAATGAAACTAAACCAAACCTGCATGGCTTGCTAACACCAGAGGTGAGTTAGAAACCGAGACAGTTTTACTGTGTAATTTGTGGGAATTAGAGGCCAGTTTGTCAGCCCCGCTGTCTCTGTTGCGCTACTCAGAACCACAAAGTAACGATTGGGATTGAGACTATTAAAACCATAAACATCTTGCAAATGTTTTACCCGCTGAGAGATTAGGCTTCCTAACATGGTAAACCATCTGCCTTTCCAAATAGAACTTGTTGTGCAGTATCTTCCTTAAATCAGCTGCAGATTTGACAGTGAACACCCAGACAGTGTGTGAACAGAATGAAAGCACACAAGTGGGCAGCAAGACCGACAGATGAAAAACAAACAAACAAAACTACATCTGCAGAGAATGTGCACTACCTCTAGCTATCACCAGGGGGCCACATTGCGCTTCAGGATGCCCCCCCCCAACCCACCCCGGTTTCCCTCCCCTTCCCATAAGTCAGATAAACACACCATGAAAACAAGGCTCACCTCCCATCGACTGCTCTGTAAATGTATAGCTTTGTAAGTGGCGCTGAGAGCGTGTGATGAGAAGTGTGTGGGGTGGAATAGATTTGGATGTAAAGAGGAGTCTCAGATTTAGCTGGCCTCTTTGCAGATGGAGAGACACACGCCTCTGCTGTCTCAAAACACTCTTTTCTCCAACGTGGCATCTCTGGTAATGGGAGATTAGTGTAGAGAAAGGGAAACAGAAAGAGCGAGGAGGCGAATGACAGGAGGAGTGAGTGGAAGAGTGTAAGACAGATGGAAACAAGCAGCTGGAGGTTATGGGGGGGTTGATAGTAGAAGAAATCAAAAGGCAGGAGACTGATAGGTTCAAGGGACTCAGTTATGACCTGCTATTGTAGTTTAATTACAGCAGGTGTCATGTGGTCAAAAGTATATTTTTGTTTTTGTTCTGGGGCTGTCAAAGGACGAGGCATTTAATAGTGACACAAGGGCCAAAAATCATGATCACGGTGCACCATGACATCTCAGAAGCATGGTAAAATGTTATTAATATGCTGATTTTTGCAAACAAATGAGAGAGTGAGAGGTGAGGAGGACGGGGGCACTCTGAGTATTCAGGCATTGCGGTGCACCAGAGAAGTGCACAGTTATCTGATTCCACTTAGCTTGGTGCTCCCCGTGCCAGTCAAATGCCAACAAATGCCAGCCCTTGCTCCCCTCCCTCTAACCTTCTCTTCCCCTCCTCCTCTCTGCCTTTGCCCTGATGCCGCAGGGATGCAAAATCTTTGGGACATCTTGTCTGTGACGAGACGAGTGTTGGAAGAGAAAGGTGGGAAAGGAAAATGCACGCAGAAAGGGGAATAAGACAAAATGAAGCGGGAGTTAGCTGTGGTTAAAAAAAAGAGAGGAATGGATGGAGGAGAGGAAAAGAGAGGAGGAAAACATTTTTTTTTCCTAGCCTCTGTGGTAATGAGACATTGCAAAAGGCAGACAGAATGACAGACAGTGCAAGAGAGCAAAAGAGGACAGCTGCTGGGAGAGAAACAAGAATGACAAAGGCTGAGAGAAAGCGACGGAAAGACAATAGCAGACAGAAAGATCTACAGGAGCGAGACAGCTGTTGTTCAACACCACAGAATGAAAAAAAAATGCACAAGCACTGAAAAGCAGGTCGGCTGCACAGCTCCAGCAGAACTTCTGTTTATACAAATAAAGCCTGGAGGGCTGTTTGAATGTCTGCGCCTATGTGTGTTTTGGTGCGTACATGCTTCTGCATACATTTTTGTTGTGCGGAAGCACACGAGCGTACTTTTTGCTTGTGTTTGCATGTGCGTTTGCATGTGTGTGCACGGCGAACATTAGAATAATTGTCAGATGCATATAGCTAAGGGTGGGTGGGTTGTGTTAGGGGGGGCAGCTGTGCATCTGGAAGCTGACCCCTGTTGTTGCAATCATGAAAGCCAGACGACTGTATTTAAGTGCTTCTTTCGAGGCCTAAGGCAAGGAAATGTGGAGCTCAGCAGATCAGCGTCAGCTCGTGTGTCTGTATTTGCACATCACGCACAAAGCGAGTGTTTGTGTGATTCGAGGGGATACTGCTGCTCTTTTCTGGATGCATCAGAGCTGTGGTTAAGCATTGCTTCCTCTTGTGCATGCCATGGGCGATGTTTTGTCCATGGAAAAGAATCCCAGCCAACTTTGCTGATGCAAGGTCAAACATGCAGGCACGAGCCCCGGGTTGCTTTGTAACAGATGTTACCCCCACACACTGCCAGCCTGCCCCCTTCTGCCTTACACCCAAACTCCACGCTAATCTCCTGCTATTATGACAGCATGCATCGCTTTTGGTCTGATCAAATTCAGATGACAGACTACACCGATTTCACTCCCTGACCAGACAGCATGCCTTCGGGTATAAAACAATCCTCTGCATTTTAAAACATGACAGACATCAGTCCCTCACATGCTCTCCTTTCATCCATCAGAGTAAGTATAAACAAGTATTGACATTTTTTGTTTTAACCGTTTTTTTTTTTACGTCTGAACAGGAGAACAATCTTATTCTCTTTCTTGTGTTAGTTCTGCATGCAAGGGAAACTTTTTAAGTTTGTGTTCCAACATGTCAGGCTAGATGAATGAAAATCCAACAAAGGAGAGCTGTGCACATAAAGGTTTGTAATGAGGACAAATATATAAAAAATGAAATTTCTTTCAAGACATTGTGCTGCTCATCAAAATCAGAACAAAGACCAAGGACGCATTAAACAGCACTCCCAATTAAGTGGTGCAACTAACAAGACTAGTTGAGGGCTGATTTGGTTTGCACGTTTTTTTTTACCTGCTTTTTGTTTCCTGGCTGAATTCAGCTTTGAGTGCATTATGAGGTTTTAGTCGTCACAGATTTTTTATTTAGTTCTGCAGTCAGTCATTTTAAAGATAATACACATTGAATTTGACTTGAGTAGATGAAATGCACTTATAGCAAGTGACTAAATCTATATGCTCAGGTATATTATGTCATTGTTTTTGTAAAAGTTTTGTATTCGCTCAGTCAATACTGCAGTTGTCTTTCGTGGTCCTTCAGCCACAGAACATGCAGGTCCAGAGCTCAAGTATTCAATTGCCACAGCAGCACAGTGCCCATTTAATGTGCCTGTGTTAATATACCTGTGTATTTCTTTCTGTAAGACATTAACCTTGTACTCCCATGATCATTACAGGAGCAAGATTGTTTTTTTTTTTCTTTTCCTTCAACAAATCTACAAATACAAACTATACACTATTTCCCAAAACCTGATTGTCAACACAATTTTCTTCCATTTCACCTTCTTTTTCTTTAATGCGAATGATTTCAATGATCGTCTGGAAAATGCAGTAGCTGAGACATACAACATTTACCAGTTTTTCCTGTAACATGTTCTTACTGGTCAACATTGGGCAGTAAGAAGAGTAGTTTGCCAACAACTTTGGCAAACTACTCAGGCAAGAAATGCCAGATTTTAATTAGAGAAATTCAGCTCGCTGCATGTCTGCTCCCTGTTGGATAAAAATGGCACCTTTGCCACTGAATTGAATTTACATTTCAACCTCTGCAGCCAACATTAAGTCATAAAATATAAGAAATACAAGAGTTAGAATTCTAGGCCATCCTCTCAACTTACCAAAACCCTTCATTTCATCACTCTTAAAATCAATACTTCAAGATCAATATAGGGTGAAGTGAATGAGGGTGGAAGAGAGCTGGGCTTTGAGAGTCAAAAATGAAATGAGGTTCTGTTTCAGTCCCATAACGAAAATAAAAATTGATGGATAAAATCGCCACCAAAAGTCAGACATTCCAACCAAATTCATTACAGTCTAATCACCAGCTGCCATTTGCTGATTATGATTATGAATGAAGGCTCTCCAGATGGAAAAAATAGGAGAAAAGAATAGTTAACAGCTGCATATTTATACACATTTCTACACCCCCATGTTAAAACTAACTTTCTTCTCAAGACAGCATTGATTTACTTTGCAAGTCATGAAGAGAGTGAAGTTTATCTGCTGTTCAACCAAATGTTAGCATAGTTAAGACATTTGATCTAAGTCACACTGAAGGTGGTTTTGTCACGGCCAGGATGGCCGGTGTGTTTGAGGAGCGGACCCAAAAGCAGGAAACACGAGGGAGAGAACTGAAGTTAAACAAAAAGCCACCCTTTTATTCTGGCTGTTAGAAAAACGTAGAAACAAAATGGCAATGGTGAAAACTAAATTATAACCTAAACTGGGAAAACTAAAGCTAGACATGGAAAACTCTACATACAAACGTTAAACATAAACATGAATCTGAGAAAACCGAGACTTGAAATGACATGAATTTCAGGAACATGAGCTGAGCTAAACAGATGACCTGACAATGAACAGAAGGAGACAGAGGACTTAAATACACAGAAGGGTAATGAGAGAACTGGAAACACCTGGGAACACAGCTGACTCAAATGAACATGACGCCACAGGGGAAGCAAAACTAAACACACTGAACATGGAACATGAGACTCTTCAAAATAAAACAGGAAACATAATGGGACGTAGACATGAATACACAAGCTTGACAACATGGAACACACCGAACCAAAAGTTAGGTGTGTTCCATGTTTGGTTAACATAACCAAAAGTTAAACACAGAGGACAAGACAGAAAACACGGAGAACAGACAAAGACTCAAAACTAAAGGGACCTTGATCATAAGATAGACTATACTAAATCTTAATTAAAAATAACACAAGAACTATATATTGAATTATAACCTAAGAAATCAAAAATACAAAATAAACTCAAAATGCTGACCCAGCACCCTGACAAATTTGATCGCTGGTGCCAGAAACTTTTGGCACCTTCATCAACAATCAGCCAGCGTCTGGGTGCTTACATGCAAAGTCTAGTGATTTTTTAGAATGACCAAAGGTGTGCAATATTACTGGCCCAAGATCTCTTCAACACCTGACTGAATGTAAGCCCCAGAAAACTGAGAAGGATGTAAAACCATAGATGGGCTCTTCCATGTGACTAATTATCTGGGCCTATAGCTTCTGAAAGCTCTTAGATACATTGATGAGAAAGTACAAGAACATTCACTGAGATAACTGTGTAATTTGGTACAACTTACAGGGTAAAGAAAGACAGTATTCAGAGGTTAGATTTACAATTAACTCCAGTTATTATTTGGCAAAACCCAGAGTATTTTTTCTGTGCACTGAGGAATTTTTAGATGTTCAGCTGTACGTAAATGTTCCCACAAGTAACATCCTATTTTACCAAATATGAAAGTGTCCAGTGTCCAGCAGGTATATTGTGAAACTGTGTAGCAAAGTAGCAGGTATAAAGGTCGTTGATCTTGCCCTCCTGTATAGAGTTAGGGATACCCAGAAGGCAGAGAGGATTTGAAGGGATAGCACCCACCCTGTGTTCAGAGTACCAGCTGCTGCCCTCAGGAAGGAGGCATTGTTTGGCTTGTTGTAGAACAAATAGATTTAAATTCTCATTCATTCCTGCCGCTACTACCTTCTTGAATTCTATTATGTGATTCTGTGTTCTTCGGTGTATGTGTTTTGTAGGTTATCTTGCTGCGAGCTGCAAGCAAACTGCCCCCTCGGGAATAATATCTCGATCTTGATCTCTCGATCCTGATCTCCATTATATTTCTTTTTCATTTTTTGTGTTAATAACAACTTTTAAATGATTCTGAGTTCTGCTCATAATGTATTTTTTTTTATTCCTCAGATCAAATTCAAGTGGGAAGTGTTTGTCTTGCCAAGTTGCTAAGTACACAATTCTCAGAATGGCTTTAACTTGAATTTAAACATATCTGTGCCAGTTTTTTTTTTTATCTCTAAGATTGCTGCAGTTTTTATGAAATATTCCCCCAATTGTGCTATATCCTGTGAAGCATTCCTTGGCTCTTTCTTACAAAGTCAAGTAAATTGGTACTGTGACAGTAGTCACAGAACACTGTCTCCTCTTCCCATATAATTAGTATGAAACAGCACAGTCCTTTCCAGGAAGTTTCCTGGGAAATTATGCTAAAATTAGAGGACAGATTAAATCAAACACACAAGTGAACCAAATGTATAACCATAGATGGTATTTTGACTGTGAAACAACTTTTCTTTTTCCAAAACAAAACTCAAAACCAGGATTATAGCGGAGACCCAATTAAATACACTGTATCAGTTTTGTTCTTAAATGAAACACTGTTATCTATCATAATGTTTGAATAAAAAAAGACAAATCAAAGGATGAAAGAAAGGGTGAGAGTTTGAAGAAAAAAAAGAACAAATGAATCAAACTTTGATTATTTCCAGGAGGGCTTCTCCTATTTCCCCCATATGCTACAGCACTGTGTTCTGTTCTCTTGAAAAGAAAACAGCTTTTGTAGTCACTGAACCACACTCCACCTCATAAACGAACGGGAAGAGTGAAATAGAGGCACATTTGTAAAGACTCTTGAGTCATTGTGCTTTATTAGTTCTAAGTTAGAAAAGGCAAGGAAATGTGTAAAATTGAGACCTGACTTCAAGATGAATAGAGCCCATTGAAATCTTGGCTGAGGTTGGAGTTTCTCAAGTACATATCTTGCCTTATAAATAAAGCAAGTGAAATTTCTCATCATCCCGAGACTACACGTTTTCCTGTGACATTTCTCTGGCTGAAACTAAATGTGCTTCTGTTTGTCTTTTTTGTTGTTTGTCAGACAGTGAATTCACATAAAGTCTGAATTCAAATGAGGAGCCACTTCTGTTTTTTTAATGTCACAGTTATAGCATTTTTTTGCCTTTATATACACCTAGCTACTGTGTTCTGTTTAATCCTACAGTACATCATTGCAAAGCAAACTGCCATGAGAACAAAAGTAACAGATTAGTGCAGAAACTGTAGCGCGCTTAGTTTAAAGACCATATTAGTTATAAATCACTTACAACCTGCAAAATCACTGAAAACATTAAAAAATAAGTGCATGGTAGTAAATACAGTTTAATTAGTCATCATTAGGCATGCTATTGTGATGTGTTAATTACATAAACTCTGTTTAAATGTTTAACTATAAAGTTTTTTCATGGTCGTTGTAAGAATGCACAGTGAACCATGCACAGCAGCGGGATTGCCTCTAAGCGAAATGCAGCCATCATAAATGCACTTGTGCTTTCCCTGCTGTGACAAGCAGGATACGAAATTAACACTCACCAAGCACTAAATGATTTTCTATTTAGCGCCTAAATCTCAGAAAACCATCTGAGAGTTACCTGATTTACCAAAACAGCCCTGTAATAAAAGCCTATGCTGACTGTCTGCACTGTAATCATTAGCCCTTATGTATTTCAGTCTGTGTCTGTCTTCCATTGTTTGTGATGGAGCGTAGCACAAATACACATGAAATCCTTTCATAACATTAAATAATATTAAATTCTGGCCCTCAAGTTGTTTTTTTCCTTAATAAAACTTTCATCAATAATAATAATAATAATAATGATAATAATAATAAAAACAAACAAACCTATGTCACACAAGGATGTAATAATTTTTTGGGGTCTGGAATGAAAAACAACCAACCAAACAAACGATTCATCTAAAAGAGATGTGTGTCAACCACTATTACTTTAGGGTGTTGAGTCAAAAATGTAATTTCAGACAATGGTGGCAAGTCAAGGTGTCTGCTGTCAAAAGTGTCTTATGGCTGTTTCTGATGATAAATTATGAGACCAGCTAATGCAGTGATGCATTCTGAAACTCAATAAAGAAGGAGACGGTTAAGCTAGAAAACTCAGACTGAACCATTTCCTGTCAGTTTCTTTTTCTTCAAAACGACTCTGGAAATGTTTTGGGAGATGAAAATGTGTTCAACATGTTTGAGTTGCAGGTGTCCCTGATGTGGGATCCAGGGACATGTCTGAATACCATGTCAAGAACATGCACTTGAAATGCTAGAATCAAAAGTGTTTTTTGCTCGTTTATTCAAGGAAAACATCACATGGCAAAAACGAAAATACAGCATAAAATCTCGGCGATCAAGAAATGACAAAACACGATGAAGGCGATGATGATTTCGTCTTTTCTAAATAAAGCCTCTTAGTCTTCTAACAAGTTCACACCTCCATGCTAGAATGTGCATGAATTTGAAAATATTTTATTCTTTTTTTCTTTCTTTCTTTCTTTCTTTCTTTCTTTCTTTCTTTCTTTCTTTCTTTCTTTCTTTCTTTCTTTTTTAAACCAAACCCCACACAAGTTAAGAGAAGAGCAGACAATATGATTCATAAAGGGAATGACTCATCTCCCAAGTGTGTTTGCTTGTTGTGAGATGTTGGTGTGTTTGAAGCGCACAGAGAAACGTCTTTATATTAGAGTGAAACCTTAATCGTGTTTCCACATTTTGAAGACATGAAGGGAGCAGCCATGCCTGTCTCTTTGCTTCTCACTACAACTAACCTGAGCCTCGGTTAGTGAGGGACCCTAAACCAGGCAAAATGCACTGTAGCCTCATTATGTCACTTCTCGTCTCAGTATAATGTATTCATGCTACACAGTGTTTTCTCTTTCCGAGCGCCTATCTGATGTTCTGCACAACACCTACAGTACTCGTCTTTCTCATAGCTTCCTTGAGATGTTGCGTAAATAAAAGCATGTGTTAAACAGGGACATGTCTGAATCACATGTCCAGTTAACGCTTGTTAGTGTCACAGATGTGATTGTGCTGTCACTTTTAGTTGTTGTGTCTCTTTGTATTTTTCCGTGGCGGAACAGCGTGGCTCCGTCATGTCACTTTATGCAAAGTGACATCAGAAATAAAAAACTACCAACAGGAGCAGGAGGAATAGTGGTATTGTCAACATGGTCTTAATCTCTTTCTATTGCTTAGTTCAAACCAACAACAGTTTACTCTGTTTTGGGCTTGCAGGAGACTCGAGTCTGTATTTTCATCTTTTGTGCACAGCTTTATTTGTGTTGCATGTAATTCAAAATGCTGACTCCATATGTGCTTTTCCCTTGTGCGATTCTCACTGTGAAACTGTTTTGATTTTGTTTGGCTTTGATGTTCTTAATACTAACATTTCATGTTTTTGGCATTGCTCTTTAAAACTGAACACTTTTATTCCTGTCTGCCAGCTATTGTGCCGTTGCCTATGCTCATGTGGATTTATGTTGATCACCACTGTGGGGATCGCTGATAAGTGTCCTTTGGACAGGGATAAACAGGATTTTTATTTGAAAATGCTGAATTAAAGTGATACTTGAAAACCACTAAAATATCAGTTCGGTGCAGGACAGCACCTTGTTGCAAAAACTCTTTATCATTTCATCTCATTCAAAAATCCAAACAGAGGAATCCAATGAGCGTGTTTGAAAGATTACAATTCAGCTTTGTGAATAAATTGGCTGACTCTACTGAAAGTAGCGTATGGAGAGAAATAAAGCAAGCATGAGCACAAGCACTGAAGCACACTCCCATCATCATCATTGTACTGAATGCTGTGGATACTGTAAGTACTTGCAAGCATTGCTAACTAAGTCACAGTGCTTTTTAAAATCACTGCTCAAAACTGAAACTGTCAGGACCACTTTAGCTGAGATAGGATTCCAATTCCAGTTTGCCCCCCAAATTTTATGGTCCATAGTTTGAACATATATATAATGATTACTGTGAAATTTTCAGTTTGATTCGTTCGAGATATATTTTCTGTCAACCTACTTTGTCTAGCTTTTCACACTCTGAAATCTGAACATGAATATCTCCAAAACTATTAAATAAGAGCCTGAAATTTTCCTTTCTTTCTTCTTTTTAAACACACTTTAAGAAAATTGTAGTGCAGCAGAAGTCCAATATGGGTGCCATGACAGATGCTTACTTTGACTAGACAAACATTATGTTTAAGTAGGTAATGAATCAACAGCAGTTGGCTGTCCCACAGGAGCCAAACATTAACACCACTGTGGATCGAATTGCATCTTTGTGGACATTTTTAGAATAACTCCCAAGATACATAACTGTCTTGTGTGATATAATTACATTTTTTTAACCCATATCTCACTATCTAATTATTTTACAGTGGAATATATAATCATTCTTTCTAATTTTGTACAGGTTCTTGTATTTTTCTGTTGCGTATCTGCAAAACACGAAGTGAGGTGTACATCTAGGGGCGTGTCCGCTCACACAGCATGCCCGTCTGTGCAGGGCGATGTGCTTGCTGTTGCTGCACATAAAGAGTGTAATCCATGAATTGGCACTCCATGTGAAACAAGAATCAAATTAATATGTAACAACATGACCTAATTGTAAGTTTGAAACTCTCTTAGGTTAATAACTACTTTATCAAAACTACAGTGACAAAAATTTTTGACTGGAAAATTAGTTGACTTCATGCTGGATATTAGAGGCATGCTCAAACTTTGTGCAAGACTTTTACATTAAATATTAATGTACTTTATTTTATGTGTTTAGCTGAAGTTATATTTTTAATAAATTATTAATATTCAGAAATGCAAAAGAATGCATATATGCAATTGTTGAATAAATTTAGTCCAGTTTCCATGTTATTGGTATGTCTAGAGTATAAATTTTAACTCTAAAAACATAAAAACGGAGCAAACTAAATGGAGCAAAATAAAGGAAAATAAATATATAAAATAAAAAAAGTTGTACTTTTTACATTAGTGATTATTGTTGCAACAACATGTAGATTGTAGGAATCCTGGTAAAGTTGGCCCCTTTTGCTCTCTTGTGTGTGTGTGCATGCATGTGTGTACATTATAATGCTATGTTAGAATTGTCATTATATTATGAAAAAGTAATATGGCTAGAAATATGCTCTTAACAGGAAGCTGATTAGAATATTGCGCACCTATATATTTGTGACCACCTCACTGTTATTTTCAAAGTAATACTGCATTATTACAACATTGATTTCTGAAGAAAAGCTTGTGGCCTGACAGCAACCTGCCTGTCACTGAGTGTGGCCCATTTTCAGTCTTGATTGACGAGTCTATTGACAAGAGAAATGACACGCAGCTTGGTGCTCTTATTCAAGGTTTTAAGGAGCAGAGAGCAGCGAGTTGTTTATACTGATCTGTTACACGGTGACAAGTGGGGGCATCTTTGTAACAGGCGATGTTTCACTGCAGTAAACTGACTACTCGTGAGTGGCATTTAAATTAGACTGAGGGTTTGGTTGGGGGGGGGGTTGTATCACTATGGATGTATGTTGTTGTGGCAAAGCAGCTAGAGCTGTTTTGATTTGCATTAAGTAAAGTGAGAGTGGAACTCTCACTGGCCAGGAAAATACACAGCGATCACAGCGAAAGCATACGGACTGACACTCTCACTGCACTGCTGAAATGTAAATTGAATACTGACAGCTACTGCTACCATTTAATGGCTGCTTCAGAAATGCTGTAGAGTGGAAAGCAGGCTGCGTGCTCCTGCAGCACAGTGCTGAGGGTTAATTGAGCCCAAAATATATAACGCACACACTTAAATTCCTAACATGAGATTTTTAAAATTTGAAACACCAAATTGAAAACATTTAGAGGCAAAAAAGTTGCATCAGATTTGCATCATGCAAAGTATTTTAAACATTCAAACCATTGGTATGAATTTAGAAATGTACAAACGAGCACAGTGCAAACTACTTAGCCAGAGCTATTAACAGCAAGCTTTCATAACTAAACTGTGTATTCAGCAAAAAAGTATAACGTCACAACCCCTTTGGTGCTATTAGTTCATCTGCCATTAGCTGGCAGTTACACAATAACAAGTAAATAATGGCAGATGTGTAATATTTCACCTATAACATGATCTAAAAGTAAGATGAAGTCAATATCAGCTGTGATGTTTTTGTGTAACCTACACCATCAGTTCATCTCTGCTATGAAACTTAACCATGAGGAGAGCTGAAGGAGTCACTCAACTTTCTTAGCATAACCTATTATACTATCATTTTCCCCCCTTTAGACTGGAGCAATTTGTGTATAGCAATAGTTTGCAAAGTGGTACTTACATTAGATACTGGTGTGATACTCACTCAAAGATGGATGGATCTGAATCTGTGACATCTGGCTGTTTTATGGGAGTGATCTATTTAAATCAAATTCTATGTTTAGTATGTCGCCTGTCAGCTTCATTCATAAGTAGAACAGTACATTTTGGTAGAAAACCTAACAAAGCATGAAGGGAGCTAATGACAAAAGATCACCAATTTGGAAGAATTCAGTTCCATTTCTTTCTCTGTGTGTACGCGTCTCTGTATACACTCACATAAGTTTTGTTTTTTTACCCGTTTACTGAAACATATTCCACTTATAGTGACAAAATGTCTAGACCCATGGCTTTCATTCAGATTGGATGAAGGGGTTTAGGAGCTTCAGCTCCTTAACATGCAGTACCCTCTTTTAAAAGAGACCAAAAGTAATTGGACACACTAACTCAAAGGCTATTCTATGGGCAGGTGTGTGCAGTTCCTTCATTATGTCATAATTAATAAACAGATAAAAGACCTGGAGTTGATTCGAGGTGTGGTGCTTGCATTTGGAAGATTTTGTTGTAAACAGACAACATGTGATCAAATGAGCTCTCCATGCAGGTGAAACAAGACATACTTAAGCTGAGAAAACAGAAAAAAACCCATCTGAGAAACTGCTACAATATTAAGAGTGGCAAAATCTACAGTTTGGTACATCCTGAGAAAGAAATAGTGAACTCAGTAAAGGAAAAATACCTGGACATCCACGGACGACAACAGTGGTGGATGATCGCAGAATTTCCATGGTGATAAGAAACCCCTTCGCAACAGCCAACCAAGTGAACAACACTCTCCAGAACGTAGTCTACCAAAGTCTACCATAAAGAAGACTGCATGAAAGTAAATACAGAGGGTTCACTGCAAGGTGCAAGCCACTCCTAAGCCCCAAGAATAGAAATGCCAGCACAGTTCTAGAAAAACTTGAACTTGGACAGATGAAACCAAGATTTATCTCTATGAGAATGATGGTAAGAAAAAAGTATGTAGATGGCATAAAATGCTAATGAGCCAAAGCAAACCACACCATCTGCTAAACACGGCAGAGGCAGTGTGATAGCTTGGGCGTGCATGGGACAGTACTGTTGTTCCAGAGCCACATAATACAAAACCAAACATAAATAAAGTGCAAAATGTCCTCCTGAGCTCCTCCATTAGCCCAATCAAAATCCTACTGATGTTGCTATCATTCAACACAACTACATCTATCACTATGGCCATCTTCCTCTGCTTGTCCACCTGTACTATTTCCGGTTGATTAGCCATCAACAGGTTGTCTGACTGTATTTGGAAGTCCGACAGCATCTCAGCCCAGTCATTCTCGACTACGCTAGGGGGTGTATCCCATTTTGACTTCTGGAATTCCAAGCCACAGTTGGCACAGATGTTCCTGTATACTATGTTGTTCCATTTATGCCGTGCCGTTCAGTCAATCTTTATCCAGCCACTGGTAGGATGTCTCAGTATTAGCCACTTCTTTTATCTGTTCTTCTAATTTATATGTTCACAAATATAAATTTTTGTCTCTCATTTGTCAACTGAAATTTGTTGACTCTAACTACACAAAATGCAGTTTTGTTTATTTTTTGGTTATTTTTTCTGTATTTTGCTGTGTTTTTTGTGGTTCCTTCTTTAATGTTTAGCTTTTTTTCTTCTTCTCCGTGATTCACTTTTTGTTCCCTCTGCAGACTACTTTGCTGATTGACATTGACTTCGCTTGCCCCTAATTTGCTTTGATAGCTGGGCTAAGCTGCAGCCCTGGACATGCACGAGGATCAATGTCAGCCATAACTTTGTAGGCCCGGGACAACAGAACAAATAACTTATCCATCTTATCAACACTTTAAGCTAAACTTGCTCTCTGGATTTTTTTTTCCATTCAGGATTCGTAGCAGATATTTTTAAGCTGTACTCCTGTGACAGAACAGACAGGAGTAATTAAGAGTGGTTGCTCTGTCTAGCCAAAATTGACCGATGCTTTATCTAACCAGCACTAAGAGGGTCACCACTCTGGTGGGTGATATAACAATTTCAGCTTGAGGCATGTGTACATTTTAACACTGAGGCAGTGCAGCACATATGAAATCTACTTTGTATTCCAGTCAAATCGTGGTTTTTTTTTTTGTGTGTGTGTTAATGTACTAGATGCTTTAAATTAGACGGAGCCAGATACAAACAATTTCTTATCCAATTTATCATGGTTTCATGGTAATGTTGTTTCCCAATTTGCACCTATTTTCGTAGAAGTCACTCATAATCAAGTCAAAGCCAAGGGCATAAATAATTTGTTAATATGCAGTGCCAGAATCATTCTAAAGGCAATATTTTTCTCCTGAGTAGGCAAAGAAAAAAAACCTCACTTGTATTTTGTTAAATGATTACAACCTTTTTTTAGTATGCAAAGCAAACACTGAATCTAAAAAACAGTGAGTCACTGCTCAACTTGCTCCATGAAAAAACAAACAAACAACTGAGCTGTGATGATGATTGTGATAGCGTCACAAGGCAAGCAATGTCAACTGATGTGGCTTTGACTGTGAATGGACTGAGGACGGCATGCGAGCGTGTATGGATCACATTCAAGGTCATATTGATTAGGAAATGAAACCACAAAGCACCCTCGATAGCCACTACAGGGAAATAATAGACAATATATTAGACGTCTTCTGTTCTGGTTTGTAAAATGTCAAAGATAAGAGAGTTTCTTATATCTAGTGTGATTTAACACTACATTATTCTCACATTTGGCCTGCTGTACTGAGTGCGTCACTATCAGCTGTTAGTGAATCATCTGCATTTGGCTTTGCAGAACCTGACATGCCTTCTCAAGAGTTTACTCTTGGCCCAAATCAGGGCGTGACATTTAAAGCAGGGCATCCACTTACAGATTGGATATGTCTACTGCTCTTGGCTGCGGCTTTCTTTGGCCATGTTGCCAGGATCCTCTTTTCTTGATGCCATTGAATTCATGATAACAGTGTATGGAATCTAATCTTGCCATTTTGTCTTAAATGGATTAAGAATTAGCCCCTCTGTCTTTAAGAACTCCATAAGATTGAAGGCAGTAGTAATGGTCTCAACAGCGTGGGGGCATGGGGCAGACTGCACACACTGGCCTTTTCATTTATGGTAGCAGCGCTGACTTGTTCTTGCACTGTCAGTGCAGATAACTTCATTGTCATTGTCATGCAGAACTGCTCATCTGTGTTGGCTTCCTATTTAGTCTGACACTGGTGACAGGGAGAGGTTTCATTTTTTTTGGTCTTGTAAGGTCAAACTAAAATGCTGACTTTTTGCTTGTTTTGCAGTCTCTGCTATGAAAGAAGAATAAAAAAAAAGACAGTGTTTCCTTATAATATAACTTATAACTGAATACAGACTAATCTCAGGCCTTCAGGGCAGAAGGAGAAGAAGCCCCCTTCAAGGAAATTCGCTGAAATACAGCAGCACAACAGGAACTTCCGCCGCTTCCGCAGGTGCCATTTGGCTCTCTGGCCAAGCTTAATCTGATTTAGCTCTGCCTGCTCCTTACATTCTGTGTGTCTGCCACCGGTGCCTGTCGAGAACATGTATCACACTGAGCAAGAAACAAGTTGAACCAGTGACACGACACCATCTGCACATGCAGGTAGCAATCTGTGCTTTCCCTTTCCTGTCCTGGCCTGCAATCAGTGTCTCCGGCAAACTTCTTATTGATTCAAACGTCCTGTGATTTCTTAAGATGGCCACTCACAGTGGAATGGCAGGATCTTGTTCCGTGTTTCAATAAATTGCTGAGCGGTACCAGGAAAAAGAAGACGGCAAGAAGTTAAGCTTGACATAGATGTTGTTTTGCTGTTGATGTACAGTTTTCTACTAGAAGTACCAAAATGTAGAAAAAGGTATTGAAAATCACATAAACAATAGAGATGATTTGTTTTTATTGGAGTGTCCAAGTAAACTGCCAATTTTACCAAAGTTAAACTGGTTTGTCAAACCACAAAAAAAATATTTAGTGAAGTATTGTTTTCAAGAAAAGGGAAAAAAGAGAACGTACGGCACCGAAACACACACACTTTCTTTAGTGCCGACAAAGCTATTTGGCGCTTTTTGATGCGGACATCAATTGATGTCAGTAGAGTGAAACAGCTTTTCTTGCTGGTATCACACACAACACATGAAGCCTAAGAAGGAGACTATCTGAAAGGCGAGTGACTCGCATGCATTACACGGTCCCAGACACACTCCCAGGAGACAAGGTCCAAATGGCCTCACTGAGCAAGTTCTGCACGACTGCTCCGCACAGCACAGCCAGAGTGCATGAAAGTGGTGTGAGACACGGAACTTAATATCTTTCGCTCTGGCGGGCTGCTTTAATAGAAGCTGCCCATCCCGAACAGCATAAGAGACAGAAAATAACAAAATATTCTGTTTGGTCTAATTTTACTATTGTCACAGTGTTTTTATTTACACATTCATGTAAACAAAAGTGGGAGTTGCATGGGGTTTTTTTGGAGGAGGGACAAGCAAAGGTCAGCAAACCAAGTCATGTTATCACGAAAGAGTAAATGAATGTAATGGTTCTTGAATCAAATTTCCACATCAGAAAGAATTGCTTTGGTAATGGATGGAGTTTTACTGTGCATAGTAACTCTGCACTTCCCTGTCAAACTTATTCATCTTATAGAAACACTGAGAAAAATCATTCTCTTCAGCTAAGTCAGTTCTTTTGACCTTCATACCAATAAATTAAATATTGCGGTTGGGTGCAGGATAAACACTGACATCACCGCACATCATCCACCTTGGCTCTGTCACTCCATCCTTGGCTGATTTACTGGAGATCAAAGGCATGGCATGCATTCAGTGTTTGTCTTGGCAACTGCAAGTGTGTGGCAAAGACAGGATATTCTCTCAGTTTTGTACTGTGTTATTATATTATACAGCACATACTTTGCAAGTCATATGCAACAGTTACAGACATTAAGTAATAATTGCAGAGAAAAGTAAAAGAGTGTTCAATGACAGGTCATTAAAGATTACCGACGTCCCAAAACACAGATGGTGTACATTTGGCTGAGCTGTCACGTTTCAGCCCTGTCTCCACGATCCATATTCCAATGCTTGTAGCTTTAACTGCAGACTGATGGTTGGGACTTTCAGGTGCTATGAACACATAATTATAGCTTGTAAGCTGCACATTTAAATAAGCCTTTAACATGCATGCTAGTATAATTTTACCTGAAATAAGCTATTGGAAAGTTTTGACAGGGATCAGAAAAGTCTTTAATGATGTAAAGTCTTTGCAATTTCTAGTTTAGTAAGCATCCACATATCCATATTGATATGTCTATGCTTATGCTATGGTAGGGTATTGTAGGGTCTTTACCTTACAATATAAAGCGCTTTGTTCTTCTGTTGTGGTTCTATATTAATAAAGCTCACTTGAATTGTCATATATGTGGGTTTTTTTCATCTTTTTTTGTAGTTTTTTGAGTGTTTGAGATGATCTAGAGTTTTTACATATGGGCAAGTTAAAGGCCACAAATAAATTGATTTAATTGATAATTAAATCTGGATTAAGTCATGATTTTTTTTCATAATGAAGCCATCATTATTATTATTTTTATTATTTACTAGTATGCAAATCTTCCAAATTTGCTAAATGCTGTAAAGCTTTGGGAAACTACAGCGACAGATGTGATACAGATACATGTCCCAGTTTTTATTTATTGATTTTAAATCGAGTAGTTCAAGAAAAAAGAGGCACTTTATGTTTCAAAGGACATTGCTGGCTGCATTATGCGCAAATTAAAAATTTTCAGTACAGCAGCAGAACTTTTCTCCACAAACAAATTTCATACAGGAATCACATGTGGAAACTTTGAAATCCTTCAGACTGATACAATTTAAATTTAAACAACAAAAACAAAAAAACAACTCGACTTACATGACCTAAAGTCAGGTTAACCGAAAAGCTCATTTTGTCATGGATAACTGATAGATCATTTTAGTGTAAATGTTGGTCCATGTTTTGGTATATGTGACCATTTTATCTTCTAGACTCGGCGGTCATGTTATTTTAAACCATTTTAAGCCTGTTAGCAATGGGATTTGAAGTTGCTTGACACTGTTCTCTTTCTGATTTACCTTGTAGCCGATCTCTTTTCCTGTTGGTTGCTAGTGTTCCTACAGATTGTCACACCAGTCAGCTTTGAAACTGCCTCTTTAGGACAGCTGAGGTGAGTCTAATTCATTGTGTGCCATTTGAGATTGTATCTGTGCCAAAGGCTTTAAGCATACTATCCTGTTTCTCTCTTCAAAAAAAGTGCAAAGTCATGAGGATGAGAGTCAGGAAGAGAGAGCGACGGGCTGTACAGATGCTGAGGGGTTGCTGCCATGGTTCACTTGGATTCATTTAGAGTATTTTGAAGTGACAGATGCCTGTGTCTATCTCATACAGACAGAGCAGTGTTCTGACTGGCTGTACGCACAAAGACAGGTTGCAGTGCCAAGCAGTCTTCTATTAAAGACAACTGGACATGGCCTGTGTGGTTATGTGAGTGCACTTAAATGACCTGATGACAGTCCTTACAACAAGACTATGCAATATGCCAGTATTATTTGCACCGTAAATAACAAAGTCCAGAGGACTTTAAAGTCGTATTTCATTTTCCATTTTATATTTTACATAGTGCACACGCAGAAGTTCATGTTAAGCTAACCTCAAACATAAGTTTCCTTCCCTCTTTTATTACCTCTGACTCTCAGACACTGCTCTCAGCTCTTAAAACTGGTATGTGTCAAAGAGTGAAATTACTTATTGAACAGCTAAGATTCACGGCACCGAATTAAATGGTATTGACTGCATTTACTTTTTGTACTGACTGTAAGTGTTCGGAATGTTCTGGTTTTAAACACCCAATTCCTGGATATTGACCTAGCTTTGTCCAAATAAGGACAAACGAACTCACCATAGTGAAACTGGGAGTCTGGAAATGAATATGTATAAACTGCTGTGATCTCACTCTTCTTTCAGCTGGTCCTTTTAGGGGTCATCTGTCTCCATCTCACCCTAGCATCCTTCTCTATCATCACACCTACCCTCTGCATGTATTCTGTCACTACATCCATGACCCTCTTCTGAGGTCTTCCTCTTTTTCTCCTGCCTGGAAACTCCAGCTTCAACATCTACTACATCCTTTTCCCAGTATATCCACTATCTCTCCTCTGCACATGTCCAAACCATCTCAGCTTTCCCTCTCTTTGTCTCTTAAACTGCTTGAGCTGAACTCTCTGATATACTCCTTTCTAGTCTTCTCAATTCTGATCACTCCCAATGAAAATCATAACATCTTCAGCTCGGCCTCCTGTATTTTTGTCAGTACCACTATCTCCAACCATGCAGCAAGTCTCTCTGCCATGTTGTAAACATTCCCTTTCACTCTTGCTGTTATCCTTTTGTCAAAAATCACCTCTGACATTCATCTCCACCCACTCCACCCTCCCTGCCTCACCTCTCTTATGCACTACAGTTGCTTTAAATGGTTAACACTAGATATGAAAACTACTCCATCTTCACTTCCTCTGCTCCCTGCATGTACATCTTTCCACCAGCCATGTATTTTGTCTTTCTTCTACTGACTTTCATTCCTCTTCTTTCCAGTACATACCGCTCTCCCCCACCTGCTCCTTACTCTCACTACAGATCACAATGTTGTGTGCAAACATCATAGTCCACAGAGACTCCTGCCTGACCTCATCTGTCAGCCTGTCCATCACCACTGCAAAAAAGAAGGGGCTCAGAGTCAATCCGTGATGAAATCTTCCCCACCTTGAACCCATATGTCACTCCTACCACACACCTCACCACTGTCTCACTGTCCTCACACACGTAGAAATTCTAATAAGATGATTTTTCAGAGGAAATGCAAGTCCTGTTGGAATATGTTTAAGATATTCCATAGAGAGTGTATTTTCTTCATGCATGATGAGTGCTTCAAGAGATGACGGGGAGTGTGTTGGGTGTGGGTGTCACAGCGCAACCACAGAACAGTTTTAGCATGTTTTAGTTGCTAAAAGCAGATATTGCGTTGCATGTGCCAGGCGCCGCTCTGAAAACACAATTTTTCAATCATTATTTTACACTTCTTTGCAAAAACATGAAAACATAATATTATTTTAAAGAGTTTTCAGGAACCAGTGATTTTTCCTGTTATGTGAATTCCAAGTATTGTAAGACAGCCTACACCAGCAAGGGATCACAGTTTAGATCTGTGAAAAACAAAATTAATACCAAGCCACTGTATGGTACAAAACAGAATGATGGATGGCCCGTGAGATAGCAGCCTGTAAATGAGCAGATAGGCCCTGGTAAATGGAATGAGAAAGTGCATAAGACCAAAGTGAAAAAAGATGGCAGCGCAGAATATTTGGGTCATCCGGCCTGCAGTGAGCTGTCCCTCAGGCATCAACCCTCATAGAAGACTTTGAAGAACTTAAAAGATGGATGTTGCAATGAAGACAGCAGACTTGGCTCACACAGAATATAGACAGATGTATTTCAGATTGTTCAGAGTATTTTAAGATGGATGTGGGGAGGTCCCGGCTAGACGCTTAAGACACTGTTGATGCAAGATTATTGGTCTGGTCTGTCTAACACCCCATTTAAAGTGATCCAAAAGTCAAGACCTGATTTTGAATAAAGTAACTGTTTTTCCAGCTTTTGATTCAGAGGAATATAGTAACTGTAGTAACTAAAAAAAGCGAATGGTTCGGTCAAGAATGACTAGCAATGTCGTACCCACGAAAAATATTTCTACAATAACTGAGCTCTTGAAAATTTTGAAAGGTAAACCGTGTGTAATGCAGTAGTTAGCACTAATGTCTCATAACAAGATGGTCCTGGCCAGCTGGAGCCTTTTCATGGGGAGTTTGCATGTTCACCTTGTGCCTGTACACAGATAAAGGTAAAAAAGAAAAGGTGGTAGCCATAACTGCTTTGGAATTCAGGATATGTCAACATCTCCAGATTGTGGCAGCTTGTGAAAGGTACAACTTGTCATAGAGCTGAACAAAAAGCCAAATTCAGAATTCATGACCTGCTCACTGAAATTGATAAGGTGTTTGGCTCGATTACAAAATCCTAATGGAAAGTCATGCCTGTCAACGTGCAGCTGGTGAATGTGTTACAGCTGTCCCTTTTCCATATTAACTACTATTGTTGAGCAGAGCAGCAGAACTGCTTCTTCTACTATGACTTGGGTTAGGACACTTTCTAAAGTTTTAAAATGGAACCGAATTTTTTAAACATACATGGTTTTCACTACTGTTTTTTTTCTTTCCTTATATAAATTAATAAAAAAAAGCCCCTAAAGGCATTAAAGAAGACTTTTTTCAACATAGGCATAACCGGTCAAAGGTAATAGATTGTTGGCCACATAGTTTTGATGAAAGAATACAAACTATAAGAACACAAAATCACAAGGACCTTTCCTATTTGTATTAATTTCAAGGTATCCGAGGTACATGGCCATCTAATTAAAGAATCCCTGAAGCAGTTTTTGAGTGACCTCCCCTCTAGAGGCTGAGGTAACCTCGAGAAAAGTGTCCCTATTATAATGGCTATACATTTCACGGGCATTTCATGATGATACTGCCATTAATAGCTTAAGATTAATTAATCATCATATTTATGCTCCCAAGAGAACCTTGAGGGCTTTTTATAATTATGACGATATCACCATAGCATATAATTTAGGCCATATTTTTGGCATATAAATATCATGAGATTAGGATCTGCAGTTAATTACAGAAAGTTAAGCAGAGTGGGTTCTTAATGTACACACACTTCTTATGTTCGTTCATTTTCACTTTTTAATTTGGAATTTCTTGTCATATTTAGTGTGCATGTTAAAGAAATAAGATTTCAAGCAAAGCTTGTTTTGAGAATTAGTTGAAGAGAAGACCGGAGAAGGGTCGACTTTATCATATCTGATTTTAAAGTCTTCTGTTATGGCTTATAAACAAGTCATAGATTCTGTTATTGGGTTAAAATATTTGACTCTTTTTTTCTTTTTCCAGGAAGGCCCTTTGCAAAAGCACTTTATAGTTGATAGCACATTAAGCTTCAATGTGAAGAAAAACTGCAAAGATATATAAAAAATATATATCGCTTTACCCCTTCAAGGAAACCAACTTATGTAACACACTTTATGGTCAGCGCTTGAATGGCAGGAGAGTTTGGCTTCACTGAATGCAAAGTTATTTTAGTTAAGAAAATTAAATCTTTCTTTGTGTCACTTAGATATTAAGTGGATCCCAGTGTTTACATGGTTATATATTATATGTGGCTGAGGCAACCTGTGTGACACTATGCGAGGCACCTATGGTTAATGAAGTTTAAAAGGAACTGACCACATAGCCTGGTCTCTGCAGAACTTTTGAACCTTTTCTGAAATGGAGGTCTAGTTCTTATAACTCTTCCCTTCTTGTCTTATTTGTTTACTTGCTCAATCCCTGGAGGCCGGTTTAAATGTCACGGACAGGACTGCAAGATGAGGTCTGTGTTGGAGGTCACTGTCATCGCCTCAAGAAAAAGCTGTGATATCTTTGGCTTGGAAAATGAGAGCTGATTGTGAGCACAGGCAGAGATGGTCAACGTTCAACAGATGAAGTATTTAGAGGCTGCAAAAATGTCAAAAATATTTGTGATAGATAACTTAAATTATTAGGGAAGACAAGATAATGTGTCTGATCAATAGTCTGACTTTCTTTTTTTAGTGTCCATGTTTTATAGCTAAGCGATTAAATGCATAAAAAAATGCCATCAAGACCATTTTGCCATATAAATGCCTTTTAATTCAATTCTGTTTTGTTTTAATGAATATCAGAACAAACCAGTTAATGTTTCAAGTGGTACTTCATAAGAAATTAGATAAGAACGGGAACATAGAGGGTAAATCCAGTAGGGTTGCGGCTATAGATTATTTTAATAAATTAATTGAGTAATCGGATAAGAAATATTTTTGTCTTATTAATGAATAATAAATATTCAAAAGAGAAAAAATACAGGTCTTTCAAAATGAAGTGCTCACTGGTTTCCATTTTAGAAATTGCAATGTTTTTGTTTCATTTGTCAAAAAAAAAATCATGTTCAATTTTATTTTTTTAATTGCAAAAATATATAAACACTCTAACAAGAGTCAGAGTCTAATAAAATAAGATAAATATACAATCTAAAATAAGGCATTAAAAACCTTTACTCTGTAATCTTGAAAGGCTTTTATACATGTGTTTCTGCGTGTTTAAGTGTGCAAGTGAATGAGTGCGTTTGTGTCTGTAAGCCTTTAAAGCAGAATGTGGTGGCTGCTGCGAGGACAAGCGAACATATCAGCATTCTGAAGTTTGCCCTGTGCTTTGAAGCAAAGTTAATTAATATTAAAAGTAATTCACTGTCCAACCTAAAGTCCCTCAGGTCAGTGTCTCAGTTTTACTGGCCCATGTACATTTTTATTAAAGAAAAAAAGCTTTCATTTTTATATTTTTAAATATTAATGCAATTTAAATGAGACTCTATTTTATATTATTTCACTTTCAATCTGAAAAATGTCATAAAAGGCCTGAAGTAAATATGGTCTGATACACCCCATGCCCCCCTTTAGACTCACCCCTGTTCCTTTCCATGTAAAATAAGAGCCTGCCTTCATTAAGATGCATATTTTAAACACAGTATCAGACTAAGTTAACAGTTCATCTGCTTATTTTAATACAAATTCTGGAGCTTTACTGCGGATTTTCGCTGTGTAAAACAGCTGGAGCAGCTACAAAGTTTGCTTTTCTTCATGTTGATAAAGGACTTCCGCTCGTTTTTCCCCAGTAAGTCATTTAATGGTGATCACAGCCTCTTTGCTGTTCTCGGTGTGTAAACAGACTCCACATTAAACTGTGCCAGCGTCATCATCACTGCTGCCGTTGTGTTATCAGTGTTTCTGTTTAAAACTGGAGGCTGTGAGCTTAATGTTGTCAAACTTTTCATTCACACGCTGCTCAAATAGGTTTGTGTTGCAGGTCTGTTTTTAGTCCCAAATGTGCGTTTCCATGGTGACAATGGCGCGCTACAGAGCGGTGCCACAAAACGAAACATCGAAGCGAAGAATTTGCGTCGAGAATTTTTTTATAATCGAATTATTCGAAATACTCGTTGTAGCACTAAATTCCAGTGCTCAAGCTAAACAGAAAATCACGGCACTCTGTAGCTCTCATTTGATTCTGAGGTCTAATAGATGACTCTGTCTAAGCAAATAGCAAGTTCCTAGTCAAAAAAGTGTGCCAGAGAAAAAGAAGCAGAAAGCATTGTTTTTAAGGAATTAATTAGCATCCACTATGTTTTTTTCAGTTTGGTGTCAGCACTGTTGGATATACTTTTTGTTGGCAAAAACAGAAAAGAAACTGACAAATGGCCAAACAACTGTGAAAAGAAAAAACCCCAAAAACAGTTTGATAAGAAACACCCACAAATCTGTAGCTAGTGTTCATGCTTCCCTACTGACTGCTGGAGGCCCATACAGTGCAGAAATGACATTCACTGTGCTATCCTGCAAACAGATCCAAAGAAGCATGCTAATGAGGCTAGCTTCTCCTTTAACGGTGTAAATATTGTAGTCAATTTTTAAATCAGTGCCGTGCGGGTTGTAACTGATACAGCATGTTAAACCAAAAGAAAATCTTTAACAAAAACTAAAAGATTAAAAGCTGAAATGTTTGCTAATGTGTGCCACTGCAGAAGGTCACAGTTGTCATTATAACCTGCTACAGCCACATTCTGGGCTAAATATACTTGTTTTTTCTCAAAATCATTTCCATGAATCATCAGATAATAATGACAGCAATCTGTTTTAAGTGGATAAGAGCATCATGAGACAGAGCTGACACTGTCCATACTGTTCATCCTATTTATATGTGTCAGTCAACAAGTTAACAGTGCTCTGAAAGATGGCTTTTGCTTTATCTATGCTTTATCATCATAACCATGTCTCAAACTGTTACTTACATACAGTACATAGGTATTTGATTGTACTCTGGTGCTGTGAAAGGGCATGTCAAGGTATTCAGAATTTAAGCAGACTCATTTTAAATTATGCTAAGCAACAGTTCAAGTAATTTAATATAAGCAGTTTTGCAATGCAACAAGAACTAGATTACACTAGACATTAAAAGGCATAGAGGAGGGTTTAAATGGAAAGTCATCCATAAGAACTGCAGAGGTTTGTAGAGGTTTGACCTTTAAGAAGTCTTAGGATGAATCTATTTTTTTTCACACACACACACTGCAGCTGTCTGCTGGATTGTCAGGCAGCGACTGTGAGGAGACAGATAGCTGCTGGTTTCCAACAAAAATGAGGAAAAAAGCAGCAGGAGATGATCGTGCTGTACAATATGTCTTGCCCTTAAGACCTTGCTGGCCCCTGCTGATGAATTTGACTATTATCAGAGGTAAAGGGTCCGCTGAGAGGTCTCTTAAACGAGGGATGGATTGGAGAGATTGGGGTTTGACCAATAAAATGAAAGCAGATCAGCCACGCCCAGATAATCTTATTCCAATAATTGGATTGCCTGGAGACCTCTTAGTGGTATTTGCAGCTGAAAAAACAGAAAAGACTAGACAAAAATCTATAAAGCTTTGCTGGTGTATTTTTCTACACTAATCATCACTAAACAAGACATCACTTTGGACATTTTTTGCTTCTTCTTCTTCTATTCGTCTGTGATTGACAAATTAACTCATCTGACTTCACTGGATTACAAGTTCCAGGTTTTTAAAGACACATTTCTCTGGTGAAATATCTGTTTACCTCCCATGTTGTATCTTTTCTTCTCTGCTTCTGTCCATTTCCACAAAAGTTGAGGTGCTGTGTAAAACAGCAAAGCATAGAAAGTAGATCAAATGTTTAAACTGAGGCATTTTCCAATTTCAAGAAAAATATTATATTATTTTGATTTTGACAGCAGCAATACACTTCAGAAGCAAACTTCATAATACCCCCCCCCCCAAAAAAAAAATAGCTATATGTGAACATGACCTAGAAACGCAGCTGTGTTCTCTGGACCAAAGGTCTGAGGCAAAACTGTGGTCAGACAAACTGAAGTTTGAAATTCTTTTTTGAAAACATGAATGAGTGGGACCATCTGGCTTGTTATCAGCCTGCATCTCTGATGGTATATGGGTAGTAGCTAAAGAAATGGGAGCTTGCACACCTTGAAAGGAGCCATCAATGCTCAGAGGTATATACAGCTTTTAGAGAAACCTACACTCTCATTGCAACAATGTCTTGTCAGGAAGAGCCATGCATATTTCACTCAAGACAATGCTAAACTGCACACTCCATTTATAACAACAGTATATCGAGTCTGACTTCTCTGCAGACCAGATTTTCAATAACTGAAAACATTTGGGGCATCAGGAAACAAAAGTCCCAGAACTGTTGAGGAACAAGAATCTTATATTGTATAAGAATGGGACGAAGTTGTTCTCCCAAAAGCCAACAACTCTATCCTCACTTCCCAGATATTTACAGACTGTTGTTCATAGAAGAGTATAGGGCTGCATAGTTATGAGCAAAATGATTATTATGATAAGTTTGATCAATAATGAACACGGTCCACCTTATTCACCTCAAATCAGTGCATCTCTCAGAAGAAAAAGTAAAGAAAGATAACGTTAATTAAACATTTTTTGTACCAAAGCTTAACACAAATTAAACTGACAGAGTAAAGAAAAATAATTGCATGAGGCAATATCATATCTTTTACTGTTATGTCTTTGTTACTCACCTTGTTTATCCAATGGGATGCGATTGCATCGGTGATTTCAGTACGTCTTTTTTTTGAGCTTGATGGTGATGCTGATGTGTCGCTTTTATCGACGTTTGAGTTGTTATTCTTGGCCTTCATGCATTAATTATACTGCAATTTGGGGTGTGTTTTTAGGCAGTCGAATAAGTTGTGTTGCTTTGCGATGCAGACAAAACTCTGCGCATATTATTCCGTCTAGGTTTGCATCACTTGACCCTAAAAAGTATTTCCAAACAACGGATGATGGTCCGAAGGACAAGCGCTTCATCATCTGCATCTGAATTGTGTTGCATGTCTGTCTTTTACCATATTGTTACTCATCCAGACTAGTCTAGATGATGCAGATGATGCAGAGAACCCCTGTGATTGGCTCATGCAGACATGTGGTCAGATGCTTATTTAGGAAGCATTTGATCTGCTTTTGCTTCTACTGGCAGGCGATGCATTTTCTGTATCACTCAATCATATTCATTTAATAGTGGGAAAATCCTGATTAGGATCAAAGTTTGATGAATTGTGCATTCCTAGAAGAGAGAATGCTACACTGTGGTAAACACCTTTTTTAAAAAAAAAAATTGTTGGTACCATCAAATTTAAAATTACCTTATTTTTCCTTAAATAGTCATAAAATGTAACATGTCACAAGAGAGACTTCAGTTGAATTGCTAAAAACAAAACCAAAAAAACAGGGCGATTTTAAAAGGAAACAACTTAAGCTTATTAAATGAGCCTGACTGTTATTCTTCTGTGGTCATCTGTGCTATACTTTGTGCATTTTCTTTTTCTACAGATGCAAATAAAAATAATTTTGTATTAGTGGTTCTACTGCTACATACGGTTATTGGCTGAAGAGAAAAAAAATCATTAACTTTCCCACGCATGGGAATGTACTCATCGTTACATGGGTGCTAACACAGACATTAACCACTCCCTCCCCACAGAAAGATCTGAGTAAATCGTTCCCACGCCTACATAGGTGATGCCACAGCTTGCTCACTTAATCCTACCAAAGATATGGGCTGCTAATCAGTATGGGTATTTTTGTGTGCATGCGAATGTGTGTTTCATCAAATCAGCACTTATTATTGTTCATGGTGGGTGGTTGATCTGCCTTTGCTGTTGTAATTCACATCAATAAGATACAGGGGGGTGGCTTCTCTACTGCTGCAGGTTGGTCTATAAAGATTTGTATGGGGACTGGGGGCTGGGTGATCTACTGTTCATTCTTCAACTCTCGTAATGTAAAACTTCTCTATGCATCTTCTCCTTCTGTTTTTGTTGTATTTTGTTGTTCTTGTTGAATTATTCACGGGGGTGGGGGTGGTAGCAGTGGGGGTGGTGCTGAAATCAGGATAGGGAGAGGAAGCATGACTCACAGGTCGTGGCAGGGCCTGTCATTTTTCATAAACTTTGCAGGTGATTTAGACTCTGCACTACGCATGTTGTTGTGGTGCAGTGTTTCTATTTAAATGGCTAAACTTCTCAGATAAAAACCCATTACCTTTGGTATTTGTCATTTGGTATTGATGCAAAAACATTGCATGATTGTGTAGAGTGGTCATACACTGTGTTCTTCTCACAGCAAGAAGGTCTAGAGTTGAATCCACCATCTGGTCAGGGCCTTTCTGTGTAGAGTTTGCATGTTCTTGCCCTGTTTGCGTGGGTTCTCTGCATGTACTCTGACTTCTTCACACAGTCTGACGTGTAAGAAAGACATGCGGTTAGTGGGGTTAAGTTATTTGGACATTCTAAACTGCCCATAGGTGTGAATGGTTCTCTCTCTCCTGTCCTGCGACAGGCTGGTGACCTGTCCAAGGTCCACCCTGCCTTTCGTACTGGATAGACTCCAGCCACCCCTCATGAACTTGATAAGGATTAGGGGAAGAGAATGGATGGATGAACTATGTATTGCCCTTAAGCTTTAGCTTAAGGCAGCAGGCAATGCAATGTGAAGTCAATAACCCCGGTTTGCTCCCAAAAATCAACAGAACCTAGTGAGTTTTCAATCAAAAATACTGATATTTCAAACTATGAAATTGCAATCCATTGCGATCATCTGAGAATTGTTGCATTTCTGTCAGCTCATTGGTGCCCGGCAGTGGTTAATTCTATTGCCAAAGCTTAGAGCTGGAGGTAGTTGCACAACTCTGCAAAGTGGCAGCTTACAACATCCAATACTGGCAGGTATTAGAACAATCACAGAGTAAAACTTTACTGATTTGGATGAATAAAGGATAATTTATTTGACCGTTAGCAGATCCACAGTGTTTACATGACAAGGCAAAGAACGTGAAATCAACAGCCAGTGCAGCACATGTGTAAAGAAACTGATCCTCTCAGATAATTTAATTCACAAGAAGTCAAAGCAAACTAATTCTGTATGTGACAGTTATAGCATGCTGTTGTCCAAACACCAGCATCCCAGTGGATTTGCTAAACTGCCACCCAACCCTTTCAGCATGAAAGCAAATGCTTGAGTTCTAATGCTTTTAAGAGATATGCCAGACCTTATTATTTATACTGGAGCATGAAGTCAAGGAAGATGTTGCTGCTTTTAATTATCATGTGTTGACTTAATTAAAGTGCCAACATACTGAGATGCAAATGGAAGCCACACACATATAAAAAAATTAGTCTCTTAAATTTGAGTAGCTTTGTTTTACAAATTGAGTTTACATGTCACACTTATAAACAGGTAAAGCAGTGAATAAGTGACTGAGCCTCGTCCAGTAAAGTGGACTTGGTGGAAAATTAGTGGTTATGATCATCTGTTGCTAGGCTTGACTTTCACCTGTATTTCAGTCTCTGTTATCTTTAGGATGTGATTACATTGATGAAGGAAGGAAGATCTCAGCTTGACAGTTGTCTTCAAAGCATCAGTATCACTGCAATTGAAATGATGGGAGAATATAAACTTCCCTGCTTGACATTCCTTGAAATCATCTCCTTCAGACTACTACTCTACTTCCACGCAAGGGCTCCTTTGGTTGCTGCCAACAGCCTATTTCTAATGCTAACAAGAGAATTCTACACAAGAGAATCCAAAGCCACGGTTCAATATTTTAGCATTCCTTTCCAAGACAGATGCCAGCTTTTTACACAGGTATCCCTAAGGTGCAATTCAAAACACACTCTTAAAACGTGGGGGTTATCCGACCCACAACTTTTCAGACCCAGTAAAGACCCATTAGTTGCTCAGCTGTGGCACAGAAACTAGGTTGACTGTTCAGCATGCTTGGATGAAGAAGGTTATTTTACAGGCAACCAGGCAGATAGTGGCTAGGACAAGCATCAAAAATCCTTTTAGAGTAATCTGTGGACTTCTCAGTGCCGGTATCCATAAAAGTGTGGTGTAAACATGACCTCAATGGCATCCACATCCAAAGTCTTTCAGACGGTGAGCAGTTGCTGTCACTTCCATGTAAATATGTGTGCAGACTGAATTCTTCTGAATGTGTGCAGCTCTGTGCCGTTGCCTTTGGAGTACAAGATTGCTCAGTCCTTTGGCTTGCTTTATGTTTATGGCAACTATAAAAACTACACTAAACAAAACCATACAGGAGCTGTATGTGTACTGAGTTATCCAAACGACATACATCTCCAATATCAGAAAACAGAAGATATCCTGAAAAAGCATCAACTTCTAGGTATCACTGTTCAGTCGTTATGTTATTGATGGTAGTGGATTATCAGACTTTTCTATATCACTTGTTTCATCTTTCTTACCATTTAAGGGTTTTTTTTGGTAACTGTGGGTAGGCATAGCAACCTCCTGCTGGCAGTTTGTAAAAATAAATTATACTCACATCCCATCAGAAATGCTTAGTTATCAGCACTAAATAAAGATTTCTAAGTCTGCAGTTTAAAAATATCTGGGTAGCTTGAACTTTAACATTACAGAAAGTTGTCTGTGAAGGTTCTCAGTCATCCAGGTCATCGTAGTTCAAGGAGCTTGGAGAGAAAAGCATCTGGACTTCTTTGAGTTGCTTGAAGACGTTTCACCTCTCATCCGAGAAGCTTCTTCAGTTCTAAGGGTCAATGGTGGAGAGTCCCAGATTTAAACCCAGTGGGAGTTTCCCCCCAAACAGGAACAAAGGACCCCTGATGATCCTCTACCTAATCACATGAGCCAAGGTGTGAAAGTGGGTGTGGGTCCCAATCAGCCAGGGTTTCGGGATGGTTTGAAAGAGGAGTGAAAGAAGCCATTTACATCCACTGTGAGCGACCATCTTTGAACAGAGGGGGTGGTTTACGACACCAACTGTCTGCCATCTATAATCCAGTTTTGAGATCCCTTCCCAGACGCCTTAACGCCCACTCACATCCTGGGCCATCTGACCTCAGGAAATCACATGATAGGGTGGGGCCAGGTTTCACAATGAGCTCACCCGAAACCCTGGCTGATTGGGACCCACGCCCACTTTCACACCTTGGCTCATGTGATTAGGTAGAGGATCATCAGGGGGTCCTTTGTTCCTGTTTGGGGGGAAACTCCCACTGGGTTTAAATCTGGGACTCTCCACCATTGACCCTTAGAACTGAAGAAGCTTCTCGGATGAGAGGTGAAACGTCTTCAAGCAACTCAAAGAAGTCCAGACGCTTTTCTTTCCAAGCTCCTTAAATTACAGAAAGTTGCTAGTAGATTCCGGACCTTGACATTGGTTAGACGATTACCTCAGAGAATACCTTTCACAGACAGCTGGATAGCTACAATCTAAAGTATTATTCACAACTGTCATCTGCACTATAAACACATCACAGCGATGGGAAGGAAAAAGGGATGTTTTGGCAGTGTAAGTGGATTGTGAGAAGTCATTATTTTCTTATTACTGAGCAAGTATCTCCATGCCATCAGCTAGAGGTTGACACAAAAAAGAAAGGCCTAATTTGGCAGTATTATGCATTAACCTGCCTACTTGAGTTAACTGCTCATTAAGCGAAGGTGCTGGAATGCCATTCAGGAGCGTTCCGGCCCACTTTAAGTTGTGCTTTTGGGACTAAGAGCATCAAGAGTCTTTTTTATGACTAACTGTGAACTTGTATATGTGACTACAAATTAAACCTCCTTCTGTGTGAGACGCACTCTAAACTCAGGTGTCCTCTCTAGGTCCATGTGCAATGAATTAATCTTTATCTACAGTTCAGGTCAAACTGGACCTGTTTTAATATTTGACAGCAGTAAAAAAACAAAACAAAAAAACCCAAAATGTTGTTCTTTTATCCTTAAATTTGATGACCTTCTCTAAGCTGTCCTAAGAAGTTTAGAATGAAAATGCTTTAAAACTTTACTTTGTTGTACATGTGCTACATTTTTTTGTACATTGAGACTATTTGGGGTCAGATTTTCGTAACTAACGTAACTGATTTGAGATCCACCAGCGTGGGTGAAATCAAGCAAAATGATTGTTTTTTGGAATCTTGAAACTGTTCATGCCATGCCTATGTGTAATTTTGACGTAATAGTGGTTACAGAGTTCACGGTGCACGTTGACATGTTAATGAGAACTACCCAGGTTTCTGCAGGTTCCTGCAGAGACAGCCACCTGCTGGTCTTTAAAGGATCATGGGGGAATGCCAAAATATACGGAGTATAAGAGCTGAATAATTAAACAGCATAGGAGTGATCATATCCATATATGTAGAACACAGGACAGAGGGTGTCTGGACACAGGCAGTGGGTGGCATAGTGATAGAGTGGTTCAAAGACAGACGACAGAAAGATCTAGAGAGGGGATTGGTGATTCCAGATTGATCATGGATGAGAGGTAGATAAAGTCCTTTGATTGTATAGAATAAAGTGTTGCCAAACATTGCTAACACTCACTTGTATAGGACAGATAATTGTGTGGTTAAGGCAGCATTTTGATCAGGAGACCAGAGAGTGTGGTTATGAGCTGTGTAGAATAAAATGACACTTGGCAGTACATCAGAAACACACTTAGAGCAAGCACCCGCTAACCAGCTAAAACCAAATCAATATGATGCATTTGTAATTCTGTGCACAATGTAAATTGCCACACATCAAAAGCATGTGGATATGATTAGTGATTACTGACTGAAGAATGTGTTTAGCTCTTAGTTTCAAATGGCTCTTAATTCACTTAAAATTTTAAATGAAATTATTCTAAAATTTAGCTGCTTCTTTTCCCTACTTTCACACAACTTTATTAGTCATTTTCATGTTAAATTGACTAACAATTTCGCCACCAGTCAGTCTTTCAGCATTATAGTTCCTGGCATACTTGCCACTGAACACAGGGATTCAGTCTACGAGTCTACAAATATCCAGTATTTTTTGTTTTTTAATCTCATCATCCATTGTTAATGCATTTAGCTTTAAAGTAAATCAAATAAGTCTTATTTGCAACAAGTATTTTCATTTCCGTTTGCAGGAATAGCACAGGTGTGACTAATAATATTAATGATGGCTCAGTCTCATTTAAGGTATGCCAGGAAGCACTACCAGTGAGTCAATGTGCACAATGCAACACCTGACACTGGAAAACCAGAATGACTGGTTATTAATCTTATTAGTTACACCTGTGCTTGACAAGTTAGCATATCCTCTCCGGGAAAATGCCTGTAATATGCATCAGGGAATTTATGCCATGAAATATATCTCGTATCTAGAAGTAGCCCCCTCTTAATTCAATGCTGTCATTGACAGTAAAGCTCTTTTGTTATTTGCTGGGGCTTATTTTAACGTGTTTTGCAAATGTAATATTCTGAGGGGTTCCTTGTGTCCTTTATAGCTATATAATAGAATATATAGTGAGATGTTTGGAAAGTTGTCATAAATTGTTATTGTTTTTAGTCACTCAAAGTTGAAAGTAGTTCATCTTAGTATTGCCTTTGGTACGGTTTTAGATCTTTGATAGTGTGAAATGATTTCTATCATAATCTTCTTCTTCTTCTTTCAGCTGCTCCACCCTCCATCTCACCCTTTTATTAGCGCCTTCTTCAGTCACACTGATCCTCTGCATGTCCTCCTTGACTACACCCATGCATCTTCTCTGTGATCTTCCTCTTTTCCTGCTCCCTGGCAGCATCCTTTGTTCAGTATATCCACTATCCTTCCCCTGCATGTCCAAACCCTCTCAGCCTTTCATCTCTAACTTTGTCTTCAAACCGCTTCAGCTGAGCTCTCTGATATATTCCTTTCTAATCTTCTCCATCCTGGTCACTCCCAATGAAAATCTTAACATCTTCAGCTCCTGTCTTTTTCCACTGCCTCCAGAACATACATCACAGCAGATCTCACTGCCATCTTGTCATTTTTCCCTTTTACTCTCACTACTATCCTTGTCATTTCCACCTCCACCCTTCCTACACTCAGTTTTTCACCTCTCTTGTTCGCTGTCCATTGCTTTAGAGTTTTGGCTCCATGTATTTAAGCTCACCTACTTTTGACACCTCTGCTCCTTGCATGTTCACCTTTCATCTGTCTCCTCCTCCTGTCTCATTCACACACGTATTCTATCGTTCTACTACCATCTTTTATTCCTCTTCTCTCCAGAGCATACCTCCACCTCCTCCTCGCCAGGCTCTCTTCCAACTGCTCCCTACTCTCACTGCAAGTCACAATGTTATCTGTGAATATCATAGTCCATGAAGACTCCCGCCTGAGCTCATCAGTTAGTCTGGGCATCATGACTGCAAACAAGAAGGGTGTAAAAGCAGATCTTTAATGTAATCCCACTCTGACCTTGAATCCATCTGCCTCTCCCTCTTCACACCTCACCACTCTGTTGCTACCATCATGCATGTCATTTCTCTCATAATGATGAAGAGTATTGTGGGTCCTTTTTTCCCAGGAATAGGAAATGCCTTTCAAAGTGTGCGCAATACATTGTAACTTCATTATTGGATTTTATTCTGAACACACTACTCCTTTCACATTTTTATTCATGACTTATCTGAACCCTGTTTTATAAATAGATAGCTTGATCAAGAGGACTTGAAATAACATAACTATATGAAATCCTCAAATCCCCATCTTATATTGTGTTACGTATACACATCTGGGCATTCAACCACTATGTGTGCAATCTCTGCACATTGTTTTGTAAGACTAGAACTTATCATATATTGTATCTTTGAAAGAAGATGAAAACTTTATGTCATATAGCAAATCATTCATATTAGCATGAGTTAACTGTCTCATCGCTGACTGTGGTTGACAAACTGAAACCTTCCTAAACTCTTTCTTGGCATTAATGCTCATTTAATAATTTAACGGGGTCATGCAAATGCTAAATTCTGCCACATAGTTGTTTTGTGAGGTCATTCAAAACTGAAAGACAAACAAACAGTCACTTCACACTGTAACATGGCGATTTAGGCATGGTAATGTGTGTGCTATGATCACTAACTGGTGTTTCTTTATTTACCTATGCAAACACAAGAGCTGTGTTCAGCAGTTAGCACACCCCTGTGCTCAATTAATGAAACAATTTGCATTTTAATAGGCAATTGAAATGTACTTAGTTAAGCAAAGAGCTGAAGGAAAATAGCTATTATCCATCCAACCCCTAATACTAAATCAACAAATTATAACAAAGCTGAGGATGCAAGTGACATGTGTACAGCCATTTGTCATTATTGACTTCATTCTTCTCTGAGATTGGAGTCTATTCAATTATATGAGGTTGCAAGAAATGCATTTGACCTTTTCTAAATTATCCTAAATATTAGATCACATCTTTTTTCTTGCTAATTTAAAGTAAAGCACAGTATGTTCAGATTTACAAAAGCAGATGTCTGACGAAGTGGACGTAGCATTGAAAGCGCCCGCGAGCAAGACAGCAATCATCCAGCTAACCAACTATGCATGGTTGTAATTAATTTATTGACCAAAGTCTAGAGAGACTGAGAGATGGACAAAATGACAGACAAAATCAAGGTAAAGCCTTTTGACAACCTGTTTATGAGATGTCAGTTTGGATTTGGATCAAACCTTGTAGGGCTCTGCAAGGGCAAGTGTTGGCCAGTATATAGCGGCTCCTGCTGGTCGCATGCTGTCCTGATGAAGAGGCTGGGGGGGGGAAAAAAGAAAAAAGAAAGATAACCAAAAAACTTTGGGGATAAATAAAGTATTTATCTATGTGTCTATCATTTGTCTTTCACCTGTTTAAAGTAGCATTAAAATATCAGATGTATGTTTATGTAACAAAGAAAACCTACAGTACAATATCAACGGTAGATCGGCATTGTCCAATTAGAGCTAATTAAATAAATTACATGCTTAAAGCCAATCATGCCCTGAAACTTCAGGGTAATAAGAGGAAAGAGAGCATTTTAATGAATGAATGAAAAAAACATAGGAGTCAAGCATTTTTTTCATAGTTTGAAGAATCAGTGGTGTTTCTTGTATCTATCTGAACCAACAGACTTGTGCAATCTGCAGACAACCGGGATACCATCTGCAAACCACCACACCCCCCTTCTCTATATGAGAAAATATGGTTATCTACAGGTGAAGCACAGAATGTAGTAACAATGTTCCAAGAGAGAAGCCTGCACCGCTAAGGCAGGAAAGCAAAATGGTTTCGCCTGACTGGCTCAAGGAAAAGAAAAGCTTGGACATCAAAGATAATGTGAAAAAAGATTAACCAAAAAGTAGAAGACAGGGGAAGGAAAAGGAGCATGTGAAAAATAAACAAAAAACAAAAAAAGAACCAAAAGAAATAAGAGTGAGAGGACATGATTTTCCAGCATCAGTGCCAAGAACTGAAAGTAACAACATCCAGTGTTTTTAATGAAATGTTGCCCATTGAGTCCAGTTCTTTCTACGTGTACACATAGTTATTCTGATTAAGTCTATGGCTGCATCTACAGGCTGTATGTGTGGTTGATCCAGAAACTGCATGGTTAGCAAGGTGCACCCACAAACTGTAGTAAGGCACATTCATAGACTGTTCATCTGTTCTACAAGCTTGGTTAGGTTAGCAACTTAGCAACAACTTAGCGCTTGAACCTTTTAACCCTTACATGGTCACTTCTGGTTCAAAAGACAACATGCAGTAGCTGTGGTGAAAACTTTAACAACACTTCACACACATGGGTACATCACAGTTGTTATGCCCACATTTTATATAGTTTATATAGTTTTATATAGTTTATACATGTTTCCTTAGCATTCACATTTCTGCAGGCACTTTTGCCTCTATGCAAATCAGTTGTGACAGTAGCTACCTGTATGGGCCATCACATGTCAGCTGAAGGCATTTTAAAACACATAAAGTAATAAATATTGCCTCTGTTTTTCCTGAACAATGCACTGTATAGCAAAAGTAGTTTTACAGTTTGGGTACTGAAGCCAGAAGTCATGAGCAACAGCACCAAATGTTCTGTTGCTGTCAGGACAGATTAATCCCATTTAAAAAACAGCTTTCACTCATAATTCCCTGGAAGAAAATTCTCTCGACGGTCCTTTTCATCCTCATGACTCTTGTGTGACTCAGAAGGAGACGATGACGGCACACATGAATATTCTAGTGTTTTGTCTACGCCATTCTTGTATTGTGTTTGTCTCTGTACCTCCTTCTTTCTCTCTTTCATTTCCCTTTTCCTCTCCCATCTTTGTTTCTCCCTTTTTTTAGTTACAAATGCTAAGTCAGCTGGATTATTTGCACAGCCCTTTTAAACGAAAGCCTGTTTCATTCCTTGTGACACGTCATTTGTTTTGTTTTTGTGGGGCTGCACAAATGCTGATGCTCTACTTCTGGGCCCAACCATCCAAAGCTGTAGTATTCCAAAGAGCCTCTACATGATGCCCAGTTTGTGGACTTAATTAAGGTTTTCATTAATTCTCCATTTAGGTCATGTGTAAGTTAAAGCAATGTGGAGATTGAGCTGTGCCCAGAGGCCTACAGGCCGACATACTCATGTCGGAATACGGTGAATCTTGTCCAGTATGTTTCTTTTGCAATATATTTACATGGATTCACATGAAGCACTCTGATTAACGTTAGCCTTGTCTCTATTCTGTGTGTTTGGGGAGGGGGCCTCAGCTGAAATAAAAGAAGAATGTTGTGATTTGCCATAAATAAAAAGAACACCTGCACAATCAGCTAGTCTTGAGTAGGAGAGTCAATCGAGTTTCACCTGTCCCATCTCATCCATAACTCCCAAACTGATAGCAACAACTGTAGCAGACTGCAAAGGCTATCTGGACTACTTTATCAGTCCTTGAGATGTTTGGTATTCTCACGGTTCAGAGCATTCCCTCAGGCTGTTTTTGGAACTCAAATTAACCCTCCCAAAATTCTGCTTTCCGTTCTGTCCTCCCACAAGTAGGACAGAGGTTGCATATGACTATAGAACCGCTTCTCTGGAGCTTGTTGGGATTCTGAATTTTGCTCATGGACACTTCAGTAGAGCAGAGGACTGTTGCTACAGGATCCCAGGGAATTTTGTTCAATAATTTCACTTCCCCCCTCCAGTATAAAATGACTGGCACTGTCTATGTCAGAAGTGACTTGTTTTGTGAAAAGCAAACTGGGTGCTAGTCTGGATTCTATGCAAAATACCATTCATAGTGTGTTAAATAAATAGCATTCAGTATTATAAATAGATATTTAGTGACAGTCATGACAGGTTGATAGCAGTGAGTAGTAATTTAATTGCAAAGTTGTCTGAAAGCCTTGTGCTGCTGTTTTCTATGTCGTCGGGTTATTTCAGTTATTTTCCATTTGTTACTTTGAAAAACAAAATCCCTACCCTCATCTTTAATGGCTCTAAAGAATAAACGTTTCACTGCACCTGGTTTAAGGTACAGTGCTGTAAAAAGGTATTTGTTCCTGTCATTTTCCTCCCATTTCAGACATTAAATAGGTTGAATATTAGATGGATATATTTTTAAAAATTATCCAAACCTATCTGGAACTGTATGAAAAAGTAATTGCTCATAAATCTGTTTGGTTGTGCCACCAGAAGCATCAAGAACTGTATGTAAGCATTTGCAATAATTGGCAACGAGTCTTTCACATCACTGTGGAGAAATTTTGGCCACTCGTCTTTACAGAATTAGCTTAACCATACTGGAGGGTTTCCGGGCCTAAGTGAGGACATGCTATCTCAGTTGGATTTATATGTGAAAACCTTACTTTTGTTTTTGTTTCTGAGATGTTCAAATGTGGAGTTGCAAGAATGTTTTAGCTCATTGTCCTGCTTCATTACTGAAGTGCTTTTTTTCTGGTAGAGAGCAGAATTCATGTTTCCATCAATTACAGCAAGTCATTCAAGTCCTGAAGCAGCAAAGCAGCCCTAGACCATAACACTACCACCACCATGTTTGACTGTTCGTATGCTGTGTTAAAAAAAAAGTTCAGCTTTTGTCTCATCAGTCCACAGAATATTTTCCCGAAAATCTTGAGAAACATCAAGATTTTTTTGGCAAATGTTAGACCAGCCTCTGTGAGCTTTTTGGTCAGCAGTCGTTTGCTGCATGGACCTTTTCCATGTGTGCCATTTTTGCCAAGTCTCTTTCTTACTGAATCATTAACTTTGACGTCAGCTGAAGTAGTGAGGCCTGCAGTTCATTTGATGTTGTTGTGGGGTCTTTTGTGACCTCCTGGATGAGTTGTCCGTGCACTCCTGGAGTAATTTTGATAGGCTGGCCACTCCTGGAAACGATCACCACTGTTCCAAGTTTTTGCCATTTGTGGATAATGTCTTTTACCGTGGTTCACTGGAATTCCCAATTTCTTAGAAATGGCTTTGTAATCCTTTCCAGAGTGATAGATGTCAATGACCTTATTTCTTATGTGTTCTTGAGTTTCTTTAGGTTATAAGTTCTTGATTCAGCAGTTCTGGCAGTACTCAGGCGTGGGTGTGGCTTGTGGAAATTAATTAGTTTTTTATACAGGGCCAGTTAGGTTAGGATAGTTGTTTTTTTTTTACCTTAATAAATGAAAAAATGAATATGTTTGTGTAATGTTTTAGACTGAAACAAATTTTGAGAAACTTAAGTGAGACAAATATGCAAACAAACATTAAAAACTCAGGGATTGGAGAAATACTTTGCTTGTCAAAATTATTAAAGTAAACCCCTTTTGGAAAGAAAAGAGTAATGCCATCATGTTATGTCAATAGAAGTAACTTTTGTTGTTATGCTATTATGTAGAATCTGAATAAGTTGCCCAGATTTGATAAAGTATAACATTTAAAGCCCAAAGTCAAGCTTAGCAATGACTTTTGCTGTTTTTACAAACACCCCACACTGTTTATATGAGATAGTGGATGGTGACACTAAATCATTCCTGTATTGACTCTCCTAATTTTGCAAAGTCATTTAGCTGCATTTGAACAAAATCAAATGTATTACTCTAAAATTTCATAATTAAAGAAAAAAAAGAGAGAAACACAAAGGATACTATAAACTGCTTGTAGCAGAACCATCAGTTATTGGGAATGTTTCCCTGAGTAATTCCATTAACACTTATCTCTGGTTTGATTCATTGTGTGTCATTTGGAGACCTTTCATCACGCTTTTCTTTGATATCACCAAGGTTGGCTCTGGAGTAAAATAACAGTGGATGGCTGCGATCCACAGCTATAAATCTGTCCTTAATTCTCTTCCTCCCTCACTCCGGTCTTCTTCCTGTGCAGCTGAGATGATAGTTGACAATTTAATTGAAGAATTGCTAAGGGAAGAGAATATGAATTAGATTTGCCTGCTTTTGTGCTTTGTTTTTCCACTAAATGTCGCATGCACACCCCCAGACAACCTTTGTGTTTCATGGACCTCTGATCGGATGACTATCAGATTGTCCTTTTAGAGTCCCACCTACACGCAAGCGGGGAATTGGTAGTGACAACTTATCAGGCGTCAAATGATGTCTGTAATAGTGGATTAGCCATTGACATGGCCTTTCATGAACAGCCGAGAGGGGACTGACATTGTATTTAATGAAAGATTCTATCTGCTTCTGCCGTGACTTACTCTGACTTAACGCTAACTTTAAGAGGTGGCCATTAAGCTGTCATAAATATCTTATTACTGCTTGTGATTTTCTATTTTGATGGGCAAGGTGCATCAAAGGTGCATGTTTCATAGACTTCATCTGAGCAGTCTCATTGTACAGTAATCCTAACACTACAGATTTTTTACATTTTATGTAAATTAAAAAAAGGCTGATTTAAATGCTTTCATATCAAGCATGTGCAGATACACCAGCATGCTGTCCAAACAACTATGTTACAGTTGTTATGTCTGAGATTTTTTTTTTTGTCAACAGCATTCAGCACCCATTTTACAGTCCACCTTCTGCAGTGCAATAGCCTGTAATTTAGGAGAGGCAGTAGCCGACAGCAAGGGCTTCTGCAGACCATTAAAGTATTTATTCAAGATGGAAGAAAAACATCTGCGAAAATGAGACAAAAAATGACTGAAGGCAAAGTCATTCTGTGCTCAACGAAATCAAGGACAAATCTCATGAAGAAGAGGATATGGTCACATTATATTTAACGTTGTTCCTTCACTTCTAGGCAGCATTAAGTTTTAATACCTCGCCGAAAGGAATAATTTGACATTTTTGAAAATCCACATGTTCGCTTTTTTGCAACTGCAAGGAAACCTTGTAGTGAAATGACCAAATGTAGTCATTGTTGGCAGGTGTAATGTGACCTGAAGCTTCAGTCAGCTTGCAGTTTTGATATATTGTCTTTCTAATATTCACTTGCAGCTTAGGGTAGTCATTTGAGTGATCTTAGAAAAAATGAAAACTGTATTGTCTGATGTTCATATCATGCAAATATCTATTCCAACCACAGTTAGCAAATGTAGTTTCCTAGCTGTGGACTAGCCATGAAGTGTATCTAACAGCTGTTGCAATAACAAGAACCATCTTAAAGATGGTCAGTTCACTTCAGTGGGTTTAACTGGCAAGCTAGTATAAATAAATGGCCAAACAATCAGCTGTCTTAATAATTTTTATTTATTTTTTACTAAACTAACAAAAGTTATTCATGATACCATTCCTGAACTCAGGAATCCAAACACTTTCTCCACAAGTACCGAAAGCAGTTCAGTCAGGACTTACCCAGTGAAATCAATGCACATTGATGCTAACAGCTCTCATATTTTAACAACTTTAAAGTAAAAGAATATAATAAAAATAAGTATGCGGCAGTTCTTTTATTGCAGAAGGGACAGAAAATGTTTCAGACTGCAGGCTCAGCAGTCTGAAGTCATTTTTATCTGTAAACAGTGTAAAACCCTTTTGTTTTAGCTATCCTGAGTTACTCCGATGTGTTTAGATTTGAATATCAACTTTGATTAATGCGATTTATTCTTTTTAATTTCATTCAGACATTTTCACTCACATGTTGTTGTGACCACTTTTAAAACTTTCTCTTTCAAATCTCTTGAAACATTTCAGCTTCCAATACTCTGGGAAATTGTCTAAGAAGCGTCTTTATACCAGTTCTGTCTGTAGCAGTCAATAGCAGTATTCATATACAGTATGTACCTCTAGGTAATACATTAGTATTTCTTAACATTATGTGATTTACTGCATAAAAATACATGCAGTCAGTAGGGGTGCATTAACTGATTCAGTTTTCAGTTTACAATAAAAACATGTGTCAACTCTAAACTTGAAGTATTATTATTTTTATGTAAAACTGCAGGAAGAAAAGTGCTTGTAATGCATTATAGTGCAAAATTAACTCTTGAATGAAAGGCCTGTTTTAGTCAGTGAATCACATAAAGCCACAAACAAAAAGCTAGCAGGCATACACATGTTTTCCTTAGCTCATTTTATTCCAATATCCACTGTTCCCCTGAATGCAATTTACAGATGACGGCTCATCGTTGTCTTGGGAAGATTCCATTTGACACCAGATATTGTGCTTAGGTTGCAATGGGACAGAGCTTGACATTTTATTTTCCTTATACAATCCCCCCCTGCCAGAAGACACGTTGACTGGAAAACTGTCTCTGCAGGCATCCAGGTCCTCCATGAAGATTTTTCTTTTCTTTTATTACTCTTTCGTTCTTTCTTTCTTTCTTTCTTTCTTTCTTTCTTTCTTTCTTTCTTTCTTTCTTCAAGAAGGTTGTAAGAACTTTTCAATCATTGCTGGCAAAAAACTTCAATTACCTGTAGACTCTGACTTGTGAAGGCCGTGCACGGATTTCTTGACGTCTGAAATGTATTTCAGTGGGGAACATGGAGGTGGCACAACATCAGTAAGCAGCTACTCTCACAGCAAAGGGAATCTGAGTTTAATGTAGTTTCATTCAGCTTCTTACCCTAGATATGTAGTAATTACTACCAAATATTCTACACAAAACAGTTGAAGCAATAATACAAGTCACATTTCACACTTAATTGCACTCACATTACGCTCCAGGACATCCTCGTCTCTGCGGTAGTTAAATGCAATGTCAGTGCCACATCTCACGGTGATATCCTTAGGTCTAAGTGGCAACACTGATATTTTGCATTAAACTATATTACAAATGATACATACCACACACACACACACACACACACACACACACACTCACTTCACCGTGTTCTTCCTGGTTCTTCCTGCTCTTTTTGAGGCATACTCATGATCCTGTTTTTCAGTATGTGATAGAAATATGCCAACATTAGACAGCATCACTTTCTCTGGGACCTAATCCCTGCCTCGCTGAAAGCTGTTTATATAATTACCCATTCTCTCTAAAAGATGGGATGAGGGAGCCCTGTGCCTATGTGCATAAAAGAGGGGTAGAGTCTGTGTGCGTGTGAGAGAGCGAATGAGAGACAGGGGGGTGACTTGGCTTAAACAGAGGAGTTAAATATATGGAATCAAACAAATAGACAGTCAGCACTGGGACCAAAGTTAATGGTATTTTGTACCACTGGGTATCTCAGATTGCAGTGAGAGTAAAAAAGGAAAAGAAAACAAAGCCATTACTGCTGAACATAATTTAATAATGTAGTATAATAAATATTTGAGGAGACTTATTCTGTCACCATTCGAACTGTGTAGGGAACATCATTACGCTATCAGTGATGAATATGCTTTAGTGAATAGATGGGAAAATGATGATTGAAATTCATGTTAAATCCCAAAATGCAATTTCAGAAACTATCTGGTGGAAAATCTACTGCGTGATATATAAATCAATAGTCATATTAAGCAAACATTTTTACTACCATTTACAGTTTTAGATGCTCCCTGCTGTGGCTCAAAATAGCACCACCTTCATTTTTTGGAATGTGAATGTTTATTCAAGATATGCATCTGTGCTTTGACCTCAAATTGGATTTGTAGCTTATGGATTATGATATTTTATTTAATACATTCTGTGAAAACGCTGCATGGGTGTTTCTGGAGGGCTCAGTTTGTAAGGAGGGACCTGATAACAAGGACATTGGGAAAATTTTTGCTAAAAGTAGAAAGATGTGCTCATAATGTTTCTCTTAGTTAATGGTAAATCTTGGCATTTGTATGATGACAAAACATTTCTTTAAATGTATTTATAGAATTCATAATCTAGCAATCATTTAAAAAATGAAATACTTTAGAACTCAGTACTATAAATCCCCGTGTCACTAAAAATAAATACTAATCTAATGGCATGATATTAGACTATGCATTCTTCTGCTGTTGTAAGGCATACAGAACGACTGTGCACCCTAGCAGTGCTGCTGTAGATATGTAAAGTAACATTTCTGCAGGTTGCACCAGATCAAACCAGCATGTCAAACTTTGACTCGTTCACGATAACTGGATCAAAAAAAGAAAGCATCTCAAAAACTAACAGTGCTGGCAACACACCACGATCACGGCAGCCTGCTAAAAATCACACTGTTCAGACTGATGACAATAGAAACCCTCAGTAGCAATGAGATGTCAGAGAGCTGCCAGCATGGCCTTTTCCCTACTGCTATCCTACATCCAATCGTATAATAAGAATTAGACCTCATAAATAGACCTTAAACTTGCTTTTGCTTCACTTCAGAATACCTTGTCACTCCTCTGTGCCTTAGAACAGGATTTCATTTTTTTGTTGGTCTCCTATCCTCACTGCTTATTGCAGCTGTGTGCCAAAAATATGTGGCACAACCAGTCTATGTGCACCCTTGTTTGTCTTTGTGCTGTTTGAGTCAGAGTCATGATAGAGAAGGGACTTCCTCTCTTCTTTAAAGTGAAACTGAGTATTAAGAAATAAAAACTGTCCTCTGCAGACACAGTCTGTGTTTCACATCGTGCTTTTTTTGTGATATATTTATTTCCTACACTTCTTCCTATTCATGAACCCTGCTGTCACCTCCCAAAGCCAACTTTTCAATCAACCTACCTACTCATAGCATAATTACTGTCTATCACGCAAGCATGTCTACGTGGGTTGCATACCCAAAATTCTTCACTCCGTGTAGCCAAATACCCACACAAATGTTGTACCACGAATTCCACTTAAGAGTTTTTTTAAGTGGCCAAATAAGGCATATAAATATAAATAAGGCATTCCATAATAATGAAGAGCATCATCCATATTTGAAAACAGAGTTAAACAGCAATATTATCTAACATGAGCGGAGAACTATCCACCGTGTAGAGGTCACAGAACACAATATGAAACTATAGACAGTTCAAGCAGATGCAGATTTTGTTTGTAGCAGAATGGATCTGTATTAGACTGCAAACGCGATCTTTCAGTGAAGCAAAGAAATGTCAGGATCACACGAAATAAAACACTGATCGCATGAGGTGTTGATATGGACCTAATCAAAGTGACTGAAAGTGGCCAAGCACACAAACATGGTCCTTTGATCTAAGGCAGGCTTTCTTTCTGCCCCTACTATTGAGATTAAGGAAAATTAGATTGCTTTCATGCCTTTGCAAATATCTTCATGTTAGGAATTAATTTTCCCTTGGCCCAAGATGCAATGAATAATAAATTGGCTGAAAAGTTCCCCATCTGTGAAGAAGGGTAGGAGCATGAATCTCTTGAGGGGAAACTTTAAGACTATAAACTCTTTCTGACTGGGTGTCTAAAAACTGTTTATTTCAGAATATTCAAAAGTCTAGACTGACTAGTGCTGCTATTACCTGTTGAAAGTATCAAAAAAGGAACATTGCATGACCCACTTATTCTGGTCGACATAATGTTTGCACAGAGTAGTCGAAGCGGAAAGCCTCGTGGAAAAATTACTTTGTAAATATGCCTTTAATTGTGTTTTATTTCTCCTCAGGATGATGCAAATTATCCAGTGAATCACTCATCCTATATGCAGGCTGGATTACACAGGCCTTTGTTAGCTTGTTAAGTGGGCCTGGTGGTCAAAATGGATTTCACATTTTAATGGGCTTATAGAACCACTGGGCAGTTTGTTTTCCCACTGTAACCCACCCGTTGTATGTGCTAACTGGGATGCTTCTTAACGCAGTGCTTTTTATGATGGGGTGTAATTACTGTTAATTTGCCCCAAATAAGAGTGACCTCTTGTGTTTGTTGCACTCCCTTCCTAATAGGCTCTATTCCAGAACAATGAAAGAATCCGACTACTGCGAAACAGCAGAGGATGGGGTGGATAGCATTGTATATAACAGAAGCCAAGAAGATAACACTGAAATATTACTGTTATGGAACTTCATCTAGCATTTTGTTCTGCACTGTCAATAATGATGACATAAAAATGACCAATGCCTTTGTTACCTCTACCAACAGAACTTCTCACACAGTGGCTTTGCAAGCTTTAAATGGCAGACCATTGATTTCCCATTGTGTACAGACGGAGACGACAGTCAACCAGGTAAACAAACGCACAGCCGTGACAGCAACTATGGGAAATACCAGTTTTCGTTCCTTCTTGTTTTCTTTTCCTTTTTTTTATCTTCTTGAAGAAGACAAATTGTCTAAATATTAGTCAACATTACCTCTGTTACTCCATACGCTTTCTCCTTTCTCTACTTTCTCTGACACAAATGTAAGAAGTTTTGCAATGTCAGCACATTGAGCTAAACTGTTAATTATATTGTTTTTTGCTTTCTCTAAGAGCGACCCCTCATTTTGCTCGTTTGCTTTGTTGTCACATACTCACCTTCAGTTGAATATGTGTCTAGTGCCTATTTGCAACAAGAGTCACCCCATACTTGGGTCCATCTGTCATGTTGACTTTTTCACAACTTCAGTGTATTAATGTATTTAAGCAGCATTTAAACAACGCAAACACACTACCTGAGACACAAGCACGTGTTCACGATCATTTAAACTTTGAATCTCCTCTCAGAAATTCAGATGTTTTAACATATTAGACATATACAAGAAGACATGTCGGGTGAGGATGCAGTCTTAATGGGAAATTGTACTGTCACACATATTCATGTTGGAAACCCATCTGTATATGTGTGTCTTTTGCAAATAAGAATTCATTTTGTGCCTTATTGACAGATTACAAGTCTCAAGTAAACCATCTGTAATTGATTTAATAAGGATGACTTCTAACTTTGAACATTTTGAAGAGAAATGCATTGCAGAGTTTCTATGAATTTGATCTTCAGTGAGTGTAATCTCAGTTTGTGTGTCACTGCACTGCAGGGTGTGACTTGACAGAGTGAAACATCTGTGGCTTCCATCGGTGCTCCTGACATGACTTTGTGTCTGTGTGGTTTAATCATTGCAATCTCCTGCCCCCCATCCTGTGGTGACTCATCCCGTCTGACTGAGAACTTCTCCTCACAAATTGCAGCACTACACTACCACGTAATTCCCTCTTGGAAAAAGCAGATCAAAATGTTTTCTGCTGTATGATATTTTTATCCACCAACCAGCCAGAGTTGCAATTATAGCAAATATTCATACAATCAATTAAAGCCTCCTGTTAATCGTCAGATTGCAGCAGGAGACACTCTTTGACATAGCAGCAATGTTTAAACCGTGGCAGTGATGTTACTTCCACATGCTGACCACTGCAAACTGGAATAATCATGTATATCACAGGGTGTTAAGCACAGAGGAGCTTCATGTTTCAGGCTGTATTTAAAATAAGTATAATCAAGAGGGAAAAAAAAACAGCAAAGAAGAAATAAACAGGCGTGGTTATAATAAGTAATTGGGTGACTGATTAAGATGATTTCATTACAATGTTCAAGTGGTGAAGCTGAAACTAGGAACAATATTTTATGCAGAACATGCTGGTTATTTATGAAAAGCATCATCTCTATTTGGCATCACCTTGTAACCATGCTGGGTGAAAACTAACTGAAAACCAAAACAGAGACATGTGAGCTGCTTAAAATTTGAGACCACAGTGGTGGTGTTTTGCTTTTAAGGGGCAACATTTTTAAGATGGAGCAGAATAGATAATTTAGGGAACAATTATGGAAAAGAAATGTTCAAGACATACCCCAGAATTACTTGCATACAGAAAATTATAAATTCTGCTTGGTATTTGGTAATCAAGCATGGATGCTCAAATACACTTACAACATTTTTGGGTATATTGATTGATATATTGATGATTACGTAGGGTGTGAGTGAGGTAAATTTCATTATATGTACACAAGGCTCTGTGGGGAAAAATGATGTCGCAAGCTCTCGTGATCAAGATGACTTGACTTAGCTGATGTTACTATGTTAGTTAATGAACATGCTAGAATAAATACTTTATTAATAGGTATAATGTAGTATAGTGGTAGTATAGTATACTAATATAGTAGGTACTATTACCACTTCCACTACTACTACTACAGTCGATCCCATTTATAAACAATGTAGCATGGCACTGGCTGAAAAAATATAAAAACACAATACATACATAATATTATAAAAACAACAGAAACAGAAACCAAACAGGTGTATAAAGTAAAGTATTTTTATTATTATTATTATTGTTATGATATTGGCTCTAAGCATAAAATGAAACAGAGTCCGAGAATACCTCATAACTTCAAAGTGGAAAGGATTAGAAATACTGTACAGTGAAGATGCCTGACGTCTGTCTGCTGTACAAAAGCAATTTTTCAGTCCTATGCTAACAAAGTCTAATTGCAGTTGAAAATGACCCAGGCACTGGCAGACTGTTTATTGAGCAACTAATCTGTGCTGCTGCTTCTTGCCTGAGGCCACAGAAATTAGTGGGACCTGATCAATGTCCCATCACTAGCTTGAGTCTCTAAACCACACATACAGTATGCAAAGCCCTCCACTGAAAACATGCTGAAAAGGGTCTTCATTAATCAATCCCATTAATGTAAGAGTGGGCCGGAGTGGGGATACACTGGAACAACCCAGGATATGGTAGTCACAGTGTGAGGTACTTAAAGCAATTCTCTTTGAAGTTCTGTGCTTGGTGTAAGTTTCAGTCTTATCTGTGAATGAAATATTAACCTCCAGACCGTTGGCTAAGTGTTTCATAAATATTGCATAGTGTAGAAGAAGTAATTGGCTCCCCCATCTATAATGGTTGTCACCCTGGCCCACAGAAAAGTGAATGGCTGCGGAAGATGGTGGTAAAGCTCATAATAGAATTTCACAGATCTTACTTGAATTATGTCCTGAGAAAATCACTTACTGGCTGCTTGTTTGTAACTGTACAATTTTTTTTTATATTGTGTCTGGGAAAAATCATTAAATGTATTTATGACAGCTCAATAATTTATCTATCATCCAAATTCGCCAAATTATTTAGCTTATATTGATGTTTTGTTTTCAGTCAATTCATGGGAAGAAGTGTCAGCATTTTAAAATGTTGATAACACACTTAGGAACCAAACAGATTCTATTAGCCCGGCGCTGCAGACATGGTAAATGTGTTCTTGCCTCCCTTTCACTAGCTCAGTTACTCTGACTTGTTTATCTAACAGTGAGGATCAATATTTCTAATGAAAGGGGTATCTCAGTCATGTCAAAGCTTGAGGAGGTTCTTTCTTCATATAAATCACACCTTTACTGGGCCACATTTAAAAGGTGAGGTCTTGAGAGATTAGCAAGCTTGGTGAAAATATCAGACTTGTGCCGAATTCTCAATATATGTTCTGATCTTGTCAGTTTACATTGTAGCAAGATTTTCAGAGCTTAGCTGAAAACCTTGCTACAGTATCTGGAGAGAAGGCCATTACTTGTCAAAAAGTTCTAGCTGACATGAATGATCAATAAACTGAATAACAAAAAATCAATCTGAAACTATTTTTCATAAGTCAAAGACATATGAAATAAGGTTTTAACAAAAATATTAAATTTTATAGAGTTTATTCTTCTCAAACAAATTTGTTTTCTGAGTTAAAATATGAAAATCCTGAGGATTTCAATTCGGCGTGTTCTAATGAAGTGGAGCTTTCATCACAACGGGTCATAATTTGATTATTAACACAAAAGAGATGCAGGGATTTATTTTACAAAGTGAAAGGGAGAGCCACTGCTGGAATTTTGCATCTTTTAAGTCTGGACCAGGTATTGTTATGTATTCTGCTTCGGCTCTGCTATCTCTTTTATGAAAAAGGCATCAGCACAGCAGTGCTGTGTTGACATGTACAAACTCTGCATGACTACGCAGTTTTATAACCAAGGGGCGATGGTCTGAACTTTGGATGGAGGGGATTATGGAGCTGGGCTCAAATTTCAGTCGTAAGAAAGGCTCATCAGTGTCAAGCCGTCCGCTGTTGAGAGCGGGAGTAAGAGCTCATCCTTCTGTGGAGAATTTTGGATTCCACATTCAGCTCTGTCTTTTATCTTGCCGCTTGCAGATGCCTCAGTCCACGTGAGGATGGCTATCTGGGATTTGGGTCTAATACAATTTGTCTTCTCACATTCAGACTTTTTATGTGTTTCTGTGCGTTTTATCATGGATGTAACACATGTTTGTAAAACCCTTTTCTGATGCCATCAATTTTTGAAGGCCAAGCTAATTGCCTACAAGTTCAAAATGAATAACTAATAATAATGAAAATATCAATCATAATAATATTTATTTACATTTTTTTTTTAACTTAATTGCAAAACGGCTTAAAAAGGCTTTCTGAAATCCGGATAAGAGTGCACACAGTAAACTTAGTCCCTGCAGAGAGTGAATTGGACTCGATACGATCAACAGACTGTGATATAGGGAAGATGTGGTATCAACTGATCTCTCGCTAAATGCTATGAGAAATCCTGTCTGTGTGGATGACCTGCAGGACACACATCTAGTAAACAACTTTGTGCCTTTGTCCTCACAGACACAGACTTGTCTGTCCAGTCTGCACCACGCCAATTCTGTTCTGTTAAATCTTGCAGTACATCTTTTATATTTGCAGCATGATGTCAGCTCAGATTAACCTCGAGTGGAATCAGTCAGTGCAATTACTTCACTGTGTTCCTGACGGAATGTGAATACATTCATAAGCAGAGAGGCATCCCATTTGATAGTTGCCATCATGGGTATTGACCAGTCTACTCTACTGTACCACAAAGAAAATCTGAGAAGTCTGTTACTTTGTGCTTAAGTGGAATCTGTTATTTGTTTTGGAGTGCATCTTGAAACACTTAATCCCTTTCCCCACAAGTTGAGTTCTACAGGGCACGAACGAGGAGCTGTGGTGAAAGCATCTTCCCACTCCGCTATGCCAGCATGCTCCGGGGCAAACTCCAAGCTTTCCCACATGACAAAAAACATCTTGAAAGATATAAAGACATCACCACTTAACGATTTCCAAGAATTCACTCCAGCTTCCTAACCGGAAAGAATAATGGATAATAATGTGTAAAGAAACATCTTTTATTCCATTTGAAATTGAATTGATTTTTGAATATTTTTTTGTGTGACAGTTGATGCTATCTGCTGCCACAGAGATAATGATTGAGTTCATGTTGAAATCTAGTGCAAATTGCTCAGCATTGCATATAAACTGTCACGGTACTGGGTCGGTGACCCGGTATTTGTGTTTCAGATCTTGATTTAATATTCTTTCATGATTGTTATTCCTGGTTTTGGTTATCTTTCGTTTGTGCTTAGTGATCTTCCTTTCTTTGTATTTTTCTTAGCTTGTGTTTAATCTCTGTTCTCATGTTTTCTCTGTGCCTGTCCTGGTCCCACGTCTCATGTCTAGTCACCCTTGTCTCTATGTTCCCTCTGTTCCCGAGTCAATCATGTCTGGGTGTGAAGCTCGTGCCTCCGAGTCTGTATCTTTGCACATGCTTCCTGTTTTACTTTGATAGTCCTTGTCTTATGTCAGTGTATTCTGCTTTGTTATGTCTGATGTGTCCCAGCTGTGTTACCACCTGTTCCCCATCCTCTCGTTGTCCTGCTTGTGTATTCAGGCCCTGTGTTTTTCTCTGTATGTCGTTGTGTTGTACCAATCCTGTGCTATGGTTTTCCTAGGTGCTTCTGGTACTGTTTAGTTTAGTTTTCTTATATTTCGTGTTCAAGTTTTCTCCAGCAATGAAGCTGCTGCTTTGAGTTAATCACCCTGTCTCCGAGCATTTCGGGCCTACCCTGCCTGCCACAGCACACACCTTGACATAAACTTAAAATTGTTATAGTAACATGAAACATTAGATATCTTGGAGCTGACAGGTGTGCTGAAGACAAAGAAAGGAAGAATTATAAGTAGTAAGAATTATAGCACAAGGATCATATTCATAAACATAATCTTAGTTTTTTTTTTAAGTTTGCATTAGCTCCCCTTATAAAAGACTCAGTCTTTACTTAAAACAGGATATAGCTTATTAGGAAAGAAATTAAGGTATAACATTAAATTGAAATATAAGTGACCCTTGCTCCGCTATCTAATATTTCTAAATGTTCCAGGATTTTTGATCATTCTTATTCCATAAATAAGAAAACAGTTTTTCAGACGTAAATGTAACGCACTCAGACACACCTATTGGTCTGAACAAGTTATAGTATGGTGGACAAAAGTGTAAGTTTGAGAGGTAGGTGCTGAAATGTGTGTGATTACAAGGAAATAGCTGACTGAGTTTAAACGCTCATTCTATTCTACAATACATGGCCACCAATTTAAAAGGTTGCATATTAACTACATGTTGTAATGTAATTGTGCTTTCCACCATAAGGTGAGGTGAGGATATCAGCAGACTTAATACAAAAAAAGTGATAACATTCTCTTTAAGCTCAATACATTTATTGATTTCATTCGATTCTGTCCCAATCAGTGGTTATATTCTCTGGCAACTGGGCAGAGGTTAGTCAGGACTTCATTACTGCCTGCTTCTCCTGGCTGGAGAGTATTTAGTCAGATCTTAGATCAGTTGTTTCTTCATGGTTAGTCAACAACTATTGGCTATCTAGCAAGCTTACTTCTCAGCACTCTCTTATGTCGTGTGTGTCTCTGGTCTAGCTGACCGTGGATGCTAGGAAAGTTCAGGACAAGTTCTCTCCTTCCATTGGGATTCCAAAAGGGGCCGTGTAAACCAAGAAAATGAATACTTTTTAAAACTTGAAAAATAAAAAAATTAAAAAAAATAACCAAAAAAATTACACTTTGAATTCCAATGTGTTATATAAACATAAAATAAAAGAAAGGGCCACATAAAGTATGCAACTCTTTCTTGTTAAAATGACCTGAATTTTAATACAGGATTAAAAAACAGTTCAGGCAGTTTAATGATAATTAAAATGTCAGTAAAAGCACACATTGATTGACGAACGTCTTAGTCCAAAAAAACATGGAGCCTCTCTTCCTTCTATGTGATAGAACCTCTCTGTAAATCACAATTGAACAGTCCAGTGTTTGTTTTCTCTGAAGAGAGACTGGAGCTGCTGTTCACAGGCTTCCCAGTGTCACATCTGATACTCACCGTGCCAGCACATTTCTATCAGCAGCATCAAGCCCCAACCATCACACTGATAGAAACACACCCCAGCTTTATGCTTGTCTGATGAGAGAGCAGTGTATGTTAACTGATTAATAACCTGCTATGCAGAGCTGTGGGAGATAATAAGTGGCTTATTTCCCCTGACTGGCATTTATCCCACCATTTTTCCCATGACCACTAACACCATTACATCCACCAGCATCCATTGTGCTTTCAACCCCCCCCCAAAAAGACTGTGACTTCATATATAAACACTGTTTTTTTAATGTAATTTTGTTTCAAACAAATAGATATATTGCTATTTGTAGCGCAAATAAAAAAAGCTGCTTTCACTCTTTTACACCCAAATTTGAGCCGGTACACTGAACTTCTCTGAGAAATCAGAAACTAATCAAGCATAACATCCAACCACTAAAACAAATTAACCATTAATTACCCATTACAGAAACATAAAAAAAATGATCCTGACAGTTTCCAGTACTGGTAATTTAGAGCAGCTATCAAACAAAAGTTTCATTGGGTGGTGGCCTAATAAATTTGCTTAGCACTGTATGTGAATGTAAGCATATTTTGCTGAGAGATGTATCAGACATTCGGTTTCATTTATATTGTTCTTGGTTAGAAGAAATAGAAACATTATAAAGTACGATGGGGTGTGTTGGTGGTGGAATGATTAGCACTTCTTGCCTCACAGCAAGATGCTTCCTGGTTTGAAGCTGGCCTTTCAGTGTTGAGTGTCTTTCAACCCTCACACTCTTTACATGAAGTGCATTGAAAGTGCTTGGATGGTGTACTGAAAAAGGGGAGTGTAAAATCCCATATTGTACTTATCCTCAGTATTTGCCATCTTCATTCTGTGGCAGAAAGGGAGGGACTAACAAACAATTTTCAGCCACTAGTAGGAGAATACAATATCACTGTGGACGGTAATGCCAGTGATAACTAGCAAGTAATTATATATATCGATGTTGGATGTGCTGTGGGTTTGTTTGGTATTTATGTTGGTTACATTGTCATCTTTACCTTATGAGAACTTAATAACATTTTATTCACATGAATATGGCAGGTAGTATGATAATTGGGGCCACAGGTCACAGTTTCTGGGAATTGAGTCGATCGATTTGAGACAAAGCCTTATATTCATGAAGTAGATTATTAAGTATGTCACTATATGGACAAAGAAGTGGGCCACCGACAGATTACACCTACACGAGTTGTTCGGCCATGGAAACCCATACATGAAGATCCTGGTGCACAGTTTTTGTGCTGATGTTAATGACAGAGGGAGTTTTGGAATTCTGAATACTGAGTCAGCAGAACGTTGGCGAATGCTCCTCAGCACTTGGCGAACATGCTCTGTAATGTGACATTGTCAGACACCTCTTGGCTTATAAATGCTTCAGTTTGGTCCCATTTGATGGCTGATTACACTGACACGCTCAAATTCAATGAGCTCTTTAGAACAACCAATTCTTTCACAAATGTTTGTAAAGGTAGAACGCATAGTATCATGCTTTTATACACCTGTGCCAATAGAAGTAAAGTGAAGCGAAGTAAATCCTTATCTCCTTCTCATTCATCTAGGTTCGTCTTTAGTGCTCTTTGCTCTTTCCCTTTTTTCTCCTTAATTGGAAAAGTATTGAGAAATTCCAGATATAGTGTTTCACCAGGAAAATGTAACATAATAATTTTTTTGTAATCTTACCATTTTATAAATATAGTAGTTTTATCTACCAAATAACCAGTCTGCAAATTTTGCAGATCACAAAATTAAAAATGATTGTATACTGAGTGAAACCCATTTTCTTTTCCATCGTGGGTCCTAAAAGTGGACTCTAAATGGAAAACATGAATTTTTTTTAAATGTTTTTTTTTTCCTTGTCTATGACGGCACTAAATTGTATATGTGTTATCTGATTTCTCTTAAAAATGACATGTATGTTATTTATTAAATATTGATTTGCACTATTTGTGATGGCTAATGCCAAGTGGCAGGCATGGTCAGTTGCGGCACATTAAACATCATACTTGTAAATGTCACTTCGTTTATCGTATCTCAACAATGCCACTGACTTCAAAAACAACCGAGTCAGTCACTAAATGGACTGGGACATCATCACAAAGGACATGACCTATAAGCTATATAGATCTATCTCAAAAAACAAAAACAGAACCAATAAATATAAAGACAATTGTAGTTGAAGACTTCCTGTCTCACAGGATTGATACAAATCATCATGATTTGTGTGACAACAGAACAAATGGCTGCCTCATTTTCCAAATGTTTTATGTGCTGAATCTTAGATGAGTCTAAAATAATTTAATTCACAATAATGAGATTCTGGTAATGATGAGGGATGATATTGGTTCAGTCAGTGGGAATAAAGGTGTAGATATGTTTGGCTTTATTTTGGTAGATATAAAATAACATGGCTCCAACAGACAATTTGACAGAAATGAACTGTCCTATTGTAAAATACAACACAATAGTATTGTTGTGTGCACTGTTAGCACTGATGGCTACTGGGATGAACACAAGTTTTCACTAAAATTTAAAGCAAGCTTCCTGTGTTCACTTGCACTGAAAGCTGTCTGAACACAGTAATCAGTGCAACACCAAACTACAATAACAGGTGTGACATAAGTCTAATTATTTGACACATTCAACCCAAAGACATGAATGAAATATTTCTAAGTGTCACACTTTTGAGCCAAAGAACGTTGTCACAGTGTTTGGTTTTTATAAACTTTATTGCAAGCAACTATATTACAAAAGTACAACTGACGTGCTTACATGTTTAGATTTTGTGCTTTCTGTTTTCACAAACATTCATTTTTTAAAAACGATTTTCACTGTAGCAGTTTCATTTGTCAGCAAATATACTGTAACACACTTCTGGTTAATGGAAACTGGAATCATCCTAACACACAGTTCAATCATACTGTCCTTGCTCTTTGGATGTTTACATGTCTTCGCTCTAGCTCTATGAAAGGTACTTTGCTTTATTTTGAAGAGTGATAACCCTCTAGGATGTTTGGAGAAAAAGACTCATCCATTCAGGGTTCTCCTCATTATAATCTGCCTTCGAGGACAAAAAGTCTCACTGTGTTTGATGAGCATTTGGGTAATACACCTTTTACCATTTTTTCGAAGGCTGTAGCACATGTAATACACCTTTATGGTAAAATGAGAAAATAATTCAAAATTTAATGTTGCTGTTGTTATATTTTTGACACCAGCTTCATAGTTGAGAGAGATACTTTGCTAAAAACACTCTGTATATAAAAGATGGGTGTAGCTACAGTGATAACCTCATTATCACCATCTTGGTTTATGGAATGTATCATGCACAAAGAGGGAATCTGAGTGAAAAACTAGTGAACACTGCGTGCTTGCAAGGTAGAAACTTGTCATCGCAAAGCAGCAATGCCAATAATAGGTCTTCTACTCCAGGTGGGCCAATGATATGGAAGCTGACCAACATCCTGTATTTAAAAAAGGCATGAATCTAACAATAAAGTCTATAATCCCATTTACTTTGGTATTAAATAATGTAAGAAGTAGGGTTATTTTCTCATATACCTTTATACAATTAGGAGGAGTCTTCCCTGTTAGTAAATAGGAAGAACACAAGTTTAAGACACTTTTGCAATTGCTTCATTTTTTTAGACTCAGAGGCTATGCCCAACTTTTATTTACAGTCTGTGTTTGCAACATGATTGTATATGGTTTTTATAGCAATTCTAAATTTGAACAAGAAAGTTTATTTAAAATTCAAATTATTGCTAAGTGGTATTTCAAAATTAAAACGAGGAGTATACCATTGAGTGGAAGACCATCCATTCCCTTCCACTTATCCTTGTCAGGGTCGCAGGAGGGAGCTGGAGCCTATTCCAGCTACCACATGGCGAGATGCGGGGTACACCCTGCACAAGTCACTAGTCTGACACAGGGCTAGCACAACTATGAGCAATTTAGCAATTAACCTAACCCCACTAACTACATGGCAGAGAGAACCACACCTAAAGGCCCTGGCTAGGTGATGGGATCGAACTCAGTACCTCAGCTGTGAGGCACCAGTGCTTATAACTGTGAAAGTGGAGGACCTATACATTCAAAGCTGAAAATACACACCTGAATAAACACTGCAATGTAATACAATAGAAATATATTTTAAAAAAACATGAATAAATTTACATGAACATCCAGCTGTCTCACTTTTGTCGCCGGTCTTTCAGCAAATCTATAGGTCTTATCACAGGCTTCACACACTACTTTGAAAACCTCCAAACTGCGTCACATTTATTGTGCTGGAGGGCATTTAAAGATTACTCCTCATATGCTATATAAATTTCACCCCTCACATGCTATATAAATTCCACTTAATGTATAGCAACACAGATGGTGTAACATTCTTGCAAAGCCAAAGAGCGTCCAAAGGCTACATTTTAAATTTAGCGCTAGCAGAGTGTGATACCATCTTCAGTAGTTAAGTGAATATATTCAGTTTGCAGTTATTATTGAATGAAATAGCTGGATAGTTGAATTCATGCCTTTAGGGATTTTCTCACACTACTTTTATGTATGAGCAGCAACTGCTAAAAATGGACTAATATAAGTAAAGAAAAGAAACAAATGATTGAATATATCAATGTTAAGACAAATGGCCAAATATATTGAAAGTCTTGCCTTCTATTCAGTCTCAGTGCATTTACGTTGCTGTAAAATCACAGACTTAGACAGTTTTCCTTCTTTTTCCAACCAGTATATGTCAGCAGGAGTTAGTCATATTATGGATACAGTGTGTACAGTGTATTTAAAAATATCCATAATGCCTGGAGTTTATGGGTATTCCACTTAAGTCGAGGTTAGAATAAGTATTTTGTACCTGTATTTTGTTCAGCATGTCTTTATAAGCAGAAATCTTCATCCCAGGAGCACATCCTGCAGGAGAGTGCTTACCCCAGCAATCATATTAGTGTGCTAGGAGACAGAAAATCCACAAGAGAAGGCATGAGGTGTAAATGAAGGTTAGTATCATACTTTAGACCAACACGTAAACGTCAAATAGCTTTCATGACAGAAGAAAAATAAGGTTGGGGCATTTGGTGCATTTCAGATGGGTGAATCAAACTGAGGTTATTTTTATTGCAATATTATCATGTAGATGCATGAATTAATTTGTAGAAGCTGAGTGCTTCTCAAAAATACAACAACAACTTTTAAATTTTAATTACCATGGTTGTTTACGGGCAAGTGCTTTGGGCTTGCACTGAGTCACATGAGTTTTGGGCTGCTGCAGACGATATGCTGCTCGTGTTCTTAATAGATTTGCTTTCGACTAAATGGGAATTCATCAATAGACTGTTAAAGACAGCTAAACCTGTTACGCTTTGCAACTAGATTTAGGCATAATTTATTGATGAGGCAATCTGGCAGAGACTGGGTGTGAGGGTCTGACTTTAAATACTCTACTTGTTTGATTAGACGGCGCATAAGTAAATATGTGCCAGCCGAGCACTGGGCAGAAATATTGAGTAGCTATTGCTGTGTATTGTTCAGTCCTAGTGAGAGAGAGAGTGAAAAAGGAAAGGACACTCAAGCAAGCACTGAAGGCCTAATGACGATACCACACCTTTCCCTTTGGAATACTCCGGGGAGCTGATTCATGCACTCAGACATCAAGTTGAATCCTTTAAAGATTATTTTTCTGATCATTAATTTTAGCGGCATTATTCTTGTTCCCGAGTGTGTCACAGACCTTTCATGTCTTTGGCATTCCACTGAAGTGCAGTATAGAAAAACTACACTACTGTCATTTGTTTTTGCTGTATTTCTTTTGTTAGTTTTTATAACAAAATTGATCGGTAGTGCTCATTTGCACAACACATATATTTAAAGGACTGTGGGCACACTGTAGCTTTCAGAATCAAACAACTAGTTGTTATTTTTCCTTACTTTGCTCATAACAATCACGGTATATCCTCCCAGTCCCTGTAATTGTAGCTCCTCATAATCCTGAATAGCATGTTCACTGTGGAAAGCAACAACGTCAATTTTCCATACATCAAGCACTGAAATACATAACATTACCCAAACACGAGTGCCACCAAGTTGCTGTGTACCCCCCACTGCAAAAAGAGAATTTAATTAAGTGCTTAAATATTCAATCACCCCTCTCATTACTTAAACTAAGAGTCTCTCTGTTTGGATTTGACAATGAGCCAGGGCACAAAGTGCATGCCTGGTAGTCAAAGATAGTAGTGAGTTGCCACCATTCACCCGAGACCCTGGGTTTTTCCCGAGAACAGGAGGCATAACACCAGAGCGACTGGGAGTTCCTGCTATTAACCATGAATTTAATATGAAATAAACGTCCTTGCTTGTTAATGTAAATGAAAATTATATGTTGCAAAGATGTTGCACCTAAAGTCTGAAGTAGTTTCATCACCCTTGCCCGTCATATTAAATGGATAAATTAAAAGGGGTGCAGCTCACCATTAATTATAACTTTTAATCCTTTGAGACACTGTTTTTAGATATGTGAATTTGCGATGGTAAAAAGATCAAAGATGGAAAAATTGAAGTGTCGTTAGCGATTTATGGGTATTACGCGCTAAAAATAAATTGCACTACAGTAGTATTAGTAGCTTAATATGTTGCGGAAAGACGAATCTGTTGGGAAGTGCTGTTCTTGTGGTAGCATGTCCTCCAAATGCTAAAGTTTAATAAGAATGTCTTGTATCATAAAAAGCTATGTATGCGTACAGAATATATATATACACACATACAAGCTGGTGCAGCATACCTTCAGAGCCATTTTACAGAACTGCAACTTCCCACAAAAGCCCCCATTGGCATCAAATGATACAATAAAGGATATATGACTTGTCATATATAATATGTCAGCTAAGTGTGCTCTACCAGTATGTAGAGAAAATGCTGGGGTTTTTTTTTTTTTTTTTTAGATTTTCACCTCTGTTTGTATGTGTTAAATCTTGGAAATGGTAAGCCCTTTTCTGGGGCTGTTAGCATTTTGAAGAAGTGCCTATTATGCAATGTGTTTACGCTCAGGGGGCTTCTCCTCGCTTCCTCTGAGTTTTCATTAGCTTGGAGGCAGCCAGAAGAATATGAGAAAGGTCTGAAAAGTGAATACTGAGCTCCGTGGTTCCTTGATGGCCAGGAGCTTGTAATTTCCTAGAGAAGCCAAGCTGATATTTTCATTTTTGTTTTAGATTTATGGTCGCTGAACTGTGTCGAGATCATGTCACCTGGTTGGAAATGGCTCTGAATCAGAGGCCCAAAACTAATCTTGATTTTGTTACCAACTTAATTACATTTTATTTGTAAGTATTTGTTTTTCACACGCATCCCCAGCTTTGCTAGCGCCCCGAAGAATTAGGTAGATTATACATGTTCTGTTCATTCAGTGGATGAAAGACTCCTCAAAGTTTCTTAAGCTCTACTGTAGATTCTGTTGAAAATCACATGTTTTTAAGGCACACATCTGCGCACACTCTGAATATTTATCCGAGTATGTGTGACTGTTTGGTTTTATACTAAGTCTACTTTCTTTAAATATATTTTTTGGCCTTTTTCAGCTTTATTTGATAGACACAGTAAAGACAGGACAGGAAAACAGTGGCAGAGAGAGAAGGGGGAAGACATGCTGCAAAGGGCCATGGGTCGGGCTTGAAACTGGGCCGGTCGCTCTCAGCCGTATGGCATGTGGTCGCCTGCTCAACGAACTGAACTAAACCGGCGCCCCATTCTAAGTCTATTTTGAAATATATGAACATGCCTCAAGTCACCTACTCTACTCACAGCACACACCTGTGGAAAAAACAAAAATCAGAGGGATTTGTTGCAGTTCCCAGAGCCCATTTTGGGGCTAAAAAGCTGTCATGGCTCCTTACTACAAGTACAGTATTAATTAGATCACTCTTAGAACTTTATTTATTTCACCTTTAATTTTTTTAAGTTAAAAAACTCTAATTGTTGGATTATCACAAGCTGTCATCAAACATTTAATACTTTTATAGTCAAAGTGTGTAGGCTGGAGACTATCCAGGATGTTTGCACACTTATTTCATTAATTACAGTACTAGTACATTTAAACAATCCTCTGTGCTTTTATACAATACTCTAAAGCAGACCAAAGCATTTTTTTTTCTTTTTGATCAGGTAGGTTGCAGGAGTACTGAATTGTGCCAGCCAGTGCATTTTGATAGAAGTGGGAAGATGTGTGCAAATTTGAACCTTTTAGATGTTTAACATCTCAACCACCGCTGGCCACAGTCTCATTACTTTGGGCAAGAAAGAACTTAAAGCCACTACAACCTTGAGCTCAGCCAGAAATACAAAGGGGCACAAATCTCATTTCTGCATTCTTTAAGCTCTCTGACCCTTTGGGAAGACGGGTCACAATAGCTATTCATCCCTCTCCTCTGATACAGATCCCTGATCCCATCCCATCCACTGTCTCATCAGTGCAAAGCCTAATGTTTCCACATAACTATCGAACTTAAGTAGCTAAAATCCCTTAATATGCATCTATTTTAAACAAAAGGATTTTCTCTAGGTAATTGTCCATCCATACTGCAATGAAGCTAATATCATTCTCCTAACTTTTTTCTGCCTTAAATATCTGATCAGTGTGAATCTATGGTAAGGCCCAAATACTTAACTATTCCTTTGAAAATGTTTTTTTTATGGAAAAAAGACATAAAATGATTTGATTGATTTCCACAAATTGAAAAATGAACCACATAAAGTAATTATTCCTGTACTGTCATCCATTTCAAAATTTTGTCTTCTCAACATACCGCACTTTGATGACATTATAGCTGTAGCAGTTACAGTAAGCTGTACTGAGAGTTTGAGCACTGAAGCAGAAATGGGAATATTAATGTGCACCATGTGCTGTGATCTCCTAAGGCCTGTGTAGCATACAGAGAAGATATAACCCTGCTCTTTTCCTCTGCACACAAGAGGATTTTATTGTGTAATTCTGCATCAAGGATCATTGTCTTGTCCTCAGTGGTCGGAAGTACTGACATGTGTTAATACATGTAAAGCCTGTGTTAGAATTTCCATAAACCTATAGTGATGTGCAGCACAAAAAATACAGATAGCATTCATTCACAAATACATTAACTTTGATTATATACACATTGTCATATCCTTGTCATATTGGAAGAAATTTCATTTGCAGTTTGAATTATTCAGGACGGTGACATTGGTTGAAGAATTAATGGGGTTGAAGACAAGAAGTGTAGAGAGTGATTAAAAATTAATAGCTTCAGGTGTTTAGGTTGAATCACATTAAAATGTGGAACTTGTGCATTAAGTACCTCACATTATTTTAGGGAGTCAGTCAGTTTCAAGTTCAAATTATTTAATAAACAGTCTTAATTGAAACGATTTAGTCATGCCATATTTCTATGCAGTTACATGCTTCATATATGCTTTGATTAGTACTGTTTTCTTTTTTTGTTTTATGACATTAAATGTCTGCTGCCAATATTGATCATTTGATGTAAGAATCGATTGGATTATGTTAAAGTAGCAAATGCAGATTTTCACAGTGATCTGACGGTACTACAGTAAACTGTTTAACTTAGAATCTGAGCTCAGAGTTCCCTGTATATGTTTTTGAATCAATCTGAAAGCTACAAACTATCATCGCCTTTCAAATGGTTTCATATTAAAGTTGGCTTATCATGTCCCAGCTATTAGAGTTTGATCTAGGTTAAGCAATTTGGTTACTTAGGAGCCTGGAATTCATGTTAATAAAAAATTTAGCAAATTGGATTGCATTGGTAGGGATTATGATAAAACCATAAAATCTCCACCTTTGATTCTAGTTTGGACACAGGACTTATTCTCTGGTGAACGTTTGGGAAAAAAATTATGTTAAAGACATCAGACTGACTTCTTAATTCTCACTCTGTCTGCATGACATCCTGTCAAGAACTTGGCCTCTTGTTGGGCAATAAACCATTCATTCATGTTTGTTTGTTTGTTTTCTCTGCAGTGTTTAGTTTAGTAGTTTGAAAGTGAAATATTATCCAGAGTGTTTTGTCAGTGTGGAAAAACAAAATTACTTTATTTGAAGTTTCTTGTCACAAAACACTTTGTGGAGCCAAAATGCAGGACTCTTGAGATAGGAATAAACTCTTAAAAAGTTTCATGCATTTTGGACACTCAGTACGACAAAATATATCATAAAAAGTTTATACAAAACTTCAGATAACCAAGACTATAAACCAAAGGAAATAAAAAAAACTTTATTAATAGTAAATCAGGGACTAAAGAAACAAAACTAAATCATAAAACATTATGAAAATAAAAGGCATAATGATCACAAATCTTAAACTCTTCATCCTTCATCAATAAATTCATCAATAAATGATAAACTGACAGATAATGGACCGTTAAGACTGATTTTACGATAATCTGTGGTGAAATGATAATAACTGATACTAATGTGATCATTTCAATTTCAATTTAATACTAATTTCAATTTATTTCAATTTTACTTATATAGTAGCAAATCACAACAACAGTCACCTCAAGGCACTTTATATTGTAAGGTAAATACTCTACAATAATACAGAGAAATCCCAACAACTGAACGACGCCCTTTGAGAAAGCACTTGTAGCTTAACTAAAGGAGATTCAGGGTCACCTGATCCAGCCCTAACTATAAGCTTTATCAAAAAGGAAAGTTTTAAACCTAATCTTAATAGTAGAGAGGATGTCTGTCTCCTGAATCCAAAATTGGAGCTGGTTCCATATAGGAGGAGCCTGAAAGTTGAAGGCTCTGCCTCCCATTAAATAGTCAGGAACCACAAGTAAAACAGCAGTCTGAGAGCTAAGTGCTCTGTTAGGGTGCTACTGTACTGTGAGGTCTGTGAGATAAGATCAATATACAATATCATTATACAATATCTTATATGTGAAGATCTTGTAGATGAATTTTAAAGTGTGCATAATCTATGAACATCATTACATGATTTATGAAAAGTTGCAATACATCGTTATATATTTCACTAGGTAATATTTGTAAATGACTTTGTGTTAATATGGGTGTTCACAAATTGATGCCTAAAGATACAGTCCCGATGAAAAGTTTAAGACCACTTGAAAAATGGCAAAAAATCATATATTGCATGGTTGGATCTTAACAAGGTTCCAAGTAGAGCTTCAACATGCAACAAGAAGAAATGAGGGTGAGACAAAACATTTTTTTGAGCATGAAATTTATTGAAAACAACGCTTAAACTGAAACAGGGTGTTTTACAGCTGATCAAAAGTTTAGGACCACACCTCCAAAAAACCCATAAACCACCCAAAAAAGAAATCAAAGTTCCAAACATGAACTCAGTAATAAGTAGCTCCATCGTTAATGTTGATCCCTTCAAAAAATGTGTTGTGGCATGCTTGATGCATGCAGTTTCCATAAGGTGAGTGGGAACATTTCTCCAAGTGGTGAAGACGGCTGCACGAAGGGCATCTACTGTCTGGAACTGTTGTCCATTTTTGTAAACTTCCCTTGCCATCCATCCCCAAAGGTTCTAAATTGGATTTAGATCAGGGGAACACACAAAGGGTGATGCTATTCTCCTGGAAGAAGTCCCTTGTTCTGCGGGCATTGTGTACTGTAGCATTGTCCTGTCGAAAAACCCAGTTGTTACCACACAGACGAGGGCCCTCGGTCATGAGGGATGCTCTCTGCAACCTCTGCACATAGCCATAGCCAGTTGTTCCACTGAAGGAAAAAGCACCCCAGGCTATTGTGGCGCCCCTTCTACTGTGGCCCATAGAAAACATCTCAGGTGGGATCTGTTTGTCATGCCAGTAATGTTGGAAAACCATCAGGACCATGAAGGTTTAATTTTTTCTCATCAGAGAATAAAACTCTCTTCCACCTTCCAACGTCCCATGTATGGTACTCTCTTGTCCAAATTGACAGTTCTGTGGCGTTCAAGGAGACGAGGCCTTTGAAGATGTTTTTTGTTTTTGAAGTCCTTCAATCTCAGATGCCGTCTGATGGTTGTGGGCCTGCAGTCGGCACCAATAACGGCATTAATTTGGGCTGAGGATCATCCAGTGTCTTGATGGACAGCCAATTGGATCCTCCGGCTCAGTGCTGGTGAAATTCTTTTGGGTCTTCTACTTGACTCTTTGTTCCATAACCCTCAGGATCATTTAAGAAATTCCACACGACTTTCTTACTGCGTCCCACCTCAGCAGCAAAGGCACACGGTGAGAGACCCTGCTTATGCAGTTCAACAATCCGACCACGTTCAAAAAGGGAAGGGTTTTTTGCCTTTGCCATCGGTATGTCATGACAGTGTGACTACCTGACAGAAAATGACAGTGAATCCATATTTTTGCACAGATTTTGCCTTTTAAAGGCATGTCGTCCTAAACGTTTGATCAGCTGTAAAATCTCCCGTTTTTAGTTTAAGCGTTGTTTTCAATAAATTGCATGCACAGAAAATGTTATGTCTTTCTTCCATTTCTTCTTGTTGCATGTTGAAGCTCTACTTGGAACCTTGTTAAGATCCAACCATGCAATATATGATTTTTTGCCATTTTTCAAGTGGTGTTAAACTTTTCATCGGGACTGTATTAATTGTGTTAGTATATGAAACCAAAGGGTGCTGCCCAAGTGTAGAGGAGGAACAATAAGCACTGGCTTTTCAGAATGGCATTGTTATTACCAGATTGCAATAACATTTCATAATCATTAGCTAATACATAATATGGTTTATGAAATCTTATGCATACTAATGTCACCCGAACATAGCTGCTGTTTTCACTTATCAACAACTAATTATGTTTTTTTTTATGCAAACTAATGACAAAGTAACCAATTACAAAATATCTAATGATTAATAAACAGTGTTAGTCATATTTTCATTTCATTTCTTTTTCTTTTTGTAAAGATTATGATGATTCTAATAAATTATTACAATTCATGATTTATCAGCAGTGGCTATCGTAAGTCTTACCCAATTGTATTATTCATTGTCAACATTTTATTATATTCAATGCTGTGGCAAAGCTGCACTATTTATGTACTCCATAGTCTTCAACATTTTTCAGCATCCATTGTAGCAGCAGTCACACATACCAGGCAGAAACTGAAAGTGACCTCATTCTTGTTTCTCTATATACCACCAGGGCACCCCCCTTTTTACCCGGTAAAAAGTCTGTGGGGTGTCGCCCCAGTGAGCCTTTAAGTGACAGAATCTAATTCTCAGCACATCAGTCAAAAGGGACACAGGAGGGAACCCACTGTGCGAGCAGGCACTGGTGAAAGCAGCACAAATAGCTGAAGGGGTCTGATTTTCCCTCTATCCAGCAGCATTTCCTCATTCTGGTACCACACTTCCGCATAGGTCATAGTTTATGTTTGTGAAATGTGTACCAATGGGCTGTTGCTGGTCTCCAGGGAAAGACATGGAGTTTTAATGTGGCTATGCATCTATGGCCACCATCTACAGCACCATGCACTAGAAGTGTTGTTTATAGATTCCAATGGACGTTTTTAACTTCACATTCGGAATTAAAGGTGAGAATGTCTTAATGTTCCCAGAACATTTCAACAAAGTCAAATTGTTAGAGGTTTGACCTTTAAGAAGTCTTAGGATGAATCTATTTTTTTTCACACACACACACACACACACACACACACACACACACACACACACACACACACACACACACACACACACACACACACCGGGTTGTGTGTCCTCACAAGTGACTGCTGGTTCTCACAAGTATAGTAGAATGCAGATTTCGGTCCTCACAACGATAGCTAGACAGGAACACACGCACACACACACACACACACACGCATGAGATACCCTTCTGAGATAATAAGCTGGCCAAAAAAGTAGATAGAAGCATGGAGGGCTTCACCTCAAGTCGAACACAATGAGACACCCTGTGGCCTTCAGACTGGCTCAAGAACAGTTCTTAGAGAGCTTCATGGAATGGGTTTTCATGGCTGAGCACCTGCAGCTAATGCAGTGGTGTAAAGCACGCTTCACTGGACTCCAAAGCAATGGAGATTGTCTGGAGTGAAGATTCAAGCTTTTCTGTCTGGAAATCTGATGGACGAGTCTAGATGTGGCAGTTGCCAGGAAACCGGTACTTGTCTGACTACACTGTGCCAAGGGTAAAGTTCATTGGAGTGGGGATTATGGTGTGGACAGTGAAAGGAACTCTTAAGGCTTCAGCATACCAAGAGATTTTGAACAATTTCATGCTCCCTGTCTATGGGGATGGCACCTTCCTCTTCCAACATGACTACACACCAGGCACAAAGCAAGGTCCATGAAGACAGAGCAAGCTTAGTGTGGAAGAACTTGACTAGCCTGCACAGACTACTGACCTCACTCTCATACCGTTATACATAAATTAGAGTGGACACTGTGTCCCAGGCCTTCACGTCCAGCATCAGTGTCTGACCTCACTGAAATTCCCATAAACACACTACTAAACCTTGTGGAGTTCCTTCCCAGAAATGATGAAGCTGTTATAGCTGCAAAGTATGGGCCAACATCATATTAAACCTTATGGATTAAGAACGGGATGTCACTCAAGTTCATATGCGTGTGAAAGCAGACAAGTGAATACTTTTTTCAAAACAGCTGTCCAGTACCTGAGGTTCTATGAGTAGCGGAAAGAGGGATGCTGAAAATTAGTAATTGTCAGAGACACGATCCAGGATGAAACATGGATTGTGTGTAAATATTGCCCCCCCCGCTCCAAGAGTGGCAGAATAGCACATAGGCTCTTGTCATGGCAGTGCAAGTACTGGCTCTAATCACCAATCATAGAGGCACGAGTCTACCACAGCTGATAGGACCCAAGTTGGAGAGGGTGAAAAGGTGCCCCAGAGACTGTCCTACACATAGGACAGTCTGTTCCAAACAGACAAGCAGTTGCTGCCCAACTGACCAGACATATTGGTGATTGACAAGAAGCAGAAGAAGGTTGTAATAAATGTGGCAACCAGTGGACAGCAACATCAGGAAGAAGGAGTCCAGGAAAATAGAGAAATAGTAGGGGCTGAAGGAACAATTGGAGCAGATGTGGAATGTAAAGTCCAAAGTGGAATCAAAAACTGAAAGAGTGGCTCCACCAGATTCAAGGCACAACATCAGAGAGTTCTATCCAGAATAGTGCAGCCCCAACAACAGCTACAATACTGTGCAGAGCCCTCAAAGGCAAGTTTGAGGAACTGACACATACCAGCCCTCAGAGGGTGAAGTACGCCTGAGAGCTTGAAACCCTACAGAGACCCGGTTCATTGTGCGTACCAGCAAAATATTTTTCCCCATAATGAAGACACTATTGTTGGTGAACATGATATATTTTGCCAGATGGATGAGTATTTATTTATTTCAGTTTTGTAAAGGGCCTGTAGTATAACCAAGATAATAACCTCTAAGGCCTTCTGTTGTTGAATAAATTATGCTCTCCTTCGAGGCAAATAACTCCCTCCAGCGCCTCCGTGTCAAGTACACACCTCAGAGAGTGTTATCCAATGCCACACAAGGAGAGGAAAACAAGTAGCTTTATCTGAATGTAGAGACTACAGTACGGTCGAAATTAGAAAGGGAAAACAAGCTCTCCATTAACCTGCTGCAGTGTTGCCTCTTTTTTCATAGGTAAATAATTTTTTTAATTAGTTTATTTATCTTTTCTTATTAACACACCATAAACAAAAGTACACCCGCTTTTGTTTCAAGACCTGTAGGAATGTTGGAAAAATGAATGTGGTTTTATAACAATGATAAATGTGAATCCTCAGTGGTAATGAGACACAGTGGATGCAGCACAAGCTCCTTGAGATCTGTCTCAGCCAGTATTAGGTCCTTCAAATGAATACAGATCAGAGGTTGAAACAGATCTGACAGGTGTCTAAGGAAGCAGCTGGCGCCAGCTTATTCTTGTTGCTGCCTGCACAACCATAAACAGTGATTACTTTGGGATTAGGATGACTCAAATTGTTGAAACATGTGAGTTAAGTTGAGACAGAAGTTAAGATATTCCACATGTGAAGTCTATAAAATTCAAGAAAAATATCGAGATAACAGCTTGATTTTTTTGACAACAACATAAAAAGTCATTAATAGTGATCAAAGTACAAATTAAATCAATTCCGCTGCACCAGATGATACAACACTTGCAATGAGGCCTTCAAAGTGAAAATAAAAAGAAGCTCTTCAGTCACAGGGCACATGGGGAGGAATCAATATCTGAGGAAATAACAAGGCCCCAAAGAGTATATTTAGCCACATGCAACCTGACATCTGTTGTGTTAACAGCCAGAAAGAGACTTGCTACCACATTCCCCCATGTTCAACTTCAAATGAAACCAATTACTTGACTGTTTACGTTCTGGTGTACAAAGTGCTATAAGACAACAGACCTTACCACATCCTTTCCCTCTGCTTCCCTAAAGGTGTAGTAGACAGGAGTAAGAGTATGGGAATTAAAAACAACAACTAACAGCAACAAAAATAATTCAGTCCTCTGCCTCCCTGTCTGCTTCCTCCCTTCATGAAGTCTGTCTGCATACCGGTTTCAAATATATGCATGGGGTGAAGTTACATAAATGCAATTAACTCTTAATCTTTTATGCACAATGCAGCTCCTTTCACTCAATCTCACTGTAACTAAAACATTCATCAGCAAAATTAATATTGCTTTGCTTTTCAGCAAAATCCCCCAATGCAGCAACAAACACACTGTGATATGTTGAGCAGGCAATCAAGCTTCGTTTTATATTAGAGAAGAAGTTTAGCTCCATTAGTATTTCTTAAACCAGAAGGAAACTTTAATAAAAAAAAAAAAACCTTGAATAGAAGGCAACAATTTTCAAATCTCAAACAGCCATATTTCTACTCACAAGAGACCACAGATGTTGACGTGCCATTTTGAGAAAAATATTGGCTCATTGAATATGATGGTGGCAGTACTTCTCAATAAAGGAGAGAACCACGTTTACAGCTATGTAGCATACCTGCTTTTTTTTAATGACATCTGTAAACCAAGGAAACCAGCTGCTGGACTTGTAGGAGAGGAATTCTGCCCTATTACCTGTATGATACTGGATTTTATTTGCTCAGCATTTCTGGTTATTCTTTGCTGTATTTTTCATTTTATGATGCACCAGTTCTTCTCCTTTGACACCATTGCTTCAGTATTTGGTTTAGAATTTTCTTGCTGAAACATGCAAGGCCTTCCCTGCAAAAGATGTCATCTGGATGATGGTGCTCTAAAACTGCTCGAAAACTTGCACATCCCTTTCGCCATTGATAATGCTTTTCCATGTATGCAAGCTGCAAATTCAATAGGCAGGCTTTTTAACTGTGTACTGATAACATGGATGCACGGTCCCCCTTGTCTTTAGTCTGGAGGCTTCAACATCCATGACTTGTCTGACCACAGAACAATTTTCGCTTTGCCTGGATCCATTTTAAATAGCATTGGCCTTGAAGAGATGGTGGTGTTGATCGGGCGTGATCCGGCCTTTCTGGATCCTTGGGGGGCTCAACCCGGGATAACGGTCATGGCCAATTAGGGGCTCTGTTGGCTCTTAGGTGACGGTTTCCTCGTGGCTGCGTGCAGCAGGGCTAGGGGAGGGTCTGTGCTGACGGACGTGGGTTACTGACCTGGTAGCCTGGCTGCCCCTGGGTGGGTCCGGGATGGGCGTGAGGTTCTGGGGGCACTCCGTCTCTGGGCTGGGGCCCTGGCCAAGCCTCAGGGGCTTGGGTCCTGGTTGGTGTGTTGCCGGGGTTGTGGGCGGGTGGGTGTATGGGGGCCCAGTCCTGGCGCAGGGTGCCGCCTGTGCATCGAACCACCTGGGGGGCTCTTCAACTGGTGGGGGAGGTTGTCAAATCCTGCAGGAGATTTCCTCTCTTCAGGAACTCTCTCTGCAGGAGGGGGAGATACAGGAGAGGTGGAGGAAGATCTCAGCCTGGGCGTCTATTGTCTTGTGTAGTCTGGAAGATGAGTGGATGATGGGGTGGGTGCAGTTTTCTCTGTGGTGGGGTCGGGTGGACTGTCCCGGGCTCTGTGGGGCTGGGCGGCGTTGCTGCACTGGGCCCCGGTCCGGATGGGCCTGGGCCCCCCTTTCCCTGGCGGGTTGCAGAGTATGGGGGTGCCTACTGGGGTCAGCGGGGGAGCTGGCCCAGGGAGGGTCACTTGCCCCTCCCTTCCTTCCCTCCCCATCTCCAGCTGCCTCCCTCTTCCCGCTCCACCACAATCACCCACACATGCAGGGCCTTGGGGTAGGGGTGTGTCACCAGGGTGCAGAGGAGACATCCCCCCCCTCTGTCCCCTTCTGGCTGCCTCTGCCTCAATTTTATCCCACAACTTAGACATTCACATTACTCACACTCTCATTACACATACATATAGGATCTTGGGGGTGGGCACGCTACACGGATTCCAAATTACCATCAGGGTGTACACCTCACCCCTGGCGTCGTTGCCCACCTCTCAATTTTAAATACACGTAGACATTGAGGGCTAGCAGGAGGGGCTATACGCTTACCTGCTGCTCTGGCAGGTAGCTCCATGCCCTCCTGGGTTTTAAATGCACCTTAGAACACACATACATCAACACTACATAAGAGCGGGTGGAGGGAGGTTTGGAGTCTTCCTACACCCCCGTTCTCTGCGGCCTGCTGGAGCGGGGGGGGCTAGGAGGAGGAGTTGGCCGTCCGACTGGGGTCTGGAATGTGGGGCCTCCCTGCTGCTGCGGAGTCGGGGCAGTCTGCTTCTCCCCACCGCAGGGAAAAGGGTAACATCACCTGGGTCTGGGCGCAGTTTCCCCCTCCAGGGGCAAGGGTACCTAGACCCGGGGCTTAGAGTACGCTTGGGGAGTGTGATTGTGTGTACAGCGTCTCTTTATGTCCGTCTCCACGTTGGGTGAGTGTTGAGTAATTGTATATGAGAGCATGAGGGTGGGAATAGATGTTTGTATCTGTGTGTGCCTGTTTGTCTGTGTCTTTATGTCAGGTTGGGTATCAGACGCCACCTCTCTGGGGACATCTCAGGCCCTCCAAGGTTTGGAGGCCCATCTCCCCCACCACTTCCCCTGCCGGTGGCAGACGCCCTCAGACATCGGTGCGTTGGTGGTTCTTTGTGTCCGGGGGTGGGCGCCCAGGTACCCACCGGCTCACTCCTTGGCGGCTGCTTATCGGGGCCTGGAGCCTGGGGCTCGCTCGGGCCACTTCGGGGATGGGGTGCCCTCGGCCTCTCAGCCCGGGGCTCGGTCACTCAGGCACAGCTGGCTGCCGGCGGAGCTCACGGGCACGTCACTGCAACCCCCCCGGCTTCTGCTCCGCGGCTGCTGAGTGACCCCTCATCTGGGACTCTCCTCAGCTCTTTCTGGGATAGTGGCGCGGCTGCCCCTCTGTTGGTCTTCCTTGGTCTCTTGTGTTCTGGGGGCCTCTGGATGTCTGGAGTTTTGATCTCCTCCATACCTGCTTCATGCCCTGGAGGACGGGGCAGTGGCCCCCCACACCCTCTAGCAGATCATTACATGAAGGAACCTTTTAAAAACAAGCGCGTTCATGCTCACAGGTGCACACACGGGTGATCACACACACAAACTACACCCTTTTTGGCTCCTACCTCAAAGCACACTGTGCGCTGTCGATCCTACGTGCTGCACAATAATGTTTAATATTTAGTATTTACTGTCATATTCCCATATATCATTGTGATGTTGTTTATTACTCTCGTTTTCTTCTGCTTGCTTTCTTTTTTTCTTTCTCAACAGGTGATCCAGGTGATCGATATATGTATTTTTTGTCTGCTTATTCTGTTGGTTTTTGGTTTTTGCCCTTCTCCCCCGTCCCTCTTCTCAGCTGTTTTTCTTTCCCTCTTTCTTTCTCCCCTTTCTTTCCACCAGTCAAGTCTGTCCCGTATTCAGCAAGTCAAAATAAAATAAACAATAAAAGGTGAATCAAATGGACCATTACGGCAAGGCTGGGATGGTCCATTTGGTAAAGTAAATCCGTTGGGCATCTTTCTTCGCCTTTAGACAATAATTCTGATGGCAAAAGAACCAAACGGGACAGGTTTAATAAAAAAAAAAAAAAAAAAAAAAAAAAAAAAAAAAAAAAAAAAAAAAAAAAAAAAAAAAAAAAAAAAAAATAAATGGATCAAGCTCACATTTGGCTTCTTCTTTGCATGTTAGAGCTTAAACCTGCATTTGTGGATTGCACAGACAGTCATTTCTGTAAGTTCTCCAGTGCTGCCTGAGGGCCCAAAAATCATGGGCATCCAATATTAATTTTGGGGCACAGAAATGTCTTTTAATGATATTATGTCCTGTAGACAAACATATTAAAAGTCAGTTTCATATTGAGAATGTGTTCTGAAATTACTGAAATTATTCAATTTGTAGATACAATTTTTGTTTTGCAGATTGGTGACCCTTTGGTGATCATCACTTCAGAGAAATTCTGCCTTGCTAACATATTCTTTTTGTACCAATCATCTTACTGGCCTTTTGCATATTAATGTAGTTAGTTGCAAAATATTCCTCCAGCAATTTAATTTTAGCAACAAGCTGGACTTTACTAGCCTTTTGTTGCCCTTCTCCAAATGTATTTATTTACCATATGACACAGTCATGACACCACTGCTTTAAAAGGCAATTATGACACTGGTGCTCCACAGTGACATGTACGCCTATTGAGTCCAGAAACTGAAAGAAGGGCCTCAAAAACTTCCAGAGTGCATTTCCAGAGATTGGTAGCTCTTTTTTTCTGACTAGAATCTGGAATTCTTTATACCACATTAATATTATTAATGTATACTGATAATGTAACTTACTAATACCGAAGTATTATGTGACATGTATGATTTTAGCTTGAGTCAAGCACTAATAAAAGCAAGCTATTATTGTTAACATGGCAAATATGTGCTGATGTGGAATGCTTAATATTTTAGCACACATTGTCTTATTTTTAATGTTGAGTTTTAAACATTTGTTCAAAAGATCAAACACACAGTAATAGGAATGTCATTCAGCTTGGTAGCATGAAATCGGTAACAGTATTATACAAACTGATGACCAGATGTTCATTTATGTTAAAACCTTATAGGGTCATGAAGTTTTTGTAATTAATTAACTGGGGGTGACTCAAATTTCCTAATGCAAAAGGCAGTGCATTACTCCCTGCGTCTGTCAACACGTGTGGAATAAGGTGCCATATTATGACACACTCAGTGTTTTCCAAAGAAGAACAAATTAGCCCAGTAAATGTATTACTTTTAAAATCTGGTTTGGAGTACAGAAAGCTAAGCCTTATTATAGACTCCAGGATATGCGAGTTTGTTCTCTGCAACTTGTGCTCCTTGATTTTTCTTCTTCCTTTCTGTTTGAAGCATTCTCTGAAAGCTTTCCAAGTAATGACAAAACTGAGCTTCCAGTGACTACTTTGATATTTTGTTAAATGCGTTTAATTAAGGCTAAAATTGTACCTCTGAAAGATATAACAAGATATGAAAAGGTCTTGTTTTTATCCTATTATGTCCACATTAATCAAATCTGGAGTGCTAAATGTCTTGTAATGGTGATGAAGTAGGTCAAACTGCATTCTGAAAAAAACAAATTCTGTATCATTCAGCTGAGAAACTACCAAATTGTCTGACCTTCAGCACAAACTTAAGAATAAGAGTGAGAATAATTCATCAATTTTCTGTTTTTTATCCTGGTCCAGGTTATTGGGGCTTCAGTCTAAAGAGAGTCTAACCTCCCTCGTCAGACGCCATCTGCCCCTTGGGTGTGCACAGAAATTCTAACCATAAAAGTTATGAACAGAACTGGTGACAAAGGTAACACTGGTGGAGTTCAACAGCCACTGAGATCAAGTTTGACTTATTACCAGAAATGCAGTAACATTTTTTTTGTCCCCGAACTTTATATCCACTACAAAAAGCGTGTCAGTACAATTGAGGTCCTTGAAGTATTTCTCCCACCACCTGATTATGCCCTCAACTGAGGTCAGCTGAATCTAATTGCTACTATATGACTATGTGGACGGCGGAGGCCAGAGTAAGAAGCAGACAGGAGGCTGCTTCCTTCTCCTGGTCATCTGGCGGTTTGCTTCTACTTCCAAATTCTTAAACCTCACCTCAAATCAACAGCTAGATGGTTAAAACTTTTAGTTGTCCTGTTGGAACAGTCAATTTTGGCAATCACCCCAAGTACACATAAAAAACAGATTTTGGAAAGCAGACTAACATTAATCTTCAGGAATGGCCTTCTCATAACCCCAACCTCAACTCTACCGAAAATGTGTAATCCAAGTCAGTGTCAGGAAATCAGTCAGTTTGAATAAGTGGTCAAAAATCCAGTCAGAATGATGCCAAAAGCTAGTAAATCGCTACCAAAAACATCTGTTTGAGATGCAACTTGCTATCGTACATTTAACCCCATAGTTTGATGTTGCTGATTGTGTCTGGCCAGCGAATGTGGAGAATCCTTCTGAGACAGCTGTTGACTAATGTCTGGATTTTCTTTTTTAAGGTTTTATTTGTCTTCCAGGCTTCAGCTCCATACAGCAGTACTGACTTCACGTTGAACAGTCTGATCTTGGTAGTCAGGGTCAGCTCTCTGGATGCCCAGATGTTCTTGAGCTGGATGAAGGGGACTCTTGCTTTGCCAATCCTTGCCTTGACGTCTGCATCGGTTCCACCTTGCTGGTCGATGATGCTGCCTAGGTAGTAAAAGAGTGTACTTCCTCCAGAAGACTTCCACTAAGGATGATTGGGTTGTTATTATTGGAGTTGATCTTAAGGATTTTGGTCTTCCCCTTGTTGATGATGAGTCCAGCCTGTGCTGATGTGGCTGCCAATATGTTGGTCAAAGAAATCATTAAAACCCCCAAATTATCATAACATTCATGCCCTTGATGAGGGTTTATAAACTTCTAATCACAACCAGATCTGGCCTTGAAACTTTTTTAACATAAATTATTGCTGTATTAAAGCAGCCAATGGAAAAGTGACAGTGTTCCAGCAAGAGCATATTACTGCAATTAGAGATTGGGCCTTTAAGTAATTTGCACTTTGCAGCTGAATGAGTCCCCACTTAACTGCTGACTGAACAGTGTTTCTGTATGCACTTATGCACTTTTCCCTGAGGAAAAACAAACTCGTCTTCCTCTGCTAAGAAGTTTCATCAAAGTCTAGTGGCAGGGATCCCCCTTGTTTTAAATCCAGTTTCTCACTTTGTCAGAGGCTCTTTGTTGCTCAGGCACAGGTTCTCCACTCTGAACCAATTGCTGTAGCACAAGGACATTTTAATGAATATTTATATAAATATATGCAACATTTCTAAAAATTTGAAATGAATGCAGTTGCAGTCGATACAGTTTTCATGTTTCTGGTCCTAATAGAATTTCAGCCCTGTTTTTTCAAACTTTATATTTTAGGAATTGTCGGGCTCATTAACTGCTAATTTTGTGCAGTAATAATTTTCTGCATAGTGCTCTGGGAGACTGACAGTTTAAGATTCATGAGGTTGCATAATTGCTGGATTATTAAACAGTTATGGGACATTCAAAAAGAGCTACATGGTATAAACAAGATGGAGACACACTTTAGATGTTTTTCACTTTTAAATTGATTAATGTAGTGATAAACAGGGACGGCTAAGCAAGAGTTTTGCTTATGAGATGAAATATTACAAGTTAAACTCTAATTAATTTGTAGTTGGTTTATTTGCTCTAGTTTCACTGTAAATGTTGAACGAAAACCTCATTTTAAAAATTTCGTGCATGAAGCGTGTCTTGCAAGCATGAGCTCAGTGAAATGCAAAATGTATTTTTTTTGGTTTGAAGAAAGAAAAAACTAGCCTGAAACTCGAAACAGTGTGTTTTAACAGTGGGAACTGTGTGCTGCAGTTAGTTTAAATTAATACTTTTCAATTTTTCCTTCATTTAAAAATATTTCCTTCCTAAAAAGCAAAATATCGTTACAATATATTCTTGTATATGCTGGGCCACAGCATCTTTTTTCCTCTTAGTTTGTTCTCTGCTATGTCTCAGTTCTGCCGTTTGTATGTGACTCTTTGTCTATGACAAATTTTTATCATCCAAAAAAAGGCTCACTTTTGTTTCTTCAATTTGGCTCCACGCTTCTCTTCGATCTTCTTATTTAAACCATCCTGAGCCCCAACACCACAGAAAGGGTCAGTTGAGTACAAACAAAAAAACATCAAAGTGATGCATAAATCCACATCTTAGCTTTGACTAATGTACAAACTGAATGTACTACTTGAATGGCCAGAGGGAGAGCAGAAGCAAGCCTTTGCGCCTTCCAGTGTCTGAGTGCTCTAGCAGTACACTCACTGAGTGAAGAAGTCTTTTGATTTTCCAACAAATTTGAACAAGCTCTTGATGTGTCACTTTCAAAGAAAATTTCTTTTTGTGGGGCACTCTCATAAAGGAAACTTTGTTTCATCATATTTTGACTTAGTTAATAGAAATATGGTAAGTAAATTAAATTGTAATCTAAAGAATAGCTGTTTCTGTTTGAAGGGACACATGTTTATTTGAAAAAACCTCTATCATTCTAAAAAAAATGTAAAAAGTCAGCATCAGTGTGATACTACAGTTAGAGTTACAGTAACAAACCAGCCTGAACAGCCAAAGTTTTAATAGTATTTAATATACGGAGTACTATTAAATTTATGGGTGTGCGTGTTAGTCTTTCCGGATTCAGCTTGACATATCCAAGTGCACTAAACCACAAGTGCACAAAGGAATAGTTTCCTGCTTTGATGGAAAATAATTTGATTGGCCTGCTTACAGCCATCCACTCAACTGCATTCACCATCCCTGGGATGGATGGGAACAATGAGTGAGAGCAAGGCCTTACTGCCCAGCACCAGTACCTGAACAGAATCAGGACAGACAGTTAAAAAAATGTGTACAACAATTTAAGAAAAAAACCTTACTGAGCTCTGCATGGGTTCCAGAACCTATGCAGTGATTTCCAGGATAGTATCGTAAATGTTTTTAATGCAATGTTGCCTGAGGGCTCAAAGACTGGGGTATCAATTGATTTTTGGCCTTGCCCCTTGTGCTTGGAAACTTCTTATAATTCTCTGAATGTTTTGATGAGTTCATGCACTGTACATAAAGTCTTAGCAATTTTATATTGAGGAATTGTACTCTGAAAATTTTCCACAATTCAATTTGTAGACACAGTTTTTGTTTTCCAGATTGACAGATTAGCCTCTGCCTCTTCACTTCTCAGAACCTCTGCTTAACTAAGATTTTCTTTTTATACCCAATCATGCTACTTACCTGTTGCCAGTTAACCCCCCAGTTGTTCCACTTACTCTACCAGCCTTTTATTGCTCTTTTCCCAACTTTTTTACACATGTTGCTTCTATCAAATTCAAAATGACTAATAACAAATATATATATATATATGTATATATGTATATATGTATATTATATTATTGTAAGTCTAATGTCTCAGTTCAAACATTTGATCCATTTTATTTTTTCTATTGTGAATTCAAATATAAGTTTCTGACATTTTCGAATCATTGTATTCTATTTTTATTTAGACTTTACATAAGTCCCAACTATGCGAGCAGATCATTGACCATATAACCTAAACATGACATCTCTGTTTTAAGGGGGTATTTATGTCATAAGCTTCAGAGTAATATACCCCTACTCAGTCTGGTGGTACCTCAAGAACAATGCTGAGGACTTGGATCAGTCTTATGTAGAGCTGACATATTTGTGTGTTGTACTAGTCATAAAAACACTGTGTGTCTTCAAAGGAGCATCATGGTTGTTGATAACCAGATGGATGGATAGATGGATGGTTGGATGGTTGTGTCATGAAGGTCAAAAACCACTGTGAAAACAGAGACATCTATTCCAAATGTCTGAGGAGACAATCAGGAAAATGCTGTTGAGGAAGTGGGATATAGCTAATTATTTGGCATATCGACTTTACTTCTGGTGAGAATCTGCTGTCTCCATCGTCACCAGGAGAAAACAATGTTTCTGTGCTTCTCATTTGTAGGTTTTAGACTGTGGCTAATGAGCCGTAGTTATATAGTCAGTCTCAGCTCAGCACTGGCAGTTGCAGGGGTCCGCTCAGCCAGAAATCAGACAATAATTAATGCCATATTGACAATATGGAAACATTACATATTTTGTTTGATATACAAATTCAGACATTTTTAATACCCCCGTCTCTTCATTTCGAATTTTATGTCTCTTGATTTGGTTCCAGTGCTGATGTCCTATATTTTAGTTTGGGATGAGGTTTGTAGCTCAGGCACTTAGCTAAAAACTAACAGCAAAATACATTCAGCATGCGATACCCAGTGATTTTTGGCATACAAAAGATACATATATCAACGTGCTCCTGATTCCACTTGTGGCTCTTGCCTCAAAATTGTGTGTGTCTTGTGAAGAAAGGGAAACACTTGCTTCATTTTTGAAAAGATCAAGACTACATTTATGAACGAGGAACCATTCTTTATTACATTTTTTTTTTTTAAATTACAGACCACATAAATTAAACTATAAGACTGGGTGGGTAGAAAGAACTAAGAACATTTACTCATTTACTGCTATTTCTATTTTGTGATACAAAAGACTTCTATAAATGCTGGATTTATTAAAAATACAGAACCCCAAGTTGAGCAACCCCTTTTTTCAAATGTCACCATTGTTTATATTAAAAATATATATAACAGTTTGTAAGAAGCACATTACCACAAGTGGTTTTGCAAACTTTACTCACCACTAATATTCCAAACCATTTTTCCTGGTCAGTATTTAGATGAATTTATTTTCACTTTACCAGTTTTCGCCTGAAAACTTGACCTGTTATTAATCTGAAAAGTTTGAAAACTCACAGCTTCTGATGTAATTGAGGCTTTGTCTTGTTCGGCTCCAGTGTCAGAAAATGAAAATGTCACATGTATTACATTATTTTATCATAATGATCGACCAACTTATCAGTCACCAAAATGTGTATTCACAATGAAATTTTGTTTGACCACTGAGTACAAAATGAAGCCTTTGAAAAAGCACTGCAGGCACTAGTTGCACAATATGAAACTGTTTTTTCAGCAGCAGCAGCTCATTTTTGTCTATTATACTAGCATTATACACTATACTAACAATCTTTTCAAAAATAGTCTAGCTGCATAGCCCAGTTGCACTTGAGCGTCAACTCAAAGACTGACTATCTCTTTCAGAATTTGTCTGATAACAGAATTCATGTTTCCCTCAGTTGCCAAGTGCACACCAGCCCTGAAACACTAAGGCTTCCTTCCCTGAGACGTAGCACTGCCTACTACATGCTCAAAGACTGTTATCGTTCACTTTTTAAAGTTCTATGTTTAGTCTTAAACATTTTCATATATAAGTCTTTAGAACACTCATTGAAAATGTTTTCATGATTGAAGTGTAACATTTTTTCCTCCACTTACTGAGCCACACTCCAGTCCAGTAGGTAGCGCTAATGCACCTCTAAGCTGGTTGGCCAACTAAAAAGAAGACAAAGAGCAACAGTCCACAAAATTTGTGGTTTTACTGGACCAATTAAAAGCAATTCATTTGTAATTTAAACTTAGATTAACATTTAGGATAAGCATAATTTTCTCACTGTTCCTCATAAATGCTACGAACTGGGGTTACAACACACACGTTGGATGTTTTCCTCTAATCTTTTGTGAGCTTGAAATTATAGCTGAAGTTGTCTCATCAACTCTCTGTGTCAATTTATGGAGTCCCAGGGCTTTTTGACGCTTCCCAGACTGGTATGGTTTACCTCTTCTGGAATTTCTTTTGATATTTGGCATATTCTGCTATGGGTCTTATCCAGTGTCATGATTTTTAAAAAAACTATCTATTTAAGGCAAAAACACAGGCAAATATATTTGTGAGTTACTGTCAAAACAAATGATCACAAAAATATTAAAGAGGGTTTTTTGTTTTGTCTTGTTTTGGTTTATGCAGTGGAAAGTTTACCATAAACTAGACAGACTTTGTCTAATCACAATCTGGGCTTGACTGACACTTTCCTGACCTGACCTCAGTTGTACATAAACGACTAAGTTTCCAAAGTGAAAGGTTACTCAGGAGGGAAAAATAGCATACAGTATTAAAGCTAAATTACTGCTCAGCAATATGAAAATGGAATTGAACAACAATACATGCAGTAAATAAGAATTGCATACAGCTTTATTATTAATTAACAAAGCCTAAAATGGAACCTGTTTATTGCTTCAACATAGTCAGCATATAAAAGGCTCTTAGAGCAAACAGCTTTGTGAAATGAGGACTCTCTTGGCATTATGCACAGATGATGCTGTGCAGGAGAGAGCCTGCTTTGTATTGTGTTGATGGACTTGAACTTACTTGCTCGGAAGTTTCAAGTTGCACTCAGGGCTAAACCTTTAGGAGTGAATGAAAGGACATTTCTGTAAACATTTTACAGCCTTAGCACCATACAATTTGTTTCTGCCTCAGATTTCCACTGCCGCATATGACAACATGGAATACTCAGAATCTTACAATCATAAATAGCTTTGACATCAACAGAATATAAAATACTCTAATGTAGCTCAGTCTTTATGACATCCTTTTTATCAAAATACATCAGAACCATAGGATTATATGATTGATTTGAATTTGTGAAATCCAGTTTTTGCCTAAAATAAAGATCTGCACAAACCTCCAATACCCCTGGAGTCGCAGTGGTCTGTCAGTTTGGAGGTAGTTCAAAGGAGAGGAGCCAGGTGAACAGCTACTGGGGGGTGATGCCTGCTATGGCTGCGAGTGTCAAAGATAACCAACAGCCAGGTGCCTCCGTGGAGTGACCCCAAATGTCGAGGTAGTTCAGAGCAAATCTATCTAAGAGTAGCTCAACTGCAATTTAGCATATTTATCACCAATTTTTCAGTGTGTAAATGAAAATCTATCTGCATCTTGGTTTTACCAATTCTTAAACCAATGCATAATTAGGGAAATTATTAGGGAAATTTGAATAATACCAGAGTTTTGTGACTGTTTTTACTATTTTTACTTAATTTAACACTTTATAATAACTACTCACCACTAAGAATTGTTAAGTGAAATGCTTAATTCTTAATTCAAAGCATTACTACTTCTTACAAATTCTAAGCACTGATTTAAATGGTTTAGTCATGATTAAGAAGGTCATACTGAATGTGATTATTGGCAGAATTGATGTTCTTCATAAATAATGTATAGTATCACATCAAGCACAAACAAATTATTTAGAAACCATTACTGGTCGATAGTCGCATTTAGAAAATCTTAGTAAAAGGTTAAAGAAATATTTAAATGCATAATCATACATATAATGAGGCTGAAGAGGTAATAGTTTTAGAAATACTTAGTTAAGCCCTTACTACTTGTTAGTTAAGTCTTTTATGTGACTTCATCTAAAGTGAGGAATATCTGTGCCTTGCAAAGCATTTACTAATGAAAGTGAAGAACGTTAAAGGCCAGCAGTACCTCAAGACTCAAACAAGTCTCAGGCATCTTCAGAACAGAAAGAAGAAACAGACAAAGCGCAAAGTAATACATAACATACACATATTTATTGCAAGATGCAAACATAATGTGTACCAGAATACTGAAATGTATGTGCAAGGCTCTAAGGAGTGGTTGAAGAGCAGCTGAAGCCACAGGGTATTTTAACTGAAAAAGCTGTGTTGATTGAATGAAAGTTGATCCCTGGCTGTGGGAATCTGTGGGCCAAACTACACAAAGTCCTTGGGCAATATACTGAACCCCAAGTTGCTCTCTGATCATTGGAGCAGGAATACTGTATGTGTGAACTATAGTCAGAGTCATGTCAGCGTATATTCAGTAAACTGAAGTTCTCCTAAAACAAACAAGGACGTTAACTTGTCAGGTGCAGTGCCTGCGCACATGTTAACTTAGGTAACGGGAAGAAGTAGTTGATTAATAGATCATTTGTGTAATTCTAGAGATGTTGTGATTACGCAAATGATCAAAATTACCTTCAAGTTATTTATTAATTTGCTTCAAATGAAAGATGACATTTTAAATGATGTCGTATGTATATCTACTGTGTTTTTTTGCATATTTGTCACATTTAACTGTTTCTAATAATCAAGCAAATGGTAATATTAGAGAAGAGTAAATGCAAATGCAGTTTCTAAGTGATCCCATACAATAAAGAGCCATTTATTAATCGAAAAAAAAAAAGCAATCCACACCTACCTGGACTGTAAAAAGTATTTGCCCCCTAAACCTAATAACTGGTTGTGCCACCCGTGGCGGCAACAACTGTAGCCAAGCATTTGCGATAACTGGCAATGAGTGTTTCACATCACTGTGGAGAAATTTGGCCCATTGTTCTTTGCAGAATTGCTGTAATTCAGCCATTTGGCATTCATTTAAGGACTTTTCAAGCATGAACTGCCTAAGGAGCTTGGAAAGAAAGCGAATGGACTTTTTAAAGTTTCTGGAAGACGTTTCGCTTCTCAACACTTCAGACCAAATGGTGGAAAGTCCCAGGTTTTGAGTTTTTCCTTAAGAGGCTCGTTGACCCACTATTGATCATGTGCCTCATCACATGAGCCAAGGTGTGAAAAAAAGGTGTGAATCATTATCAGCAGAGCTTTCAGGTGAAACCATTGTGAGACCTTGCCTCACTCATCATGTGACTTCTTGATATCAACTGACGCAAGATGTGATGTCTACAATATGAAGAGTGACCTTTGACCTTTAGCTGCAGATGTACAGCTGAGTCTTGTCCTGTCGAGATCTAACATAAAAATTTGTTTGATAATCAGAAACATTTAAGTGTGACCAGGGCTGGACTGGGACAAAAAATCGGCCCGGGCATTTTGACTAGAGACCGGCCCACCAGGTATTACAGCAAAAGCCATAAAGCCTTTGAATGAAAACAAACGCTGTTGTCACAGTGATGTAACCTGTCTTGTTGGTATATATGTATCAATCTAATAAACTTAAACCTACACCATCCTCCCTATTCTGGTATTCTAAACAGTACCCGAAAGTAGACTGCTTGGTCGAGTTAACCTCCTGAACTATCTACAACACATGGTGAAAACCTGAAATTAAGACAGAGAAGACTAGAGGTGAGACATGATCATTACTGATTACTGATGACAGATTTAGATATATTTTCATAAACCTTTCATTTACCACATCAATAAACAGCATGACAGGGCAAAATATATTTTCTAACAACCTTTAAAAAGTGAAAGGAGATAGAAAGACAGATGAGAAAGAAAAACTTAATTGACTTTTTGATGGCATTTTACACACAGTACTGGTACAGTATCTAGAAAATGTGGGAAAATGCTGGCATCATAAACAGTACTTAGCTACTTCTGAAGAAATTATGATGGGACCCTAAAAAAATACTATGTACAATAATGGATTTCTATACATTTTACATCAGATGAAAACGTTTGTTGTAAGATTCAGAGCGATAAACAAACAAGAGAGAAAAGCCGATCAGCTGATCACTGATCAGTTTCATGATTGAAGTAGAAACAGGAGAGGGAGGGGGAGAGAATGAGAGAAGAGGCAACTGTGCAGCAAAGACACAGAATAACTCCAGCTTTGTGTCTTTTTCATTGTAGCTGAAATACGGGACAAACTGTGTTCCTTTTCACCTCAATACGACACGCGCATTATTTTCTCTGTATACGAGACGATTCCGTTTTTTACGGGACGGTTGGAAACTCTAATAACTAACCTTATAAATAAGATAAAACAAGTTCAACATCAATAATATCATAGCACCCGCCCAGCAGTATAGAAACGAGTTATTGTAACTGACTGTAAAAAGTCAGCATAACGAAAATAAACTCCACCTAAACTTGGTTTATATCTGACCCAGATAGACTGCAGGTCATAACTTCTTACCTGAAGTTCAGTTCACCGCCTCGGGTCTCTGCTCCTCCTGCCTTTCCGTCATCCACCTGCCAGCGTGTTGCATCTGCTGGCCTCCACCACTTGCTAATGTTACTGAATCTGTAGAAGCTCCGCAATAGCCACCACCAAACAATTGAGTTATTTTTACACATCTCCCTTCATCTGGCCAATCCACCACCTTTCAGTGTTTATACCGTTACGGAAAAAAACGAAGAAAAAAAACCCATCGGCCCATAAAAACGAAAAATCACCATCGGTATGCCCGATGGCCAGTCCAGCTATGAGTGTGACAAACATGTAAAAAAGAAAAAACAAAAAAATCAGATATCAGGAAGGGGGCAAACACTTTTTCAAGGCACTGTAGAGTTTCATCTGTCACTTAATTAGCAATTTAATTAAAGACTCGAAGGTAATTTTTATCAGTTGTGTAATCATAAATCCCTGGATTTGGATTTGAGTAAGTTAGAAATAATCATTAATGCTTGTATTGAGATTTAGACATCCGAATATGCTGAAACATGCCTTGTGATAACCACCAACGAAGCTGTATCCATCCACTAATTGCATATTCAGTCAGAAGCACCTAATCAATGACAGTGTTCAGCCTCTTACTGTGTCCTTCGTCGAGAAATACACCAGTGGGGCTGATAACAGTTTGATAGAATCAGATGGGGGTCAGGGATGTCCCCATGCTGCCATTTGTATCAGTCGCATGGTACCACAATGAAACCTGCAGATGGTGATTTCATTAGTGAGCGAGAGCTAGCTGTTCAGTATCCACTAATGTGGGCAGCTACTGTCATATTCCACCTAATTGTTTGCAAATGTATTCTACATTGTTCTGCTCTTGTATTCGAGCGAATTCAGTCAGCATTATGAATGTTTTGTGAAACTCCAGATAGATAATTAGATATGGTCTCATCTAATCTCATGCCAAACAAGCTTTGAGAAGTTAAATGTAGGTTGTTTCAAAACCAGTCCAAACATTCTTTGGCTTTGAAAGGGATCCAAAAGACACACAATTAAACAACAAATCTTAGGTGAACTCTTTTGGTCCACTGAGACATATGATAACAGCTATGTCACTGCACTAGGCGTTAGTTAAGGAAGCACAATACTCATTTTTGTAGCGGGTTTATTAAAAATAGATAAGAGAACATCAAGTCACAAGATGTTAATTGCAGCCTCTGAGCCTGACGGTTCCATGTATGGAGTCCCTCTGGAGTACAGTGCAAAACTAATTGCTTGAACGACACACTTCCTTAAATCACTCACATCTTCAGCCACCCCAGTATTTCACTCGCTGCCAGATATTTCAAGCTTGTCACGTCATGAGGAAACAGCAAAGAACGACAGAGGTTCATTACTAACAACACTGGACAAATGAGTATTTTTCAACATAAAGGCACAGAAAGCGCATAACCCAATCTTTATACATGTAACAAAGAATTTAAAATTCACAGACGATAGCAGATACAGAAACAGTACATTTTTCTGTTACTGCAAGTCACATATATAAAGTATAAAGTGATCAATAACAAGAAAGTCAAGGATCAAAAGCACAGTTATGTGTGCTATATTAAATTGTGTGTAGAGGAATGTGAAACAAAGTAATATTCAAGGAAAGAGTGAAAAGTTGTGTTTTTCCTCCAGAACAATCTTCCAGGAACATAAAAAAATAAAGCAATTTAAACTTTGGAGATTAGGTACAGGAAGAAGACACATATATATGATATAAAGGCAGTGGGGTTCTAAAAATGACTTTTTGGACTATCACCAAAGATTTAGAGCTCAATTCTTTTGGTTGCGTCACCCTCTTAAGATTTTGATGTGGTATGCTGCAGCAGCTAATGCTGCGCTTCCCACCACAGTTTCTATTGGTAGTTTACTGTCAGTATAGGAAAAGAAATGGGTAAATATCAAATCTCATTATTTAATCCTACATAGGCATGCATAAACTGCAAAACAAAACAACAAACAAGACTTGCAAGAAAGTCCACATTCTGACCAAAAACATGAAGCAAATACACGTTTTTAAGCAACTCTGTTGTTTTATTAAATGCTGTACGTAAAGCGCAGTGATCCTGCAGCTCCACAGTAAGGTCAGAGTGTTTTCTTTTTAAATCCAGGTCACGTACTGAATAAGTAGCAGCCCAAAAGACTGGTCTTAGTTTTCAGCACAAACAGTTGACAGTGGGCATAAAAATCGTAACTTGCTCCCCACCGACACCCCCGAGCCTTAGAAAAAGAAAATACAATTGGGTAAAATAACAAGTAGAAGAGAAAAAATGGAAGTATTAATAAAAATGAACAATGGTCTGCTGTCTGTTTCCATTGTTGTTATTTCTGTATTCACAAAAACAATAAACATGCTGAGGCAGCAGGAGGAAGACACATGAGAGAAAGCTTAAGCACGCTATCACTGACCACAGGGAGAAGGATGTTTGACTCAGATGCAAGAAAAAGAGCTGCTGTCATCTAAAGTGGAGAAAATAAGAATAAGCAAGACTCTGTGCATGCTTTCAGAACATATAACTCTGTGGAAAGTTTCAATTTAATGTATCTTAGCATAAAAAAGCATTACACAGCAAGTCTTTTATATTGTTCATCAGAACTTTGCCTTCATCATGTTGACAGAAGAGCGCTACGTATGGAGTTCATTTATCATTGAGTGGCTGCTTTGAGAACATCCACCAATCAGCTATAGTGCTTAGCATTAAGTTTAAGTTGAACATCAAGTAAAATATACAAAAGTTTATCAGTAGAACCCAAAATAAATGTTGAAATATAAAAGGTGTAATGAAGGGAGGGCAAAAAAAATCAGGTCCAAATCTCTTTTTCATTTCATTTCATTTTAAAATCCATAATAATTTAAAACTGTAAAACCTTATATGTGTCTAGCTGTACATTTGTGTACTGCTGTGTGCATGCAGGCACTCTGTTCTTGTGTGTTTGTCTGTGAGAAAATAATAAACTCTTTCTTCTTTTTACTTGTTTACTTCCGCTGCTTTCTGTTCCAGAGGTGAGAAGTGTTAATGAGGGTGCGCCAGCCCTTCCCACCCGATAACAAATAGCAGTCCACAAAACCCATCAATACTGTGATAGCGTGCACGCACAGATTTGCTGGTAATTATGCCCTCTGGATGTTCCCGAATCCACCCCCACAATCCCCCAGCTGTCCAACCCCTCCCTCCATCAACAACTGTCCTGCCCAGCCTCTGGTCCCCCCAATAGGAGAAGTAAAGACACTGTGAGCCTAAGCATGGGGGTTGAACCAATTAGAGGAAGAAATATACAGCACAAGAGACTGCTCTTAGATCACCCAAGCACAGTAGTGCCAGGCATTGTTTCTTAGCTCTCATCCAGAAGCTTACCGGTGTGTCAGCTTGAAGAGAAAAGACCACTGTCTACTTGCAGCTTGTTGAGAAGACTGTTGTTTCTTTTCCAGTTGAACTTGGATAACAAGGATCCATAATGACAGAGGCTGCTTCTGTTCACTTCAAATTGGCACAGCAAATCTTTCCAGGAGGTCAAAATTGGCACAACAGATCTTTTGAGGAGGTCCAAAAAAAAGGACAACTTTAGAAACAGGCCATTAACAGTGCTACGAGTAACCAAAGGGTTCGATAAACATGCTAAATAAATAAATAAAAAATCCCACCTCAGGATATAACATCTTCTATTTGTTTTCCTGCTAGCATCAGGCAAATTTAGTGAAATGACCTCAATCCATTAGTGTGCTCTAGTGGGACAATTTCTCCTGAACAAAGAGGTGAGAAAAGACCCTGATGGCGGTGAGAAAGGCGTTGCCTCCTTCTCTCCCATAGGACACATGCAGATGGCAAAGTGGCAGAGCTGTTGTCATGGAAACCCCCTTTTTTTTGTATTTCAGCTGTCCCTGGCAGGTTCTGACAGATGTGTTAAGCCTTGTGGGCAATTGGAATCGAGAGAACTGACCTCCTTCCCACCTGTTTTCTGTTGTGAAGTTTGGATTTTGAGAGGCTCACAAAAAATAAAGATAAAAAAGTAAGGGAATCAGAGATGGCAAGACAGCCAGCCAGGAAGCAAACGTGATCAGTAACCTCCTTTTTGCTTATCCCGCTGTGTAATCAACGTGACATTGCAGGTGGAAAGCCCTGGGAACTTTCTTTGCCAACGGGCCCTAGGGCGAGCCGCAGGGATCGCTGGGTGACAGAGAAGCCCAGCTCAGGGACTTGTGATGTTCCCTCTCAGTCCATATCAGCCTCACACAGTCCGCAGCATGAACCCAGCTCCTGCACCATCCCCAGGATTACTTCCAATAAACAGCATTTGTAGTCAGCACTGTCAGAGCCTGGAAGAGCATAACATTTCTCTCATAGAAGAAAATCCATGGAAAATGTGAGAGCTAAAATGGTTACTTATATTTCATGACCCTTGTAGGAGTTTGTCAATGGCCAATTTTACCCTTCTAGGAAAAAAGGAACCCAAAATATAATATTTAAATACATGCATATGCTCATTCAGTTGAGCTGCATTTCATTTTATTTACTTAGCGCCAGTTTGCACAAGGCACATTACACTTTTATCCCACTGATAAAGATGAGCTAGGAAGAATGTCAAGGGCTGAAATATGAGTTAGATCCTCATTTAATTTTACACAGAAATCCTCACTACAAGAAAAAGTACAAGAATCGAGTCAAATTCTTGTGGCCATATTTGTAAAACTACTGATATATAAGTGTTTTGTAGCCACTGTCACAGTATTACCGTAGCGCTCGTAATCACGACATCATAGCACAATCAGAGCGTCAGTGCGATGTTAGACTGTTTCGCACACACAGCATGCTTCAGATTTGTCGTGCATGTCACTAACAATTCCAAGGTTAATGGCACCTGTACAGACAATGAAAGCATCCATGATGCTTTAAGGCACTTCAGATAAAAGCACCTAGCAAATAGCATATGTTTTGTTACAAGTGCAAACTCAGAGGGAATGTAGAGCATAAAGTGGCAGTGATTATGTTTTGAACTACATAATACAGAACATAATTGTTTGCAAATAGAATTTTCCACCAAAAGAACTGAAACACCTTGATGTCCCAAAAGCCGGGATGAAAACAAATTAATGGCTCTGGTGTGAAAACATAAGGGAAGCACATGTTGAGTACACACTTTTATACAAATAGGCCTTTGCAGATTATGCTGAGTGCAGGTTTAGACAGCATTTACAGTGTATTCTGCTCAAGTGTTTAGCTGCAGACATCTTGGCACATTGCTTTTGCACCACTTTTCCACTCAAAGAAGAATAATGTCTCCCTTTTGCATCCATTATTAATCTAACTGACGGAGTTTGGTGAAACTACTTGCTGACACAGGTTGACATTACAATGCATGGGCTGTAGTGTCTGCTGCAGTGCTAATGCAAATTAGATGCAAAGTACAGTACTGTTGATTCCTGATGTCGAGGCGATATTGGCTTCAAAAACCAGCCTTTAGGTTCTCCTCGTCTTATTATCAACTGGCATTGTGTTGAAATGTGTCTGCCAGGACGTAGCACACTTGATTAGAAGCCAATGAATGTGAGGGTGAATGGCCTCAATGCTGTTTCTTTGACTACTGCGGCAATGAAACTGTTCCAGACTGCAGACAGACAGATGAGGTCTGTGGTCACACTTGTCAACAACTCAGTTTTTTGGTGCTGATTTTAGATCTTGAATTGCAGCTATTCAGACACCAGCCAGATGTCCGTCTGTTGCAGTTTGTCAGCCACCTCTTAACCCCATTGGATGTAACATAGCATGTCATATTTCTTGATTCTAACAACATATCATATATATATATATATATATATATTCTTTTTTTTTCTTTTCTTGCCAAAGGTCACAAGTGATACATGTGCTAAAACCCCTGACAGCGCCTGCATCTTTCTCAACGTATCGTCACTACACCAGAGACAAAGCTGTCCCTGCCCCGTGGGCCCTGTTCTCAGGAGACTGTTGCTGTAGTTGTTTATGTGCATCTTGCTGTATATTTGCCTGATTGTAGTAAAGAAACAACTGAGCTAGGTAACCTCCTTTATACAGATTTGATAATTTTGAACAGAGTTGAGTAGAACTAAGGCTACATTCACACTGCAGGCGAAAGCGCATCAAATCCGACTTTTTTGACCCTATGCGACCCATATCCGATCATGGTATGACAGTGTGAACGGCACAAATCCGATATTTTCAAAACCGATCTGGGTCACTTATCGGATTCAGTACCACATACGAATCTGATGTTTTAGAAAGCGACTGCTGTTTGAACGGTCATGTCGCATTAAATCCGTCTTTTACGTCACTGACACAAGACAGACGCCAATTATCAGCGCCGGAGAAGACACCGTGAACGCTTCCTGGCCATCCAGTGAAACTGTTGGGAAGACAGCGTTGGAGAAACGTGAGCATTTTATTTGTACTGCATAATCTGCAGATTCTGACAGAAATCTGCAACTATCCTTTGAAGCACCGCTCCTCTCTAAAACAGCAATAAGGATAATTATTAGGCCATATTGAAATAACAAAATAACTTTATAACTTTAAGCAAAATTGGGAAACATAAAGTCCGAAACAAGTCTTTATATTAAGGGCCATCAGTCAAACAATTCTGTTTGCTCTGGGTCTAAACAGAGCGCGTTGTGCGTGACGTCTTCTTTTACGCATGCGGGCCGTTTTGAGGGTTCACACTAGAGCGCGTTTGTTGTCACATTTTATTTGTAGTGTGAACAAGCAGACAAAAAAAATCAGATTTGATCAAAAAATCGGAATTGAGCATTAAGACCTGCAGTGTGAACGTAGCCTTTGTTTATGGTTGTTATCTTAATGATAACAGAAAGATAAGAAGATGTCTTTATCTTTATGATAGTAACAAGACAACCTACTTCAGTTAGGGTAATAGTAACTAATATTCTGCCATGACAAGTGTAGATACTTGTTGCAAATTTTACATTTCACATCAATTTCACATGGAATTTACTTTCTACTAGAAACTCACTATTTACAAATAGCCAAACAGGTTAATTATACAAGCAATAAATAGATTAATAACCATAACACTTAATATTCTAATGTTACTCCAATATAGTAATAATACTCAATTTATATACATACATTCATTTTTTATTTGTCTATTACTTACTTTCAAATTAAAACAAAAATAAAAAAAACAAAAAAGAAACAAAAAACAAAACTGGATAGACTGTTGAGTCATCTGTAAATTATTAATTTCATGATGAATATAGGGTAACGTAAATATAAGTCATTTGGCCTTATTTGTGTCTAGCTGAAATAGATAGAGATGGAAAACAGAAAAATAGTTGTTCAATAACCCTGTTCTACACAAATGCAGGCATATCCGCCTTATTCTGCTGTGTTAACTTTCATATATTCTGTCTTCCTGGTCACACAGCATGATATAAATAAGCTGGCTGTCTGACATCAAAGATTTCTGTTAAAAAAAATTTTTTTCACATGCTTGATGTAAAAAAAGGATATCTGTATCAACTGGAAATTGCAAAAAACACTTTCTTTCCATGCACACATGTAGTGCAGTGACTTGTACATCTGCTTATTGACTCATTTGAATAGTTTGCTGATGCTAAATGGTCAAACCAATAAAATGCTCATTTTCATGAGCAGTTCTGCACCACACCTTTCCAGTTCTTGGTGTTTGGCCAATTTTGTAATAGCGCTGCTCATTATTCAACAGTGCACAAGCTAGAAGACAAACAGTGTGCACATTAAAGTGCTTCAAAGCCACAAGCTGACTAAAAATGAGTGCTGGAAGAGTTCCCTTTTTTGTGCTCAGTTATTCTCAGTGAGTTTGGAAAGTAAGGGTTTTACTTTCAAAGGGATTGCAGGGTTTTTTTTTTTTTGTTTTTTATTTAGGAGAAAAAAGAAGAAAACTAAAAGAAAAGTGAAAATGCAGTAGATTCAAACTCTTCCTTCCACATTCTCTGTTGTCCCCCTCAGTTGTAGCCTCTGGTCCATGTTATGTGTCTAAATAAATGGCAGATATGGCCAGTGTGCACATTAGGTGATGAAAAATGTTACATAAAAATTCGGCTGGTCCTATGTGCATTTATCCCAATTATAGATAGCTAGAGAAAACTTTTTACAAATTTGCTTCACTGATTCAAAAATTCCCATAAAAATATATGTCTAAGGCACAGAGTCTATCATTTCTACCATGACATGCTGGACACGGAGCATAAATTACATCCACCAGAAGAAGAAGACAGAAAAGAAAAATGCTTCAATACGCCATAAACCATATGCTTTCTGTGAAGGTTAAGAGCAACTTCATCAGCAGCACATGTTACACTTGTAATTTCTGTTGATATGCTATCAACATAGCATAACCTTTATATGATATCATCTCTGTCATATTAGAAAACCAAAACAAGATGGCATTTAAATCATAGATTAATTGTAGTTGATATTGCTGCAGATAACTGCAGGTTTCTTTTTTTAAACAATCTAAAACACAGTCATGTACTTGCTTTTCTTCTTTCTGAAATAACCACAATTTGAACCTGAGGCGTTAAGTGGATTCATTGATGGGAGAAAACAGTTGCAGAAGAGCTTAGTATCACTCAGACGTACTCCAGTGACCATAAAGTGGAAATGAGATGTGGCTTGAATAAACTATTATCATAATACAGGTTCAAACCAGTGGGGTAAACCTATATATGTGCAACACCCCTCTTTCTGACTTCTCCCCTCGGTCCATCTAAAGGCAGAATACAATATTCCAAACTGCAAGGCCAAGCAGAGTGATGCTAAGCTGCAGGGAGGCTGAGTGTGACTGCTGTGAATACTGCTGTGCCAGTGTTTGTCAATGATGTATCGTGTGTAGAATGAGGCAGCAGCTTGGGGGTAGATTACTTTCCTAAACAAGGCAACGGTCTTAGAGGGTGAGTTATGCCCTGGCTATTGGTTTCTCTTCCAGGGACCCTTGACAGCAGTAGCATCTTAATACTGGCTACAGACCATGGCAACAGATTCCCTGCCAAGTGGCAGCCGCCTGACTAGTCTGTCCTACTGCGGCAGAGGAGTTAGACATAGAATAGAAAAAAAAAGTAGGGATGTGCAGAGAGCACAGTATTTGATTTGTACTGATTAATGCATTTGTTTTTGGCACATAGTGAACCAAGATAATAGAAAATTGTGTTATTATAACTTCTAAAATACTACTAATATTACCCATAACAACAACAACAACAACAATAAAAACCTTGAATATGAGAAAATTTTAATTCACTTAAAAGAAGGAAAAACACTGAACATTTATACGAGTTTTATAGTATAGAAAACAGCACAGGTGCTTTGCACCTGTGATGAAGTTTGAAGCGGAGTGTTGTGGGATTGTGGCAAAAGATTCGGAAACCTGAGTTGTAAAGATTGAGAAGCTACAAGGAAACATGAGTGCTTCAAAGAAAACTGACATAACGCATTGTCTTTCTATTAAGTGATATTTAACACTATCATTTCTTTCAAAATATGCTTGCCATTTGAAATTACTAACAAATAAATATGATCTCCAAGATGGTGTTGCCAGCAGACAACAAACAACATCATCAACTTGATGGACCTTTGTCTGTGACTTTCTGATAGGCAAAACTGCTTTCAGCCCTGTTTAGATTTTCTCTTGCATCTAAGAAATATCTTACTCTTTGGCTCCTGTAGGTTTTATGGCAATGCATTTTCTTCACAGACTAGTCTGCTGTCTGTGGCTTAATGAGAGTAGCAATGCTGAATTATGGAACAAATCTGCTGTCATGTGTGTTGTGCAGCTAATTATGACCTAACAATAGAATCAAAATAACATGGAGTATATTTAAGTTTAAGTGACACTGATCAGTCCTTAAGTTAGAAAAAATAAGAAGTAAGGTGACATTTTTATGGCACTACAAAGTTTAAAATGGGAGGAAGTTGGGGTGAATGGATTAGTCAAACCAAGACAGATATCAACAAGGAAACCCATTGTGCCTTTAAGATTTAAAACAATGTTAAAGTCAACATTGTTTTCTAACAATGACCTTTCCATAATCTTTACTATGTATTGACTACTTATCACAAAGAGGTTGCATATTGTCTACTGCTTATTTGTAGCACATCATACAGCTAGTATGTCCTCATGGCATTGAGGTTATATCAAGGTGAGCAAGGAAGGCAGTATTTGCCCAGTGAAATCTAAAAATAGACACCAATTAAAATCAAAGTGAAAGTGATCTTCCTCCTTGCGTCTCAAACAGAGTTCTATCCCAAAGCTTTGAATTAACTGTTTGCACCATTGTCTAAATTAATGCCATCTTTTGGCAACAGTAATTAATTACTGTCTCTAGAAGTAGACTTAACCCTATTTGACTCATCCCCTTAATAAAGGTTTGTTTATCAAGCTGAGAGACCGGCAGTTTTTTCTTGCTGTTTGCACATTTTTGAACTCTTGCTCTTTGACGGGAAGCTGATGTTAGATTAGTGTGTTAGAGAAGCTGCAACTGGCTCTGCTGAGAAGTCACAATCTGCACATTGTGTAGAAAGAAAAGCTACTGTTAGCAAGTAATGATAATGCTATCTAATGCTAATGCTCTATAATTCATCATCTTAACATGCAAGTTTTCTGTTACATGTTGGCCAACATATGAAACGTAATAATCCCTTTAGGATGTTAATCAGGAAAGCTTTAATGATGGAGCGAAGATGTCAAATCCTGCCATCTCTGGTTTAATCAAACAGCCCAGTTAAACATGTGCTGGCTCGGCAGGCATTTTCAGATTAGCATCTATGAGTAATCACTTTTTTGACCAAGCGCACTAAGTTTAAGCAAAAGTCACCACACACCACCACGTTATGGATATAAAAGGATAGGGAGAAATAATCTAAATGGTAATTTATATCACAGGACCAGAAAGCCAAATGAAAGAGCAAAAACTGTAAAGCTTGCTTTACTGAATTATTGCATTTACTTTTTGCCAATGTTCCGCAAACAAAAATTGAATCATAAAAATCTCACCGACTTCCTCTGACAAATGCAGAGGCAGGTCTACGATAATGTCATCAGAAAACACAGTCATGTGCAGTCATGTAGGATACATTTTCCCTGTAAGTAGTGGACAACTGCAGTTACAGCAGATACATAGCACATGTTTATCAAACAAAGTCAGTGCTGACATTCAGCAAAATTCACTCGTGCTCTCTGCTTTTCTTAAACTGCCTGCTTGGCAGACTCACCTTGCCCTAATACAAATTTCCTGTATTTATTTGTTTATTTTGGCTTGAAGTAATTGCTGCACATTTCCAAACCTTTTCTCCTCTCTTAGACCAGGCATCCATGTGACAGTCTGTTCTCCCATTGGCTTGCACAAGGCCATGATAAATTAGCTTAATGCCGTGCAAATATTAATCACATTGTCACCGCAGCTGAGCAGGGAAGCAGTTTAGTACTGCAGCCGCCATGCAGCCTCATTTATCAAACCCCGGAGCTCTCCTCCTATGCTAACCCTCCTGCTTGCTGTCTCCAAAACACAAGCTGTTCCCACCCAGTTTTCTCTTGCCAGAGCTGCCTTCAACCTTTTCTTGAGTGGCATAGTTTGCTTAGATGTAACATGGCTGCCTCAGACTCAAAACTCAAACCAAATCTGCAAGCTAAATTATTTTGTAGTTTAAAAGTCAATACCAGAGAAATATCTGCAAAGAGATATTATCATCTATTCATTTGCAGTAAAATTTAGTGGAATGATTATAATTTAAAATATTTCTTGTAAAACTCTAAATAAATGCATTTAGAAGTAAGTAAATGAAGACAAGATGCAAAAAAAATTCAATTTTTAAAACTTCAGCAACAGATGGAGATTATTTGTCACAATTGTAGTTGAAAGATGCTTGATATGAATTCCTCACCTTTTGTCAATACCTGTGGGTTATACAACTGTACACGGGTTGCTTTTTGTTATCTCTGCCCTCAACTCAGCCTGCCGTGCCTGTGAAATGGCAACTTGCAAAATATACTCCAAGATATTCACAACGTCTCTACTCACAAATAATGAATGCAGAAATGTAAGTGCGGCAAAAATGATTATCATTTGGCACTGCCATTTAAAGCCATGGAAATGGAGTGTTTATGCTAAAATGCAGTAGAGACATTTAAAAGTAGACTTTCACAAATGATACTGTACCTGAAGCCTCGAACTTCAATGTGAGGATTTTTGAGATGGAGATGAAATTTTGCACATGCTACAAAAATAGCCTGTACATGTGGGAATATTCTTCAGGGCAGTCTAGCATGGAGCTGTTGTTCACTCCAGGGATTTTCAAACCATCAGATAAAAATCATTAAATGTATAGTTAATGAAGTATGGTAGCAAATCAGCTGAGTAAAAACCTAACAGTCCACTCTAGTGTCTCTGTTCATTTAAAAAAAAAAAGCAGACCGCAATGCAGGGACAAAATAGCCCATCCATCTAGCCATCCATCCATCCGGGTTCAGGTCACAGGGGCAGCAGGCTGAATAGAGAGGCACAGACTTCCTCAACCCGGCCACCTCCTTCAGCTCATCTGAGTGGAAACCCACTTGTTCCCAAGCCAGATGAGAGTTATGTAGTGTCCAGCGAGTCGTGGGTCTGTCCCCTTCTCAGAGTAGGAGATGCCTGGAATGCCTCGCCTAAGAGGCGTCCAGTCAGATGACCTCAGCTGGCTCCTGTAGATGTAGAGGAGCAGCAAGTCTACTCTTAAGTGGTTGCGTCCAGCCGCCCAACCCTTGGAAGGAAATCAAGGGTACTGTGTTCCCTGTCTGGAACAGGGTTACCGGTGTCCGACCCTGGAGCCTGACCTGGGGTAGAGGCTTGAGGGCGACCTTAACCTATAGGGCCTGGCTGTTCTCAGACTGAGGAAACTACATAGGTCCATCCTCCTTTGGGTCCATCACCCACATGGGGTACCATAGGGGTCTGGTGCTTTGTGGACTGGGTGAAGGTCAGAGGAGTTCGCCCGGCTTCCAGTACTCTGTAATGTGTCAAAATAATCTGATTACTCAGGAATAAGCAAAGAATTGCAGTTAATGAAAATTAAATAATTACATTACACCAGTGTGTGAATGTGAGAGTGAACAAATAGTGGAATTGTAAAGCGCTTTGGGTGTCTAGAAAAGCGCTATATAAATGCAATCCAATCCAATCCATTATTACCTGTTCTAATGTCTGCTATCTTCTGTTAGTATGATCACATTCTAAAAGGGTTATTTATTATATTTCTGAATTATCTGTTATTTGTGGCAAATTTTGTGTGCTGCCTTAATCAGAAAGTTTAATTAAAAGGTTTCAGGAATGAAAATAAATAAATAAAACTAAGATAGCCTCCATAAATTTAACACATGAATATTCAAACACTTGTATCTGGGTGTACAAGATAAACTGGAAATGGTTTGCCAGGAAAATATCATTAATTTAAAATGAAAGAAAACACAACTGACGTACTCGGTACGTTTATTATGATAAAGATTCCATTCTTTTTTCTCATTCTGTCTTTATTTGGCTTAATGTGGCATTTTGTAATTATTTGGTTTTATTCTGGACAGAGTGTTTTGGTACTGTGTGCCATATGCCTTTGGCTGTTTACGCAGATGGCAAATTATTTTGGATTGGCGATCCACAAGGTGTTATGGATTACAATGTGTGTTCCATTCAGATTTTGACTGACTTTAACCTTGGAGATCATTGAAATCACTGGAAACACTTTTTACCTCCCAATGCAGATTTTAATTGTTATTGGAGAATTGTAGGATCAGGAAATTTAAAGAGTTACTATGATTGCACATAATTATATGACATGTACTGCTCCAGAAGTAGAACTTAGTTTAACAGCCTATTACCAAAATATAATGATGCTGCAGATATTCTACCTATAGCTTCCTTTGTTCTGGGCTGCTGCAGGATTCCTTCTAATTTTTGCTTTATTGTAGGAAATCACCGTTCTAGAACAGGGTCTTATTCAGTGGTACCATAGGGAGTGCTTTACCCATTAGTGGGCAGTGCAGTGACCTTCAGAAAGTCCATTCATTACCCTTTCCTTTGCTGGACTATCTATGGGAATGGAAGAAAGTACGGGCAAAAATGAACCAAGCTTGCCAGTTCAGATCATACTTGGAATGAACAAAAAAAGAAACAAAAAACAAAAACAACCAAATAATAACACATTACAGTCATGAGCTTAATTGTTATTTAAATACATCCTCATATTAGGATTTTATGAATTATGAAAAAAATAAATTCAGTACATGACCAACCATTTCAAAAATCTCATTCTGAAATATGTGTATAGTTTACATTCAAAACATTTGCCACAAATCTCATCCTTTTTCTGTCACTGCATAAGGATATTGCACCTTCAGTCATTTCCTGTACAAATATTTTCCTCTGAGTTCCTGTAGATAAATAAACTCCAAATTATATTATTGTCTTTAAGTTAAACGAGTGCTCATGAAAGATTTAACCTTGCAATTAACATCCAGAATCGGGGCTTGACCGCTTATGTCTGAACTTGACATGTTTTAGCGGCATTGCTACAGACAAGAATTGATGTGCTTTAAAGTTCCACTGTGTAAATTTGCACCGCTGGATGTAAGTAGACTGTAATAGACTAGATTGCAGTTAAATAAATTCTACTTTCTTACCACTTCCAATTCAACTGTGCAATCCTAGCTACGTTGGCTGCTGCAGGACGAACAACATCTGGAGTGAGTGTAGGCAACATATCAACTTCAACAAACCAGTGCCTGCTCCTTAAAAAAATATTTAAGGCAAACAGAAATAATTGTTAGGAAGAAACATTTTCTTCTTATTCCTTTTTAATAAGTCAAAAGGTGCAAAAGCTTTTTTGTGTTTCTTAAAATGTGATGGCCAGTTCAGGTTTGAGATATGACCCCAATTCTCTGTTAGACAGCTTCGCTCCTGATTTAAATTGATGAACACGTTAAAAAAATTTAAAATCCATGACATAATGAGTTGTTTTGAATGTTGCTCAGGCCAAGAAATCCAGTGGTGTAGTTAATTTCTGCGAGTGGGACTTTAGGTTTAAAGGTTGTGTGTATAAACGCACCTCCAACTATATGTACTGGTGTCATTAGTAGAGTTTTAGCTTGCTGTTCCCGATCAGTATGCCAAATTTTAAACTTTTGTTGAACTAAAGTCAGTTAGAGATATCAAGTTAAATCACCCAGATAAATAAGATTAAGATAATTTACTTAATCTTAATACGTTACTACATTACTTCAATACATACTTGTACTTTTTAATCGCTGCTTTCATCGCAACAAGGTAAGTCACAGTAGGTTTCAGTTCTCTGCAAGTACGAACATGCACACAGCTGTATGCAATAAACAGACATGACAGGCTGGCGCTTCTCACGTATGCCCATCGTTTGCATGTCTGTGTGGTGAGATTCATTAATTGGTTTAGAGAAGAAGAGATAGATGGCTGAGATTAGGTTCCCTCACACCACTTCAACTCTCCCTTGTGTTTCACCCTCTCTCTCACCACCTCTTATTCCTGAACTTTCTACAAGCAAATTGAGTCAGGCACCTCTTAATTAGATTGTTTCTCACTGCATTTCTAATATGTGACTAATTAGAGGAAGACAAAAAGAAAGGGAGATTGCCGAGCCTTGCACCAGAGCCGAATCTGAGGGTTTATTAAAGAGACAGTCTGTGGGTCAGTCAGCAGTTACTGAATTTGAATTTATAGAGAGGAAGAGTGTCTACCAGCCTTGAATCAGCCTGTTTGAGCTTGTATAAGGAAACAGTGTTTCACACTGGTGTTGCAATTTGGAAAGAATGCAGAAAAACAATTACACGTTTCAAATAAAATAAAAAAGAAGATTACAGACATAATCTATCACGTTTTGCCGCGGTAAGGGGTTTACAGATTACTGCTAAAAGCAGTCTGTGGCAAATATTTGGGTACATTAATAAGCAAATAATTTAAAAACCAAGTTTTTAGAAAATTTAGTGTTTCTGTTATAGCTCACCACACATGTCAAAACATATTAGTAAATCTCTAGACCTGGAGGACCAAGGGAAAAAGCTAAACAAAGAACAATAACAAAAAACTAAATGAAGACTTAATGTTTTACACTTTATATAGTATAACTGCATAACTACATTATTAGTAATATTACATCCAAAATATTTAATGCAATATTCACTACCAGTCAAATTTTGGACACACCTTCTCATTTAATGTTTTTTCATTAATTTTTTACTACTTTCTACACAGTAGATGCATACTGAAGACATCAAATAAATGAGGCAAGATACATGGAATTATGTAATTGAAGATGTATGCAAAAGAAAAAAAATTATAAATAACTCTAAATATGTATTATATTTTAGATTCCTCAAAGTAGCCTTTGGTTTGTTGACAGCGCTGCAAACCCTTCTCTCAAAGAGCTTCATGATGTAGCCATTTGAAACGGTTTTCACTTCACAGGTGAGTCTTGTCAGGGTTCATTTGTGGAATTTCTTGGCTTCTTAATGAGGTTGGAACCATCAGTTGTATTGTGCAGAAGTCAGGTTGGTACACAGCTGACAGGCCTATTTGACAATGGTTAGAATTCACATTATGACAAGAACCAACTTTAAGAAGCAACTTTAAGAACTGAAGGTCAGCTAGTCTGGAAAATTGCTAAACTTTAAATGTGTCCCCAAGTACAGTCGCAAAAACCATCAAGCGCTACGATGAAACTGGCTTACATGAGGACCACCCCAGCAAAGCAGCCAGCCGCCAAATCCAGACATGCCATGAAAATGCCAGGTAGAGAAAAACGATTTGTCACTCCAGAGATCACTGCTTTGTGGCTCAAGTTTGGAGGTCTGTAGCTGTTGACTCTGCAGAACCTGGTCGACCACTGCGCACTCTGCGCCTGAACCTCCGGTTACCCTTTTGTTTTTACATGGTCTACCACTTTGTGGCTGAGTCATTGCCAATCACCTCTACTCTGTTATAATACCACTAACACTTGACTGTGGAATATTTCGAAGTGAGGGAATTTTATGAGTTGACTTGTTGCACTGGTGGCATCCTATCATGGTACCACGCTGGAATCCACAGAACTCCTGAGAGTCACCCATTCTTTCACAAATGTTTGCAGAAGCAGACTGCAGGCCTAGCTGCTTGACTTTATACACCTGTTACCATGGAAGGGAACACCTGAATTTAATGACATGGATGGGTGAGTGAATAATTTTAACAGTATGATGCATTTAATATGTAAGTTTAACTGTAACAAAAAATCAAAATCATTTGTAAAATTTAAAATCAGATCTAAAAGTTCATCTTAAACACGTATTTTGGAAAATCTTGCGCGTAGACGAAAATTATCAACTTCTTCAAGAAATTAACTCTTCGTCATTATTGCTGTTATTACAGGATGGAGTTTAGTATCACCACAGAGTCACTGTAAAGGCACTTGAATGATAGTATTTTAGCTGAGTCATTGAAAATGTGTGTCAACCCCATGTTAATCATGAAGTGAAAGAGATCCCTAACGGACCAATTAGTGTCCATCTCTACACTCATCATGGCCAATTAATTATGGAGGCTGGAAATTAAAAAAAAATAATAATACCACATTGGGCCCACTGGAATAGTATGTAATATAGCCCTGATGCACTTATTAATGAAAGCTAGCGGTGATAGAGGTGAAGGCGAGGTCAGTCAAGGTGAAGGCTCGTTAAGCTCTGGGTTTGGGGTGGAACGGCATCCTGCTGATTCAGAGTCTCCCCCAAGATAATCAGCACCATCAGAGTTCTATCCTTACAAGGCTTAAAGGGCTTCAGAAACAGGAGGGGGGGAAAAAAATCAATACAACCTCGCCAGAAGCAGCACAGACCACACATGCTAATGATTTTCACAACTATTGCTGTATCTGTGTCAAAAGTGCTATAGAAGGATGCAGAATGCATAGCTGTATGAGCTTTGGTTTAATTTGCCATGCTAGAAGCCTCTTGCAGGCCGGAAGGGTTTATTAGATTAATAGAATGATATCATACATTATGTATCTAAAATATGATTTCATATTTCAGATGAATTCCCTTATATGTTATGCAGTTAATATGATCTAATGTTTTTCAACTAATTTGCCCTCAGAAATAAATGATGTTGCTTGAAAGCTACCTTGGCTTTTTTTAAATTCTTCTTCTTTTTCTTTCAGCTTCTTTTTGGGTCACTCACCACAGTGCATCCATCTCACCCAATCACTTGTATCCTCTTCTGTCAGACTAACCCTTTGCATGTCCTGCTTCGCTACATGCATGAATCTTGTTTGTGATCTTTCTCTTTTCTCTTTTTTTGTAGGTGTGCCTCTGATGTATCCATTTCTAATCCTGTCTCTTCTGGTCATTCCAAGTGAAAATGTTAACATCTTCAGCTCTTCCAGCCTCAGCTCTGTTTCATGTTTCCTTTTATTCTTTTTGTCATTGCCACTGTCTCCAAACCATACATCATAGCAGGTCTTACTACTTGCTTTTCACTCTTGCTGCTCTCCTTCTGTCACAATTCACCTCTGACACTCGTCACCCACTGCACCCTGTCTGCAACTTCACTTCTCACTGCTTAGGATGGTTGAGCCAAGGTATTTAAAGTCATCAATTCTTCAGTAGTTCTGATCTCTGCATTTTCACTATTTCCCCACCTCCTTCTCATTCTCACATATGTATTCTGTGTTGCTTCTACCAACTTCGATTCCTTTTTTTCTCCAGACCATACCTCCACCTCTGCAGACTCTCGTCCACCTGCTCCCTTCTCTCACTATAGATCACAGATGTTGTCTGTGAACATCATATTCCACTGAGACACCCACCTGACCTCATCTGTTAACCTGTCCATCACCACTGCAAACATGAATTGGCTCAGTGCGGGTCCCTGTTGTAATCCCACTCCCACATTCAGTCCATCAGCTACTTAAACAACTATTATTATTATTACTATTATTGTTCTTTGCTATCTTTTAAAAGTTCATGTTTATATACCATACAGTGATTAAGATATGAGATTATGTTTTCCCTATCAGCAGTTCAATATCTGCTCGCAGCATCCAGTTAAGGTTACTAGAACATCAGTTTTAGTAAAGCGGTACTTACTTTTTTATTTTGAAGAATACACATCATTCCTTTTTAAACATACCACTGAGAGCATTATGAATGCGATATGTTTTAAAAATGTACTAAGCGTTATTTACTTCACCAAAATATGATTTAGCTAACTTAAGATAATTTGGACTCCAAGTTGTGCACTTTAAAGAATTATGCTAGTGGATTTTTCTTCTTTTGCACACTGTAGCATGCGGCATATTGCTCTAAAGATTCCATATTCCCTCCTTTTTCTTCCTCATCTGTTCATCTGTCCATAATCAATCTTTCACATTCATGCTTTGCTAGAATAAATGTGAGGAAAGGCATTTTGTGTGGCACCAGAGGACAGATGTTACCCGGTGTGAGACTGACAGTCTGGAGCATCCAGAGGCAGCACATTTTAGTTGTTGCTGAATCATATAGCAGTGAGATTTCTCAGGGTTAGAGGCGTATGCAAAATGCCTAGACATCAGTTTATTGTTTAAGCTACGGAAAGGGAAAACAAATGTGTGTTTGTGATTTTTTTGAAGGGGAAGCAGAATTTTTTTTCTTTAGGGATTTCACATTTTTATTTCGACTCCTAATAAAATCACACATTAAGTACTTGAAATGTTTGTTAACTCTGAACTAGAAGTATGGGCACAGAACTGGTCATGTCTAACCTTTGTTGATGAGATTACAGTAAAATTCAGAGATACATTTTTAAAAAAAACCCAAAAGAATGCAAACTGTGAGTTTGGTCAAGAATTAAGTTCCCATTCATAATAATTCATAATAACTTTGTATATAACACACATACTTATGAATATTTAAAAACTAAAGGTTACTAATACACAAAGATGATCTATTTGTGTGTGTGTGTGTGTGTGTGTGTGTGTGTGTGTGTGTGTGTGTTTTTAATCAGATGTTTCGTTAGAAATGAAACTCCAAAGCAGCTTCAAAGATTTCCAAACAGTTTAAATACTTTTAATGCATAGCTCATCAGTTCTCTATTGGGAGAGCTGTGGGAGTGTCCCAGTGAGCAGGGCGACGTGGGAGACAAATCACTGGTTACTATAGCAGTAATCAGTGTAAGGGTATTACTGTAATTACTGGTATGACAGTGATGTTATAAGTACAAATAGCCAAATGTACAATTACCCACTCAACAAATGATAACCCATGCTGTGTTGTGCAACTCTAAACATTGAGGGGGTTTTTTCTGCAGAGGAGAAAACAATAAAAACATATAATTAATATGTATCTGTAATTTTGGCTGAAAGTGGTTGATAAATATGATCAGACACAAAAACAGTAGGTGGAAAAAACCATTTTGGGTGCATGCCACTTTGATGTGTTAAAATGTAAATCATGATCAGTATTTTCAATTCAGATTAATTGGAGTTAAATATCTAGTGAACATTCATTCATTTGATGTGGATACCTATGTTTGTTGTATGCCTATGTTTCAAGAGCCCCAAATACCACATTATGTATATGACACACAAACAAGTAGAGTAAGTAGAGAACTGTTTGCATGTCATGGCATGACTGCATAGGAAAACATACGCAGCAAATGGACTTACTAGGTCGATGTACTGCTGTTTTGCTACATGAAAAGATTTGCCCCCTAAGCATTTTTAACTTCCCCCTGAGTCACCTCATCCTGGTGTTGAGTTTAAGTGAATCTCTGTGAAATGTATTATGCATCAAATGTCAACAGCTGGAGTGCAGAGTCTATAGTATATACAGACATACTACATCACTACCTTGGACCAAAAAACAATTAAATTGGAAACATTGTAGATATTTATTCTATACATATATTGTTTTTGTTTTTTGTAAGTTCTCTTTATAATCACATAAAATTATCTCTGCAGTGATGTTATAAATATAACAGAAACTGTATGGTGATGAGATTTAAGCATTATGACATTCAGATGAAAGTGTGATAGTACATATGCAGTATGCAGGACATCCTGGAAGATATAGGCATCACTGAAACTAATTAATTTTTAATAAACATCCCATAAACCATTGTTCTCTTTCCTTTAAGCTACATACAGCTGAAGTTGTATCACTTTTCTTTTATATTTCATTAAATGTTGGTCTTTCGCAGCTTCAGCAAAGATCATTTGGTTCTGATTAATGGCAGTCAGGGACTCAGTGCTCAAAGCACAACAGACTACTGTGAAGACACTCTTTCATCCAATTAGACTAAAAAATATTGTGTGGCATTTTCTTGGCTTAAGATGACACACTCTCAGGTACCCATGCTTGATTTATTACAGAGAATAATACACTGTATTGTGTCTCACAGGGATCTCATAGAAGGGATCTGAAATTAAATATGGAATATATGTATTAACATGACAGCTCTCCAGCCCACTGAAGCAGGACTTGATGTCTCTAGATGTTAAATCCCCTCTGAACACTTGTGTTGCACTGGAGATACAGTTTAATGGAATACAATCTAAATTCTGGGTCACTTCCTTGTCAAGGTTATCCAAAATACGGACCATCAATGGCATCAATCATAGGAGCACCAGTTCAGCCTGTTCTGATGTTGAATAGCGGTGAATCTCAGATCTCTTTGAACAAGTTTAAAATATATTCAATGAAAATCTCAACATGCCAGGGCTTTCCAAATGCACTCGTAGTTTGCTGGCTGTTTTTAAAAACATGGGCACTTGTATATCTTGTGACCCATTTTGACAATGGGAGAGGGCTGTAAGTTTGGACAGTCTGACCTTGCTCTGATGTCTTCCAACATCAATCCAGGCACACACATTTGTCATCACCTGTGTTGTCTGATACTTTGATAAATGACTCAAAACAGAAATCAAAGACAACCAAAAAAGCTTGACAGGCTCAGAATAATTGGTGATGAGAAACCAACTTCTGGAAGGAAGTCTTTGGTTTAAGGTTTACTGATGCTACCATTACATATTCGTTTCATTGTTTACTTGTGGGTTTTTCTGTTTTCATCTAGGTTGGGTTGAACCTGCCATTGCTTCTTCATCGGCCTACACACCTACGCACAGGCCAAACAAACCTTTGGAAACCCTTTATTTCTTCACAAAAAATGCCCATTTGTTTCAATAAGGAGAGATTATTTGAAAGGAAAGAGCAAATGTGACCATGCAAAGTATTTTTGTTTATCAGATTCCAATAAGGAGCAACATTATAGACCTCAATCCAAGATGGAGGCATGAGACATTGGTTAGAAGCTCCAGAATCTATAAGATGGTGGTGGTATAGCACAACAGATAGTCTGAAAAGGACAGTGACAGAGAAAATGAATTCAAAGAAAAGGCCATAGAGGCTGAACACAAGCAGGTAGATTATTAGCTTGGACTGAAATACTGAGTAAGACGAATTTGTCAGCATGGGAACCCGAAAGTGAAAAAAGAGCTTGCATGAACAGTGAGCATATCACCAAAAGGACCATCTTAAAATTCACTACATAATAAAAATTGATACAAAATATTAAAAAAGAGATGTTTTTGATATATCAAAATAATGTAGACTAAAAAACCCCCCAAACCATCCATTATTATCAGCCAGTTGTTATGGCTAAGTTGTTATTTTTTATTTTTGCTGTTAGTCAGAATCGCCCACTTTGAGAGCCTATCTGGATATTTTTAGTTGTGGACTGAGGGAGACATGTTTATGTGTCTCGAACCAAGGACGTTTCAGTCCTGAGATGTTGACAGCATGTGGGGCACAGCTTATGACCAAAGCAGCAGAGTATTCAGCGACCCCAAGTGCTCCTCTGCTGTCAGGTCTGTAGCCCTGCCCCCAGGCTGTCTAGAGAGTCTTAATGTACTCTAAAGCTCAACTGCACTCACCAGCTCCAAATGCAGCTCACAGTTTCATGTTTTTTGCCACTTTTTTCTTCACCTTGGTGTCCTCCCCATTTGTGGTTTGTCACCTAAGGTTATATGTATATTATCATACATCCCAAAAAGTTGATTCTGTTCATCTGGACGTAGCTTATTCAGTAGGAGAAACGTTTCATCACTCATCCAAGTTACTTCTTCAGCCTGAGCTGACTGCAGGTTTCCCCAACCTTACAAATAGTATATTTGCATAACGACTAAAACTTGCACCACTGAGGAAACAATGGGCTGAGAGGTCATTTTTTTACCATTAATATGAAATTGTCACAAAACTGGGTTTCACCAGGACGCTACAACACATAGTGAACACCGTCCCCACAGACACAGCGACCAGGGAAGCAGAAGAACATCATATCAAGAAAGCCCTGAGTAAATGTGGTTATCAGCTGGACATTTGCCAAAGATTGCAAGGCACCTAAAGAAACCTCCAAGTGATCATGGAGAGAAGAAGGACAACTGCTGCCTCAGTGAAAACCTCTAGTGCCTCCCTTATGCGTCAGGAGTATCTGAGCAGTTGAGAAGCATTTTCTCTAAGCACTGCGTCTCTGTGTCTTTGAAACCCCAAAGCATGCTGTGCCAAAAATTGGTGAACCCCAAGGATCCAGTCCCCCGACACAAACAGAGTAATGTAGTGTACGCTGTGAAGTGCCAGGAGGATTGCCAGGATTTAACCAAACAAACCTCTGGCTAAGCGGCACAACACAGAAGAGCTAACTCGTCAGGACAGCACTCTGCAGTCTAACACCTACAAGCCAGTGGACACTCTTTCAATGATGAGGATGTACACATCCTGGACAGGGAGGAACGCTGGTTTGAGCAGGGAGTCAGGAGGCCATTTACATGAAAAGGGAAAGACCATCTCTGAATCGAGAAGGGGGCCTAAGGGTACATCTGTCACCATCTTACAATGCTGTGATTGCAGCCATTCCCCAACTCTGTGAATGGTACTCATGGCCATTGTTCAAAGACCATTGATCAGTGGGCTTTGATGAGTGGTTGTTGATCAATGTTCATGACGATTAGCATATTAATGATCAAGAAACTGACCTCACGTCCCATTGTTTGTCAGTGGTGCTAGTTATAGAATTTTGCAAATGTACTGTTCATAAGGTTGGGGAAACCTGCAGTGAGCTGAGTCTGAAGAAGTCATTTGGATGAGTGACGAAATGTTTCTCCCACTGAAAACGCTACGTCCAGATGAACAGAATCAACTGTTTGGGATTTCCTACCTGAATGATTGAGCATGCATCAAGATATTATCATATATTTTAGTCTTGAACACCGCATGAGGTGGAGCAATCTCAGTTTTGATGAGGTGATACCACAATGAAACACTCTAGATATCTCCTGTAACAGTATTTGCTAGATTATTCTTATAACTTCCATCACTCGGCAAACAAAACAGGTGTAGGCAGAACGAGCATTGGTAGTTGCGCCACTTTCACACTAAAAGATACAATACTATCACTAGAAAATTTAAAACCCATAAATCTCAACACAAGACATTGCGTACCTCATGATCTCTGAAGTACACGTTTTGGTATACTGTAGAAATTCTGAATAATTTTGTATAACCACTGAAATTATTGAGTGTGAAAGTTCAATTTCAGTCATCCATAAAAAGCTCCAGCCATGTTTAAAGCTATTTTTAAAGTCAAAAGAACGCTGAGCAAAGGGGAGATTATTTTGGATGCTCTTTGGCACCAGTATATATGCACTAGTCTCCTACTAAGTGCGAATGTCTGCAGGCAATCTCTCCATCTGGCAGTACACTGCAAGCCAGACTGTCCCAGTCACTGCCTGTCTCTCTCTTCATGCTGCAACCCAAAGACATGCACAGGGCAACAACTTGCCTCTTATCCAGCACCACCCACCCCAGTCTCTGTCCTCTGGGTCCTCAGGGCTCTTTGATAGTCTCACAGGCAACATATGGGAGTCTGATTAGCATATGGCTGTGAGTTACTGCATTCCAGAGCCCACAGCAGGACATGGTAGAAAAGGCTGCAGGGAGGAGTCTAATTGATTCAGACCACTTTCTCCCTAGAGCATGCTGAATGACAGAGTAACCTAAAATAGTATGGATATCTTTAGGGTATCTGAAATAGACTTTTTGCTCCTTCTAGTATTAGAATAAGAACATGAAACACGGGTTTTATACCTTTATCTAAATCTGTTTTTAAATTATTGTTTGACCTTATTTATTTGTCCTTTTGACATTTCAGCATAGTCTTGCAAAAACAAGAGAAATAATCTTTTCTTGTCTGTTTTATATTTAAATATAAAATTTGCCATGTATTACAGGATAAGTGAAAAACAAACATTATCAAAAAACAAAGTATTATTCAAAGAAACAATTTTTCTATATGTCAACAAACAAAAAGGAGGACAAAGACCTGCACAGCTTTTCTTAATTCTATGCAGATACATTCATATACATTCAGTATTCGATTAAATGTAATTTGATGTTTGATGTAGGTATGTAGCTAGGTTCTGACTGGTAAACAAAAGGTTGTACTTGTCTTTTTAGGCTAAGACATAAAATACTATTATATTAAAAATAACACATGTTGTTGTGCAAAGGTAAAGATAAACCTCCGTCTGGAGGTTTATCAGATGACTCTGTTCAGCGTTCTTTTTAGAAAGCAACGGCAGCAGCAAATGTCATTCTTTGTTGTAACCTCAATAAAGTAAGGAAAAATACACTGACACATCATAAAGCAGTCCATAAAAATGTTTTTATCTTTTCTACTGTGACCAACACAGCACTTTCACAAACGGAGTGGTATGTTATAGATTTTCATAAACTCTTTCGTTTTCCACTTCAGCTTAAAGAATTTCAGTGTGCGCCTCATGTGATCTCTCTGGTAGGAGACTCTGGCCTCTTTATCTATAGACAGGTCTCACACAGTAGAATGTAATCTGCTGTCTAACACATGTCATTAAAAGTACAATATTGAATGACTATATCTAATTGTGCAGTGTTGAATAAATATATCTCATATTACTTGTACAATGAGTCTTTATATTTATGCAAAACTGCATTTAAGTACTCTTAAAACAGTACTTAAATGCAGGTAAAAATCATATTTTAAATAATAAACTGAAATGAAAAATATATATAAATCTAAACTTCTACAGTCTGTAGATTGCATCTCCAGAGAGATTTTGCCATCTTTTCAAATGCCACCTTAGACTGTTAGCAGCACTTTCTCTTATGGTCTTAACTTCTCAGAAGAATTATTTTGTTAGATGCAGTTCCATTACTCGCTGAGTACTAGTAAAAGGCCCCAGCAAATCTGGCATATTCTCTATATTCAGTGATACTATCTATCCTGGAAATACACAGTTAACTTTTACTAGGAAGTCAAAATAAAAATATAACCATTGGCACACATTGTTAAATACAGAGCCAGTAATGTATTTCAGATGTTGATGATAGAGTAAACTATTCAGCAAATACCGCTAAAAACTGTCTAGTTATGTGTCTGCAAAAACAGAAAACATCACAACTTCTATTTTCATGGCCTGAAGTGTTTGTTTGAAGTGACACAAGAGTACAGTATCGTGCTGTTTGTCTTTCTTATGTATTATATCAATAATAGTGATCCGGTTCATTTAGACAGAAAATACTTATTGGAATGATTGTGTGGATTACATTACGTGCTCATCGCCGAGCTAAATGGCACCACTGTATCTCTCCTCGCTGAATATGTTGCATGAGATCTTTTATTGCAAAGCTGACATTGTCAAAGCAATGTGCCTTTATCTCTTGGGAGGCTTACAAGGCCAGGGCATGATTGTCTCTCTGAATTAATGGCTCTCTGTCCAAGTGAAAACTAGAACACCAGCATAATTAAAATCTACTCTATATTCCACAATGGCTCCCTTGTGTTACCAGGTGAGCAGTGCCGTGCCCGTGCATGCACTCGGTGTTTGCAGGCAAGTGCTTCACTTTAAATGGACTAGAACTGAACTGTATGCATAAGATGCAATAAACTGATAAAATGTGGCAAAGGTAAACGACGTGGTATGTATGAGAGAGCGATAACTATAAAATCAATGTCGTACTAAAGTTTATAAAACTTTTCAGAACTTTTGACGACATGTAACTTAAATGATCTGCTGGTTTTCTACAGCTATGGAGGTTTAGTTTGAACTGTGTTGGCTGTCTGTCAATCAAAAAACAAAGAAATAGCCAATATGTGGTATATGCTCTGGCTCCAGCATTACCCCTGTCCCTGTGGCCCATGTTTGCAATGTCAGTTTAATTATTCATTAAAAGTTAAGTCAATCACTCATGGTTGTTAGACATGCCATAAAAGGCCCAACAACTGACATTCAGCAAAGCATAACAAAGACAGAAATCAATATACCAATATTATCACAGGACAAAGGCGCAATCATTTTCTACTCACTGGCAGCGATATTGATGCCTGTGTTTTTACTTTATTTCTTTTATTTATTCTCTTCATTCCTTTTGCCTTTAAACTTGATATATATTATCCAAACTGAACTTCCTTATTCATATTTCATGTTCTCACTCGATAACCCCCCCAGCATTTGTTAATACAGCAGTGCAGTCAGTCTAGACAGAGCTTCATAGCTATGTTTCAACTGGACAGTATGTGGACACCCTGACATCCAAAGCATTTCCTTGTATCTCAGATCCTACACGACCAGCGAGCTCTGCTGTGGGAAAAAGTGAAGATGAAATGCTCTGACCAAGTCTTCAAAGTCTCTGAGTTTCAAAGGCCGGGTGATGGAGCAGGTCAACGCCTTTAATTACCTGAGAATAGAGATAGGCTGCCAATCTGAAATGCTGACATGGTGTGCAAGAAGCCCCAGAACACCCTGTTAGTAGATTTAAAGCTCCAACTTATGATTGCTATACAGATCACCTTTCCACCCCAACTGTCAGAGTCCATATGGCCCAGAATGTGTCTCATGTTGAATGAGCTTTTTAAAAAAAATTGATTCAGTATTACATTTTGTTATAACCTGTCTGCGTTATGACATGGCATCAAAATTCATACACCATACTAACTAGCAGACTGTATTGGTATTGTGTATCAGAGAAGCCTCTTTTCCAACCAGATCATTCTTATTCAAAATCCCACTCAGTCACTGTTGCCTTCAATAGCCAAAAAAGTTCAAGAGGAAGTTTGAGTATTTATTCATCTCAGTTGCACAAAGACTAAAAAAAGCACTTTGGTGTTGACATTACTTTGAGCTTCCGTATTTATTTTTTTAATTGTTATCTGATGTGTCTTTTATTTATTTGCAAGTCTGGAAACTTGCACGTATCCTTCTTATAAACATGCACTTTCTGAATTTGTTAGGTTCTTGCACTTGCTGCACATTGGTTGGTTCTTTCGATTATTCAGGGTTGTCCTAAATTAAATGGTATATATTTTCAATATTGAATCCTAAATAATATCCACTGTAATGTTTAAGATTGCATTTGATAGTTAACATATGGCCAAAATATTCATTAATAATATCTGAGCTTCTCATTTTTGATTCAGTTCTTGGACCTGTGTCACATATCGCATTATTTTAATGTTACACTTGACAAAAATGATATGACTATGGCATGCATCATTTAGCACATTCTATTTTTGTGTGAGACCTGTGGTCACCCTGCTCTGTTTACTTCACATGTCAGTAATTATCCAGGTGGATGCCTTTGCTCTCCTGCATTTTTGCACACATTCTGCCCTTTCTGGCAGAGCACTGGGTCATTAGAACTTGATGGCTGCATTGCAGAAAAGGCAGTTCCCAAACTGCCACTCTCCCTAGATAGCAGGCCTTCTCTTCTTCCTAGCTCTCATTTCTTTTTCTATCACTCTCTCCCAGACCATCCACTCCCTCCTCTCCACCCACTCTCTGCTATCTACCTCTCTTACGCTTCATCTCCTCCTCCCACCTCTCTCTCACTCTTAGCGACTCTGTCTTTTTTTTTACTTTCTCTCTTGTGCTCTGTCATTCCCTGTGTGTTTTATTGCTGGATCATGTCCAGTACCCACCTAGATGCCCCTGTGGACCGCAGGCTGTCTCCCTCTCCACTAATGACCTTGCATAGTATGGCTAGTCAGAGGTGGAGTTCAGGACTGCTGATACCAAAAAAGAGGGTCCAACAGTGCATAAGAAATAAATCTTTAATCTCATTTTTTTCCTAGTGGGTGAACGGGCATTGTCCCTACAGGAAATCCTGGAGATAATGATGTAGAACTGACATAACATGCAGCTAAGATGTATAATACAAAGAGTGAAATCCTCGCTTCAGCTTTAAACATTATTTTGTCACTTAACCATAACAAAAGGAAAAAGGAGATAAAAAGTGTTTCATTATGGAAAGAGAATAAAATAAAATGGTAAAAAATTCAATAAGTGACACGTGAGTACAAATGACTGCAGTTCTAATCTGTTACAGTTTACTTATGAATGATTTATTCACAGGTGGCTGACCACAAAGAGCAGCTTTATAGATTTTACAGTTTGTAAGAACAGAAATATGTTCATGTCAGAGGCATTCAGCCATCCATCCGTTTGCTAAAGAGGTGACTGTGTTACAAAGGACAAAGGGTCACTCAGGGATGGAGCCTTGCTCAGTGCACACAGACCCTGGAAATGTTTGTCACAAGTCTGTGCAAAGATGGAGAAACTTAAATCATCTGTAAACTTCCAAAACCATACCTGATCTAAATTTAGCCAATCCTTCCTTCAAGGCTATCTTCTTATGTGCCTCTGTAACTCTTCCTGCACTGTGGGACCTTTTTGAGCACCTTGCACTTGCATTACTACAGAGTACACTGGATTCCATCCAAAAAAATCAAATCACCAACTATCCAATTTGAATTTAACTTTGGTGAAGAGGACAGAGACACATGTAGCCAAATCTGGAGAAAATGGGAGAAAGGTGTGATGAGATTCTATTGATTGAACCTTCCTTACTTTTTCACAGACTTCTGTCCTGGAACACAATGGCACACGTCACATGTCACATTTCAGGTCTTTCTCACTGAATGTCCTCTTTCTGGTACTTCAGGATGCTGAAGCAGAACTCCTTATTAATAGTCTAACCACAGAGAAATTTCATATCATATCAAAAAAGCACATTGTTCAGACTCACTTCAGACCCAATATGTCAACTTTTGTTATGGAAACTGGATTTTTTAACTGAAAATTATAATGTGAATCTATATAGTAAAATATCTCCAAAACCAACGTATGTATGATGTGTCACAAATGAAAAGCAAGGTTGAACTGTTTAAAGAAAAGTAATATTTGAAATTTCCCCCAATTGTCTTCACCAGATAAACTGCGAGCATGTGAAAGTCGGTATGCTGATAGCACTATAGCTGTTACCTTGCTGCTGTTAAAGACATGGCTCTATGATCAAGAGGCTTCCTGAGAGGAATCTAAAAAAGCTAGACTAGGGGAAAAAGGCACTTTAATCACTAACACATTAGTTGCAACAGCCCTAATTCTTTATAATGGTTCGGTGACATAACATTTCTACCTAGTTTTTCATCAAGCCCAAATCAATTAAACTCAAACCACATTAACCTGTAGAACAAGGAGATGCTTCCTACCTAGATTAATTATGCTCATTTCACGTTTGCATCGTGAAGATCATGCTACTGATAAATTGCTTATACATTAGTTGTTTAAAGACCAATGATCGTGTCCTTAAGTTGTTGATGAATCATTGCTCCTTGACTAAACGGGTTCCTTGAGGTTAAGATGAAAATGATTCCTTGGCTCTATGCAAAAAAATGCATGTGGCTCTGCCAGCAATAACATTCCATCATGACTAATCTCTGCAGTAGAGGAGATTAGGAAACTGGCACTTCACTGTCTTGATGGTTACACTCTAAAATTGACTGCATAAGCGAAAAGGGCAGAGGTTGTTGATTTGTGGAGTTGTTTTATCTAAGAAGCAACTACAAGGTCAAGTGTTGTCAAAACATTATATTAGGCAGTGATACAGCTAGATCATGATCAAGTGTACCAGTTTCAAAGGTCTTCTAAATGATGACTGTACCCCTGCTCTGATTCATCAACATAATGCTCATCAGGCTTGTCCCCATCGCAAAAGACTGTGCTAAGCCACATCACTTGAAAAGCCTCATTTACACCAACAAGCATTTAGGCTCAATTCCCGGTGAATTATGGATTGATTTAGGAATTCTCAGGTGCTAAGTCTTATAGATGATCTCTAAAATCTGTGAGAAATGTAACATAGTTAAACACACAAGCAGGCATTTGTCTCGTTGATACATTTTCATTTCCAATGTCTGAGGGGGACACATTCCTAGTAAGATTCAGCTAATATCACTGATGTACATAAGAAGCCAGCGTTCCATGCCAGCAGCATGAAAACCATTTATCTCTCTTAGGTTGTGCATGGTATTTCTTTTGGGTAGGCAGTAATTTGTGCCCCAGGCGGTGACAGGCAGAAAAATACCTTACATGTTTTCAAAGCAATATGAGAGGGGCTTGTCTAAATGTCCCCGTCCTCCATCTGTCTCTATTGGGCTTTCGATATACACACTTGAATCTCTTCATCCGAGCCTCTCTGGCATCAGGATCGTGTGGATGGCCCTATAGGCAGACAGGCAGAGAGCACTTCACTTCCTCCCACACTCATCTGCAAATTTGAGTGGTGGGACGGGGCCAGGGGGACGCGCAGTGGGACAGATCATTTAGATATAATGTATCACTGGAATATAATCAGCCTAACTCACAGGAAATCATTTTCACTCAAGGTGATAGCACTTCCTTGCAACTAATAGTGGTACTACTTGATTTGATACAGATCACAGAGAATAACCAGTTGAAATATCCAGTTACTTTAAGTTCCACTGTAATAGAAAGGAATACAGAAAACTACAGTGTATTTTCTGGTTGTGTTGATAGTAATAAATGAAAGGAGACCATATATAAAACATGCATAAAAAACAAAAGCGGTGCTGTTTGCTTCATGCTTTAAATAGGCATCATCCTTGTCATACGTGAACACAGTTTATAATTTATCAGCAATCATTTCATTTTGTTAATAAAGCACTGCATGGACATGGAGCCAAAACAACTCTGAATAAACAACACGTTGGAAATCCTAAAACTAACAGTGACAACAACACATTAATCCAGAGCCTCAGGCATGTCTGATACACGACTGCCTCTCTTTAGAAATGAGCTTTGGTGGTGTGTGAGAGCTGTCAGAGGCTAAATGCTAAGGCGGCAATGTTGGTTATGGGTTACAAGTGAAAAACGTGGAGGGTCACATATCTGTGAATTGTCTTTATTTTGTGTGCATATGAAATGTACAGACAAATAACAAAGATGTAATCATTGTTATGTGAAGAGAGTATTATCATCAGCATCATCAGGTCTTGGTTGAGAGTCTTCACCCGAGGAAAAAATAAAAAAAAGCGAACATGGTATTCAGTAATATTGCTCCAATATGATTTAGGAGAGAAGTTTTATTTTTTCAACAGACAAATTAAAATGAAGACAATAAAGCTTGTTTAATCAAGCCTATTAAATCGAATAATTTTCTCATCACTGAAATTTATCTTACAATGAAAAGAACACGAATTGTAGGCTACAGGGACCTAAATGTAGACTCACTCCCAGGCAGATGTAAAGGAAGAAAAACAAAAGTCCATTAATAAGAAGATATTCCACAACAGGGCAGGGAACTCATGGGAACTGCACAATAACGCTTGATTTAGACTTCTGTGGGAAATTTATGCCCTAACTTACATAGTAAGTTAAGTAAAGGTTCCTTTATCCCCAAACGAAAAGGTTGCGGCGTAGGGTTAAAACGGGGTTCTGGTTATGGTGTAAGTTACCACGTAAATGTATCGCAGAAGTATAATTCATGTGTTAGACAAAGGGAAGGGTAATAAGGAAAGAGGACACACAGTGTGGTAATCAGACACAGGTATATCAACACATGAAGCAAAAAAACCCGAAATAAAACAGGAAGCGAGATTTAAAAAGCGCACAGGAAATTTTGTTTTGTTTTGTTTTTGTTTTTCAGATCTCACTTGGATCATTGCCTGTCATGGACAGTTTTTCATATTCTGTTACTGCCTCTCATATTAATTAAATTGTTTTTAGTAATTTAAAGCTGCATTATTAATGTATTTTGATATCTGATGGGTTTTTTTTTTTAAATAGTGCCATTTACTTAAAAACAAAACATTTGGAAAAACAAAGCAACAAATTGATATAAATATATATATATAGATATAATAAACAATATACAAAACTTTTTCATTAGCATGGAGGATAAAATCCTCCGACAGCTGTGTGGTCCTTTCTCCCTTTCCCCCAACAAACTACTACAGCTATTGTGCATTAACAGGTCAGTATAAATTAACTGGACCTATATTAGGTGCTTGTTAGGCATAATGAAATGCATCAGACAAGACTGCTGCAGAGGCAATGGCCATTTGGTTTCGCACCCTTCCTTTGGACCAACAACTTCCCATCTTCCCATGTCCAATTTAATTCTGTTCTGAATGATGAACTCGCACTAGCTGCTGCAGTGGGCACTGGCATTACCAGCACACTTCAGTCAGACTTAAATTGGAGAACATTTTTTCCAGGGAATACACACACACACACACACACAGGGAAAAGAACATACACATACAGACACACACACCGTAAAACTTTAAATCATTATTTTTTTTATGAGTTAAAAAAACAGAAAACAAACACACAAAACGAAAAAAAGGAAGAAACCCCCAAAACTAATCTCACCAACCATGATGACAGTTTAACTGCAGGGGCAGGTATCTTGCATGTAGCAGTTCTAAACTGCACACAAACAGCCAAATGCAACAAAACCAGAACTGGACAAGGCTTCACCTCCTATTGGGGTTAGCAGGAAAACAAGAACATGGCGATACGACAGGTATCCTTGTTCATCTCAGGGATGGCAACAGAGCTGCCTGCAAATATGACAGGCTAGCAAAGTTAACATTCAAATTCAGCTTCACGTCCTTGCTATAGTGGAAAAAAGGGGGAACATAAAATCATAGAGTTTATCTGATGGACGTCATACTGTACGTGATTCAGCCTATTGTCCAAGGGGATTTTTTGTTTGTAGATGGCTACACAGCATAATCTATCCCATTAATAGACAAGCACATGAGTGCTTTGGGAAACAATTGCTATTTTCCGTTTTTATGCAAAATCATATGTGCGTCCGTCTGTCTGTGTGCAAATGTACACTGTTCCTTAAAGACATAGAGGGAGGGGTTCTCTTGGGGTTCTCGATTCATTTACTAACATACTTAGAACATCATATAAATCACATCAATATGTCCACTGAAACAGCAGATTTTAGTGCTTCTGTAATCATTCATCAAACATCTTTCTTCATTTATTCAGGCTTTCAGCTACGGTTGTTTCCATCCTCACACAGGCCCTCGGTATTCAGCTCATCTTTTTCCTTATTCCCTTCTCTCAATCTGAAAACAGGATTTTATGTGAACATGACACTGGTGAATGAACTATTCTTCCCTCTTCTTTCTTAACCACTTATCCAGTTTAAGGCCGCAGGGGGATTGAGGCCTGTCCCAGGTGTCATAGGACAATAACCCAGGTCTACCCTGGACAGGTCACCAGTTTACCACAAGGCCAACACAGGGAGACAGACAATCATTTATGCTCACATTCTCAGTGATGTAAAATCACCAGTTAACATAATTAGCCTGTTTTTGGACTGTGGGTTGAAGCCAGAGTACCAGAGTGAACCAAAAGCCAGAGTAACCCAAGTGAGAAAAAATGCAAATGCCACACAGAAAGACTAGAGCCAGCGGGTTCTTACTGTGAGACAACAGTGCTAACAACTGTATCACCATGTCAACCCTGACTGAACTATTAATACACATTTAAGTAAAGTAAAGAGAATTCAGTATTATATTACTTAGATGAAAAGGATGAGCCTCAAATAATGTCACTGATTGGTTAGCACTTTTTGATATTCTTATCTTGGCACTGAAATATTCAGTGGCTGCTTATTAAAGTTGTGAAAATGTAATTTATTATTTTCCAGCCAAAATGTATAAAAACATATCTGTTCCCTCAAAGAAATTTAGAAAATAAACCGCACAACCACAGTGTCTTTGTCCACATCATTTTGGACAAGATACATATGGATCATATATCTGATTATGTGGAATCACCTGTTATTTAAAGGGCACTTGCCCTCTAAATAAATACATGATTCTGTGTAGATCTTTCAAGCACATTTCTCTTAGTGCCAGTTAAATGACATAATTTATTATAGTGCAAGAAGTAAGATGTAAATGCAAAAAATTGTCATTCGAAGTGTGAAGTCTGTTCAGCTTTCATGTTTATTTCCACTTTAGTAATTAATTGTGTTTAAACTTAATTAGAGGGAATTGCATCTATTGTGTTAGTGCCTGGAGATGCTTTTTTTTCTTCGCTTTTCTTGTTTTCCACTTTTAATGTCCATTCCTTAATTGGCTGTCTCTTAAGCAGCGCACACAAGGCTGGACTTCCAAGGACAAATAACCCCGCAGCTAAACCTGAGTCACTATCTCGTTGTTTTATTGTAGCACAATTTGCAGAGGAAATCCCACTATTGTCTACTGTAGAGTAAAAAACATAAACTCAAGTGACATGTATTATTCACATTCAGTCTTTCAATAAAGTAACTATGGCAACAAGACATTTGCTGCCGGCTTTTGTGAAATGGTGACCAAGGTTTGGTCTAATAAAATGGTATTCTCCAGATTATTTCAAAATCATACCTAACTCTTACCAATTTCAGGATTACTTTTCTGCTGGATACTGTGCACATTCGGTGCACACTCACTCATGTTTCCATAACGTGCACATGAGAGATATTCTGCACATAAAATATTTTATTTGATCAGGCATAAAACAGCTTCAGGTGCACTTCTGTGCTATTTCAGGCTTGACTATACCCCTTAGGGTAGCACACTGATTGGCTTGGTGGAAAAGAAGAAACCCTTTTACCACAGTTTAGTCACAGGCAGCATAGTTTCTGGACTGGGCTTAATAGACACAACTGACAGTGTCTGTGGGTGGGGAGTCAGCGACGGTTCATGACCTTTTTAAGCGTGAGTGACTCCCGCTCGTTGGTGTCCCCGTTGTGTCACTCTCTCCTTCTGTCTACACTGTCTCCAAGACAAAGCAAGCTAGAAAAGAACAGCAGTCACATCAGCAGCTAATCAGGTTGGTTGCCTATACCATGGTTGTACAGAAATCAAATAATGCAGAAAAACTCCAAACCAATCAGGCCTTGCAGCCAACAGGAAGGTGTTTTGATAACCTCTCTTACCACCTCTATGATATACTCTGGTTCTGTATGTGAAGCACTGCAGATTGTATTAAAAGCCTTAGTGAGATTATAGTTATAGCTGTGGATAGTTTTGTATCTCTATGTATTTGTGTTCCATTACAGAGTGTAGCCAGCGTCTCGGCCTATGACAGCTCGGATAGGCTTCACAGAGACGATGACCCAAAGGTACTAAAGCTACCTTACAGCTCCTATGGATTGAGGTGCTTTTACCACATCCCATGGAGGGTTAAGATGGCCACTGTCTGCTCTCAAATTACCAAAACATTGTTAAGGGCTATGTAAAATCTGGGAAAAGCAAGGTAAATACACCAGGCAGTCATCTATCTTGGTCATGAGTTGTCAGTTTTCCTTTGCTTCACAGAGCTCACCAAATTTTTTCAGTGACAGGTTTACATATACCGTAGACAATACACACCAACACAGCCTTGCTGATTTAAACATCTCATTAACCACCACACCAGTATTTGTGTTTCAGATAAAGAAGGAACTGGTGTTTATTTGTGCTTAATTTTAAGTTTGTAGAACTGTAATAGCTGGCATAGCTGCCACCATGAAAACATATTCAATTATTTTTTTTATCTGCCAGGAAAACACTAAAAGTGATTATAATTAATGATTGTGTGAATTTCGTGTAGACAAAGGCTAAGGTACCTTCCCAGAATAAAGTGCTAATGGGGTTATTGAGCATATGGGAAAATTCAATTATTTCTTTCCTTTTTAACACTGCTAGTAACTTAGCAGCACTCACAAACAAATGATGACTTGAGAAAATGATTAAGCCCTTGGATATTGTAAAGAGTTAGTAGCTACTGCTAAACTTTATAACCGGTAATTATCATCATTGTGTATATAGATGACATCAATTCCCTGGTTAAAATATAACATAGCTGGAAAACTAACTTATACATAATATCACGTAATTTAACAGGAATGGTGCATTTTCAGTGTTGCATCTATGCATTTAAACTTTCTGGTGCTATGGTTTTAAACTATATGCAAAAAGTGTTGGGACAAGACCTGGAATGACAATGAACAAAGGTAAAGCTAATAATAACCCACAAAAGCACCTGGCAAGTCCAGAGCAATTATTCAAACACTTTGATACCAGAGTGACCAAACAAAGGGGAGAGGGTTGAAAACAGAAACATTTTAAACCTCAGAACGGTTCCTGACACACACTAAGTCTCTACCAGAAGGTTTTTTGTTTTTGTTTTTTTACCTCCATAATAGGAAAATGTTTCTAATTTGCTTTAAACACAACCTCACCTTCCTAAGGAAAGTCTGCCTACAGTGACTGGGCTTTAGTTCCCAACAGTGCTAAAATCAGCCAATTGTTTTAGCAGCCTGAAATGATGACATGACAAAAATGTAAGTGAACAATCTGTTCCTCTGGCTGATTATGAAGCTACCTACTGAGAGCAACCAGGTGCTATAGTCTACCTTGTGTTCTGAAATACGGATGATGAAACTGTAACTGATTTAACACATTACAAATATTGAAAAACAAGATACAAAAATGATTTGGGTAAAACAAAAGTAAAAAATAATAATTTTTCAGTTTTTAACATGTTATATCTTCATTTTACACATAAGACTAAGAGGAAAATCACTAGTCATAGCCAGTTAAAATTAACAGATGCTACGTTTGCAACTTATGTTTATTTTAGTCCTTGGTATTAATAGGGTGACACTACAGCAATAGTTAGATGCATTTTTCAGTACCATTTAGAGAGAGCACCACAAATATGACTAAAAACATACTGGTGTTCTAATCTAAAAAATCTCGTGTCTAATGTTCTTATGAAAAAGTGTACAACTGCTCTCGGGCCCTGACATAACGTGGCCTCATATTTCTTGTGATGACAGGGACGGTTCTCTAGCTGGAAGGTCGCAGGTTTGTTTCTCTCTGTAACCAACCTTGAGCAAGATTTGACAGTGAGTGGGCGATATGCATACATAAGTTTTCATGGCTCTGGATGGACATGTTCAGCAGCAGTAAATGACTCAAACTGCAGTGCACTTTAAGTTGAGCAATGCTAGGAAAGATATTAAGTATGGATAGCCATTTTTTTGTTTGTTTAGTCATGCTTTTTGCTATTTTGAATGCCATGAATACATAATTTATGAAGGAACACCATCATTAAAGCTCAAAACTGCTGGTTGCAGAAATTTCTGAGGCTGATAAGTAGAAGCAGTTAATTGCCTTTTTGTCATTTGCCTTTTGATGAATGTGGGTGAGAAAATATACAATAATCATGCTCTAATAAAAACAATGACAAAGAAACCCACCTGATTTCACTGAATCAAGAATGCTATTAGAGAAAAAATGTTGAGAAAATAGGCATTTGTAAATGTTTCTGTGATTAATGATGAAAGAAGGCAGCTAATTTATCTTTTTTATATTTAAATTGTGTAGAAAGAAATATTACTCAAGCGTATCTATCAAATCACTCATAACTTTTAACTGATTCTCCACTCTATCTCACCAAAAACAAACATTTATTAAGCTTTTTATGTCAAATAATCCGGTGTAAATATGGCAGTTTTAATTAAATATTTACTGTTTTTATAAATGGCAAATGGAATACAGCATCTACACTATTTCTATACAGTGGTGAAGGAAAGTATCATTCTGTGCAATGGAATCTAATACTATTACATAAAACCTCTTGGAAGAAGGAAAGCTCTCCGAGAGCTTTCCTTCTTCTTTTGTTTTGTGATTTGATTAAGTTTGCATGTGGAACCAGCCAACAGAGATGGATTGCTGAGCCTGCAGCAACAATACAAACAGAAAGAAAATATGAGAGAATCTTAGCACACAAACATGCACACACACACTTGTTTTGTGTGTATTATCAAAAGTAAAAGTAATAATTCTGCAGCAAAACATTCCCCATCAGTGTTGTATGGATTCATATTACTGCTGCATACGTTTAAGTTTGACCTCATTTTAAATGCTTTATAACCTCTTTAATTTCCAGCATCATTTTCAGTGAAATTCTATGTTTATAGTTGAGGACTACAGCTGTTAATGAGCTCGGAAACATAGGTCCACATCTTGATTAAATAAATGAATAAATACATTTAATTTAAAAATTACATCTGAATTAAAAGACTTGCAGTGTGTGATACGGTGAACTAACAATATCCATCCATCCCTCCATCCATCCATCCATCCATCCATCCATCTTCTTCTCGTTATCCAGGGCTGGATCGTGGGGGTAGCCTAAGCAGAGAAGCCCAGACTTCCCTCTCCCCGGCCACCTCCTCCAGCTTGTCCAGGGGAACACCATGACGTTCCCAGGCCAGCTGGGAGATATAGCCAGATATATAGCCTGGGTGTCCCTCCTGTATAGCCTGGGCCTCGGAGCTTCCTCCCGGTTCCTACTAAACAATCAATATAGAAATTAAAAATATTAATGAAAAATGAAGTTGGTGTGCTGGCAAAAAAACTAGTTAAACTCACTAGTAATTTCTAAGAGAAGATAATCTGAAAGTTCAACTTGTTTTATTAAACTTGATTTGAGATCTCAGTTTCATTAAAGCTTTCCTTGCTTACACTTTGTCACTCTGCACTCCAGCTTCTCTATGTAGCATGTTGGTCAGGTAAGAGAAAACCGATATGTTACAATGACAAATGATAGACGCTCATCTACTTGCTGACACTTGCTGTGTTTCCATGTGAAGCATTGCTTCAATTCAATTCAATTTTATTTATATAGCGCCAAATCACAACAAAAGTCGCCTCAAGGCGCTTTATATTGTACAGTAGATCGCACAATAATAAATACAGAGAAAAACCCAACAATCATATGACCCCCTATGAGCAAGCACTTTGGCGACAGTGGGAAGGAAAAACTCCCTTTTAACAGGAAGAAACCTTCGGCAGAACCAGGCTCAGGGAGGGGCGGGGCCATCTGCTGCGACCGGTTGGGGTGAGAGAAGGAAAACAGGATAAAGACATGCTGTGGAAGAGAGACAGAGATTAATAACAGATATGATTCGATGCAGAGAGGTTTATTAACACACAGTGAGTGAGAAAGGTGACTGGAAAGGAAAAACTCAATGCATCATGGGAATCCCCGGCAGCCTACGTCTATTGCAGCATAACTGAGGGAGGATTCAGGGTCACCTGGTCCAGCCCTAACTATATGCTTTAGCAAAAAGGAAAGTTTTAAGCCTAATCTTGAAAGTAGAGATAGTGTCCATCTCCCGAATCCAAACTGGAAGCTGGTTCCACAGAAGAGGGGCCTGAAAACTGAAGGCTCTCCCTCCCATTCTACTTTTAAATACTCTAGGGACAGCAAGTAGGCCTGCCGAGCGAGAGCGAAGTGCTCTAATAGGGTGATATGGCACTACAAGGTCATTAAGATAAGATGTGGCCTGATTATTTAAGACCTTGTATGTGAGGAGCAGGATTTTGAATTCAATTTAACAGGAAGCCAATGAAGAGAAGCCAAAACATGAGAAATATGCTCTCCCTTTCTAGTCCCTGTCAGGACTCTTGCTGCAGCATTTTGGATTAGCTGAAGACTTTTCAGGGAGTTTTTAGGACATCCTGATAATAATGAATTACAGTAGTCCAGCCTGGAAGTAATGAATGCATGAACTAGTTTTTCAGCATCACTCTGAGACAGGATATTTCTAACTTTAGAGATGTTGCGCAAATGGAAGAAAGCAGTCTTACATATTTGTTTAATATGTGCGTTGAAGGACATGTCCTGGTCAAAAATGACTCCAAGGTTCCTCACAGCATTACTGGAGGCCAAGGTAATGCCATCCAGAGTAAGAATCTGCTTAGATACCATATTTCTAAGATTTTCAGGGCCGAGTACAATAACCTCAGTTTTATCTGAATTAAGAAGCAGAAAGTTAGCGGCCATCCAGGTCTTTATGTCTTTAAGACATTCCTGCAGTTTAACTAATTGGTGTGTGTTACCTGGCTTCATGGATAGATAGAGCTGCGTGTCATCTGCATAGCAGTGAAAATTTATGCTATGTCTTCTAATGATGCTGCCTAAGGGAAGCATGTATAATGTAAATAGAATTGGTCCTAGCACTGAACCCTGTGGAACACCATAATTGACCTTAGTGGGTGAAAAGGACTCTCCATTTACATGTACAAATTGGAGTCTATTAGATAGATATGATACAAACCACTGCAGTGCAGTACCTTTAATACCTACAGCATGTTCTAATCGCTCTAGTAGGATATTATGGTCGACAGTATCGAACGCTGCACTGAGGTCTAGCAGGACAAGCACAGAGATGAGTCCACTGTCATTGCTTATACTTGATCTCGAGTAATGAAAGTGGTAGCTTGCCTCAGATTCTTGCCTCCTATCAGTTTACTATGAAAAATAAAGGGTTTATTCACAATGCACATGTGAGGGTAACTAGACAAAAACTTCTGGCTTCTCAGCTTGACAAGCTCCAGCCATGGTTAGCATAACGTGGACGAGCCTGTGAAATGGAGGCTACAGTTTCCAGTGGGATCCAGGGCAAGCAGAGCTTCCATCAGAAACAGCAAACTGTGGCCAGAAGATGGCAGGATGCATATGGATGCATAAAGGCAAGACGCTTTATGACAGAATATTGTTTGAAATTAAAGGAGAGGGATCATTTTCATTTTGGTACATATTAATTTATCTCTATTTGCAGATTTCACTAGGCAAGCCTTGTCCTGATGGAACACCACTGATACTGCGGTTAACAAATTTAGGGCTTTTAACCATAAAATTGTGGATTCAAGTCAGAAAATTCAATAATTTTTATTTTTAAACAGGTTTTTTACAGAGCTATAATATATTTTTGTTTTCCTATTTTTATGACAGATTGTGTACTCCCAACAACTCAAAGCATTTAAGAATACAGAAATGTTGACATGAAAATTGTTGGTTCAGTGGGTGAAAATGCTTTGTTATCATCTACAGCAGCAGAAGACCACACCAGGTGTCCCTCCTGTAAGCTAAGAAAAGAAAACTATAATTCACAAGGGCTCACTAGAACGGGTAAACAAAACACTGCCTCGTCTGATGAGCCTCAATTTCTGCAAAATCTGGATGCAAAAGTCAGCATTTCTCATGAACACATAAAGCAGGGTGGCAGTATAATGGTGTGGGAGATATTTTCTTGGCACACACTGGGCAGCCTTAGTGCCAGCTGAGCATTCTTTAAATGTCATAGTCTTTACCTGAAAACATGTCGCTTTATAACCACACTCTCCCCGTCTTCCATTGGCTGCTTCCAGCAGGACACCACACACTCAATGTCAATGTCAGTACTTACACTCAGACACTCACAGTGTAGTAATGTACAGCATTTACACTGAGCCACATGGAACTGTGAACCCAACTTATCCAACTTGTTTTTTACGCCCGATACCTGCTCACCTATTCACAACCTTATTACAGTTTCATCCTGATACAGCATAGCTGTTTAATTTCTTTCTTTCTTTTTTTAAAAATACTGAACATTTTCTCAGGCAGTCGCCAGTCCCCTTTAGACACTCGTATTGAAAAGACTTTGATAAGAAAATTATGGACTCTGCCTGTTAGGTCATGTTTGCATTTCATGATAGAGCAGTTTTTGGGCACATAAAATTTCCTCTTTAGCAGGATACATAAAACACCGTTACCTGGGTTGGGACTTGCGATTCACTGCGATTCATTTGAGGCAAACCTTTTACTGACACACTTGGCATTTCTCATCCCATTATTGGGGCTGATTATAATTCACAGGCTATATTAAATGCCAGAGAAAGGCCAGTCATTGTTATGCAAATGTTAAGCATAGAGTGTGTTCTTTCATTTGGATTTAGGATTTTTTCCCCCCTGTCTTTAGTTGCCTGAAAAAAGAAATAGCAATAACAATTTAATAGTTTGTTGAAAACACAAAGACTACCTGAAGCATGATTATCTCATCAGTAATCAGCAGTAAGAATAGAGCAGATATTAGAAATCAAGTCATTCACTGACTTGGATTTCTGTTAACAAGTCCTGTTCATGACTGTACAATCAACCTTACATTGACAGTCCTTGGGTAAATTACACCCTAAAAGGCTTGAGCTGGAATCATTTTGAAAAAGAAATAAGAATGATGGAGCAACCGCTATAGGCAGCATGGTCCGGTGACTATGTGATGTCTGATGTGGCGGGTCAGAGAGCGGTCCATATGGCAGGGGGAGACTGGCTGACCATGCTCAATGTAGCATGGACAGCAACATAGAGCTCTAGTCACTACTAACCAGCCATCAAGTTTCTATTAGACTCTAATAGGTTAAATAGCAGAAGGTTTTGGACAGTACAGAGCTGAAAAACCACACTTTTTACTGCTGTGTATTTATTTCATTATAATTTTTCCTGTATAAAGAAGTGACTTCAAAAATGGTCAGATATGACAATTAAAAAAATTATAAAAGAGAAAGATGTGGAGAAGACGTGGAGGTTAATGTAAAAAAGATCTATTTTTAAGTTACATGTAGGGTTTCCTTCAAACAGTTTTTCATTGCAGAGAAAAGACAATTTGCATTTATGCCCAGCAGATATTAGGTTTTGTCTGAAAGTTCAAGGCTGTTGATCTCACTGATGCTCAGCGAGTGAATATTTAGGACCCATTCTATTGGTTTAGGTAAAGATTTTGTTTTCATAATCAGTCAGCTGTAACTCAAAAAGCTTTACCAACCTATTCTGTCATTTCAAATGCACTAAAACTGTCGAGAAATGATCTCTCGCTCTCTCTCTCTCTCTCACACACACACAATCTATCCCTATGACTATTACTGGCCTTACCAGCTAAAGAATGGCCATGATTGATGGCTGTGAAGATGGTGATAATTTTAAAGATTCCTGTTGAACCGCTTATTACAATATGCTGTCATTATTGTAAATTTGTCAAAGATCTACGTTTTTATTTGTAGCAGTGCAGAGTTTATTGGATGAACAAACTTGTAAATAATTAAGCCCTTGGATATTGGAAAGACAGTGATGAGCAATCTGCTACTGATCTGCCACTTCATCAAAAGTAAAGCACGGGCTAATTCAGTGTCTGTCTTTTCCAGTGGCAGCGCCCTTAGGGAGACAGAGAGATGTCACATAAGTTCATCACTGTTGTTTAGCTTCCAAAGGAAAGGTAGCAAAGAATGTAAATCTTCCTCTGGTATATTTCCTTTATACTTTGTTTGCATCATTATGCAGTCTCTATAGAGCCCAGATTAACTATGAGGACTTTAATGAAATTCCATTCAGTATAACCACTATAAAGGTCTTACTTTTGCTTTATGACCAGCTGCATGACACAATAGCCAAGGTGGGAATAAACAGCAGAATAAAGCTCATGGAGAAATTTCATGACTTCATCAAAGCGCATTGTGTCTTTGACCATTGCTGCACAGGCCTATTAAAAAAATTAAACAAGAAGCAGCATCTGCCATATTAAAAATGACCCCCATAGTGTTCTCTAGTGTACTGCAGTAAGTTATCACCACATCAGGTAAAGCTATTTAAGGACTTAAAGCAGTCTGCAATACTTCTACTATGTCAAATGTAAGACAGTAAACTTTGTGTATGTTTAATACTGTAATTTACTTTGATCTCTTTGAACTGTGTAGCTAAAATAATCAATATTTAGGCCAACATGTAGAGCTGGGCGATATAAGATTTTTTCATATCACGATATGTTTTTTTCATTTAAGGCGATAACGATATATATCATGATATATATCGTTATCGTTCTTTTGCCCAGCTCTACCAACATGTAGATGGCCTGAGGTTCAGCATTTGGAATAAATCATAGGCGAATTTTTAGAAAATAGAGTTTATCCATAAAAAAAGAAAAATCATGTTATCAAACATTGCATACTTGTGACATAATTTATCTAACACACTAAACATTAACTACTTGTAATTGTTACTGTTTATGACAACGACGCTGCATAACACTAATTTTACAGCCGTCTTAGCTTGAAATTATGGTTAGATTTGTGATGATGACAGTAATTAGTGAACAGCACAGATGCTGAAATGTGTATGCAATGCCTGAATTTAAAGGCATTATCTAACTCATTCTCGACCAGATGTTAGCTGATGTGTTCATTTAGACCAAACAGAAGCTTAATCATCAATAGCTCTCAATATGTGAGTCTCAGGAACAGCTTCTACGCTTATAATGTAGCCCTGGGTGATAAAAACTGGCTTTTCAAAAATGCACAGGCCCCAAAAGGGCACACAAGCTACTCACAAAGAATAATGTCATTGTACCTAATGTAGAGAAAGATGGCAGAAATTTACTTTAAATATAAAAGAAAAATTCCACAAAGAGAAATTTGTTTCAGATAATACTACTTCTACTAATAATAATAATAATAATACATGCACTGTATAACATAAAATTAAAACAAGCATGTGGACACTCACTAATGGATTTGCTAAAGATTACATTTATAATGCTTCTGACATGATTTTGTCATTATTTAGGTCAGAAAACTCTTTGACATCTGGTTTCTCTTTCTTTGTCTGATTTCATTTGCATCCAAAATTCTCCTTAGTACATCAAATTATAGTATTTTTTCTGTAAATACAAGAAAGCAAAGTCCCATACATTGGACTTTCCACTCTTTTTTTTGCAATACTCTTTGTGTGATCTGTTTGAATCTTTTTTTCCTGGCTTCCTCCACACAAACTTTCTAGCATCAGATGTTAGATTTGGGCTTTTCTGAAAATAGCACCTCCAAAATCTGTTTTTTCTGCATATGTTCTTTTTGCAAGTCTAGCTGCCTTATTCTTTGTGCTTATATTTTCTGAAATATCACTCTTTCTTGTTAATCCCATTTTGGAATGATTGAAAGGTCTCCGGTTGGCTCGAGTACATATTTTTTAAATTTATAATTATGCAGTCCAATCTGCTGTTGGTCTTTTTGGGTCTTCCTGTGTTTCTTCTGCTTTCAGTCACAAGTCTTTCTTTTAAAAAACTGTCTTTTTGTAAATGTATCTAATTACAGAAGATGGGAGAAAGGATATTATGGCTTATTTTGTGAACACACTCGACTTTTTTCCGTGAGCTCACTCTACTTGGCCTTGCCATTTTTACACCCTTTCTTAAATGATTCAGTGTGCTCAATGGGACGTCTTTCATTGCCAAGCTATTTTTAAAGGTTTGTGACTGCTGCATTTAAATATTTGGGTGATTTTAGCCTGCAAAAACTTTTGTTTTACAAAAAAAACAACAGTGGACACATAACTCTTGGTATTCAATTCAATTTTATTTATATAGCACCAAATCACAACAACAGTCGCCTCAAGGTACTTTATATTGTAAGGTAGACCCTACAATAATACATACTGAGAAAAAACTTGGTACTATTTATTTGTGAAAAATTGAATAAATAAGTTAATCCAAAAGTGACCTACACAGGTCGGTTAGTGTAAATTCATATATGAAAAGAAAAGCTGAATATAAGAAAACTATGTTTTACCTACTTCTGAAAGAAACGGTGCTAAAGAAAATATTTCTATTACATGTTGTATAAAAGAATCAACTCAGTGACTCCAGGTGAGGTTGTGTGGTATTAATAAAAATTGCAGAACACTCTGACATGGCATGAAATAGATAAACGACCCTGTTGCTGAGTCTCAGTCTATAATTCTTCCAAGACATCAATCTGTCAGACATCTATCAAAACATGAAATAAAATTTAGCAAGAACACTCTGTCCTGGCTCGTACTAGGGACACTCTTGGATGTTACTCTTATCATAACCCTGTTAGGCAAGTACTGTGATTTGTGCAGGTAGATTTTATAAACTCATTCTCCTTTTATACACATGCTGTATACATGAACACTCAGCATATATATTTAGAGTTCTAAAAAACAACTACAGGATGACTTATATTAGTCAGAAGGTATCTATACATGATAAGAACATATATTTGACTGTTTATAGTAGATTATTTGCCTTCTCTGCATTCTCCAAAAATATTTTATGCAAGACAATAAACTAAAGTTATAGGATGTTTTCTTGACTGTATATGTTTACTTGTAGGAGCAGGTAGTATAATGTATTGTAACCATTCAGACAGGGTTTTACATTCCCTTTAGATTTACAATACATATGTTATTTTCACTATATTTTTGACTGTAGGATAATAAACAAGTAGACAGGGGACAAGGGGATGTGGCATGCTAAAACTGCCCTTTGCTGGGAATATGACAGTTAAACACATGCCAGAGTACTGAAAATCACTGTAGTGGTATTTCCTGTAGCAGAGCGTTGATGACCAAGAGTACAATTCGACACGATGACACACCTTACACAGACATATAAGGTCGAAACAATGAGAGCTAATGTCACTGACGCTATATATGCAAGCACCGAACACCTCTATAAGACAGACAAAGTAAAGAGAACTATTACTCGGCTTGGACATGAATGACCAGAATGTGCTGTGTGACCTTGTTCTCTATTTTACATCATGCAATCATTTAGCAGTCAGTATAACATGGGAAATCAATATGATGGCAATTAAAAAACTAGTCAGTCAAAAGGGAGCTAAAAATTATGTCGGCTTATTGCTTAAACATGTCCACCTTTGATGGGTCTCCACTTGATCTAAGATGTCTTACCCTTGAGGGACACAAGGGTACTTGACAGTGGAATCCACAAAAATATGTGTGTTACACTGGTAGCCTTTCTTGTGCTCTAGTGTTGCAGTTGTAAGGATGCAAAGGCAATTATTTAGATTATTTAAAATACAGACAAGAAAAACCTTGACCAGCTTTTAAAACATACACACAGATAGTGCATTGATAGTTCACTGATTACAAAACGAGTTACAATGAAGTGGAGCAGAAATACATGTGTTATTGTAGAATAGACTGCAATGAGAAATGTGAATCAGAACCCCACAATAATGAATATGCAGCGGCAAACAGAAAGCTCTTAAACAAAAAACAGGAAATAACATTTATACTCCCTGTCTCCACATTATAATATCTGTCTTTGATTTCCCTCTAATATTCATTTTTATGTTTATCGTCTCCATTTTTTGCGATTGATGTGGAAAAAGAGGTAAACTCAGAGCCAAGCTACTTCCGAGAGACCAAGGAAAGGGTGCACTCACTGTTAACTTGCCTCCAATATCATTGCTGGCATAATGAGCTCTGACATTCAACATTTTCTCACAAGTGACATGATTACTATGTCACCATAATTAGCCCTGACCTTTGATCTCCAGGATCAGAGTGGTTGTGACCCTTTGTTGCAACCTGTAATGAGTACCAGGATCTCAACTGTGACGGCCGTGTATTTGGTATAAGGGTCAGATTAGAGACAAACCCAATGGCGCAACAATTATGACAGTCAGGCACACGAGCTCAGGATAAATGGCCTTCCAGCGAGAGTCAACACCTGGACGCAAAGGTAATCTGTTGTATCCTTTAAAAATATATTATAACATCAGGCGCACGTGTAGATGATTTATGAGCAGTAACGTTTTGAGTTATATTTCTGTACACGGCAGATTCATTCGGAAGGAGTTTAAGACGATTTAATTAGTCCCAGGGAACTTCTTGAATGCCTTCTATGTAGTAGAGAGAAATCAATGAAACTCATTTGTTGAACAATTTGAACTCATTTGCTGAAAATTCTTTTGCTGAACAATTTTGAGACAAAGCTATGGTTGTAAGTAACTTGGTCATAGTTTGTAGATTTTGTCCTTGGACTGGAATACGTGCTTAGCCTTGGTTCAGGGTTTTACAACTACCCGTTTTATTCATCTTTGTACACTGATGCAGGTTTGACTTTTTTAAATAGAACACGTTTTCAATATGTTGAATGAATACCAACTTTGTCAAAGGAACCTTACAAGCAGTTCAGAGCAGCCATGATTCCACCTCTGTTGTAGGCATGTCCTCTGTACTTCCACAGGTAAAGTACACATCAAGTAGGCATCTTTTGGCTTTACCATTGAGCATTGACTACCTAATATTACACAAACAATCATGATTTACATCACAGTCTAACCACCATAGGAAATAATCATTAGTATTATGTGCATAATCACCATAACAGTCATTTTTTACGAAGGTGTGACAATAAGTATATACACCGAGGTTCAACACAATACACTGTATCTATATGTATCTATCTATATATAACTGAGAGCTTTCCACAGTACCAAATTAAACACTTACACCCTAACTAGTCGAATAGATGGTGTGCAATAAGCTTGGCTCGCTATACACTACAGAAAGACATAGAGAACAAGCTACAGTAGTATCAGCTGAGCAGTGCTATATTAGATACATCATCATCATCATGTGAAAAAGTCAGTGAAACACTAAGAGACACTGAACGAACCTCTGAATGACATCATTTACAGATTAGATCCATTTAGAGAAACTTTTAAGACAAATAGCAGCACGGGAATGAGAACTGTCCATCACACACTACCTGAGAGTGTGCTCCAAAGCTAGTGCATCCAGTGACTTGCCATTAGTGCTTGGCAGCCATGCCTTCAGCATTTCAATGTAAAACTGACATTTAGAAGAGAGCAGATGATGCTATTGACACTTGGATAGGCAGTAATTAGTTCCCCCTTTAGCATTCATTGTGTGAGGCATTTCATCACTAAATGTCAATTATCATGGCAGCTCCATTCAGTGAGTAACCTTCCGTTATCACTGTAAGCATTAAAGGGATGGGTGCCTTTAAGAATAAACTGACTTTATCCCAGTTGTGACAGGTCTTTCTGACTGTATTTAGTGATATGGAATAATGCAACATTCAGACAGCCGTGTAGAGTCTCCAGCTATAGGTGTAAACTTGAGAAAGTGTCTTTGTCCTGTCTTCGAAAGAAAAACACCTCACTTCTGGACCCGTGTTAAAATTATACACAGTGTTAACCAAAAAAAGTTGTGGAGCTGAGGAATGAGGCATCCTGCTATTTAAAAATAATGTTGTGAGCAGTTTTATCAACTAACCAGAGCCAAGTTAGAATATGTAGAGTAAAACTAAAAATGAAAAAAGTATTTTGACTCAATGCCACCATCATTTGCCTATAAAACTGTGCTAATCCTTGGAATCATGTTAGTGCGTGTTTCTCAGGGCACTTGGCAGGTAGGTCCAGTTGCTTCTGTTTCCTAATGTAATCCAAGGCTAATTCCAGGATTTTAAAATCAAAGCTATGATGAGGCCATAACAGTTGTAATAATCCTTTTTCTTCTTGTTGCTAAAGATATTTATTTATTTTACTCTGACTGCATATTTTGGGCAATAACTGTGAATGAAAATGCCTGATCTGATATAGATAGAGTAAATTCTTCTGCTGCCATTAATTTTTTTTTAAGAAGCAGCAGATGTGTCTTTTTCGCCAGGGTTTTGGTTGTCTTTAGGTTAATGGTGACTGGTGGCTAACGGAGTGGAAGAGAGTGTGTGTCTTTCTATAGTAACCTTGTGATTGACTGGTTTCTATGCTCTGGTTGTCCCACCTGACTCTTATTTAAATAAAAAAATTATAGATGATTTCAGTAATTTTACCTTTTGCAATGATGGTTTATTAATTTTCCATAGAACATTTTCTCCTGTTTGTCTAAAGAGAAACGCTTTATGGTAAGGAAAGTTTACTTGAATTTAATAGTTATGGAAGTGTGGCTTTGACTTTTTCAAGTTGAGCTACATTGTGTTTATGTAGATGAAATGTGATAAATTTTTTTTTAAGTCTTGGTTTGACATTTTTCATGAAAGAGAGGGTCTGGGAGAACTTTACTGATGTTGCATGAAGAGTGTTTTCATCCTACGTCTTGCCAAAGGGTGGTAGCAGTGATATTGTCATGCTTGTAAAAGATCTGTTGCCAGGAAGAGAGCAGAAAAAACATTTATTTGTAGTTGTAGAGCTAGAAAGAAGATTTTGTATCTGCTTTTCAGGGTTTCACTATTTGCAGAGAGCTCAGAGCAGTGCCTACAAATGTAATAATAAAGACATGCAAGCTGGTGTGACCTTCTCTTTATTCATTGGGAATTTCTACCACAGTGTTCATGTTGAAGTGTTCACTGTTTAATGATTTTAACAACAACAAAGATTGCAGTTTTTTTTTTAATTAACAAAAACTGACTAAACCAAGGCGTTACAAGTCTCCTCAAGGTAATTCTGACAAAATGTCTCACTGTACCTTGTCTCTCAAGGCAATAATTCCATTTTAAAAACATAAATCCAGAAAAATGTCATTTACCTGAAATATTAAACTATAAAGTAAAAGGCAAGAAAAAAGCCACATTCAGTCGCTGGAGGAATGTGGAGGAGTATGTTTGTTTTCCTATATGCTTTGGTGACATCTCTTTGCTTTTGCTTTTGACAAGAAATGTTTTCTATTGAAACGCATTACTTACAGTTTCAAGTTCAATGACACACACACACACACACACACACACACACACACACACACACACAAAACCCACCTCCAGTAACAACAACAACATTTCATGAACAAGACTGCTGAAAAAAATGAGCAGGATATAAACAAATGAGAATATGAGAACAATACGTATGTATCCATCCATCCATCTATCAGTAAATGACAAAATTCAGAAAATGTATTAGCTGTTTCTATATGATCATAAACTAAAGTGGTCCATGGGAGCAAAATTATATCTTCTAGAGCATGGCAGTGTACACAAAAAGGTACTGTAAGGTCAAAGTAGAAACAGAAACAGTTATCACACAGAAAGCAGGCCTGCCTGAAGATGCTTTGAACTTACAACAACAACAACAATAATTATTATTATCATTAATATAATAATAATAATTATTAACATTAATGTAATAATCATAATAATAATAATAATAATTATTATTATAATTATAATTATAATTATTATTATTATTATTATAATTATTATTGTTGTTGTTGTTGTTAGTAGTAGTAGTAGTAGTAGTATTACATTAAACAGTGACACTGACCAAACTGCCTTATAGAACCAGTTTTAGTCTTTATCCAAAATAAAAACACTAACATAGGAATGTTAAGCTAACATCCGGCAAGCTGCAGTATCTTAGTATCATAACATATAAGATACTAAGGAACTGTAGCCTTGGTGTTTACATTTCTTAAATATAAAATTAAAGACAAAACAATTAATTACCTGTCCCAAAGACATCATTCTTTTTAGCTGCTTCTCCATTTTTAAGCCGTGGAAGTAATTTAGCAGGTCAACATGATCCAAGGAGAGGTTGAACTGAAAAGTGAAAACTGGCTTCATTTTGTCTTCCAGTCTTGTGCATCCAGCTGGTAGCAGTAGCTATCTGCCTGCCATGCCTTCTGTCAGGCTTGGTCTGATGCGCAGTGAGTGCAGAAGCAGTGTGCAGCACAGGTAGGCAGGGAAAAAAGCGGACAGGTTGGTAGACATCCAGTCATTTTGTTATGAGATCACTTCATTTGTTGATTGCTGTCAGGATGTAGAGAGAATTAGACTGATGCTTTGAAAATGCATGAAAAAATGGAGACACGAGCTCTAACTGATAACTATATATACAACAGTGGAAAGTAAACATTACCTTGTTTTTTGTTTTTTTGTTTTTTCTTTCACTTATTGCAAACAAATAAATCAGACCTAGGTAACAGGTATTCAATACTGGATCCATCTCATCACAGTTTAGGTTATTCTCAGGCTTATGCGACCAACGTGTGCTGCACTAGTCTAATTTTACACAAATTTAACACATTTAAAGCAGGCCACAAAGACTATTATGAACCCAGTGGCTGGTCAGTCAAAAGTCATTCATTCAGTTAAATGTTCTGCACTGCTGGATGTATGTGTCCATCTATTTGTGTGTCTGTTTGTATGGGTGCAACACACATAAATTTATTGGAGCTCAGAAAAGGATAATCTGGAATGGCTCCACGCTGCGGTTCAGTGCATCCCTTTTGAAACACACACACACATGCACACACACAAAGTCCCATACACATAAAAATGTCCCAGAGGCTAACATCCTCTGGCTCTGGTGCAACAAAATGAACAGTGGTGCCACACTGACCAGCCCCTTTTCAAAAAGCTCTCTATATAACACTCTCAGTCCAGTAAATCATAACCCAGGTCCATCAAACTTCCTGTTACATTTAATGTGTGTTCTACTTTAACCAAGGTTCAACCCCGATGTCAGCACTTGGATTTCAAACTATGGTACAGAATTCTAATTTAATTTAATGTATTGACCAAAAATAAGACATTTTGTCATTAAATTTAGCATCAAATCTAGTTTTTACTTATTTGCCAAATTATGCACGAACAGTGAAAGTGTTTAAAGAGATGCAAAACAACTTAAAGTACAACTCTCTGAATCGGTTTTCTCTACATGTCTCCATATTTTACTGAGAGTGATTTTTTTTGAAGCCACTTCCTGCTGAAGAAATAATCTCAATGGGACCAAACAATGCAGTGAGACTGGTTGAGGCAATGAATCAACAGATGGACAGAAGACACTTGACGGTATTTCTACAGCGGCTCTGTGGAGTTTAGTTCTCATAGCAACCAAAGGTAGAAACAAGTCGGTTTGCTTTTTCCTGCATAAAATACAATGCAGTGAAAAGTTTTAATGAGCTTGTCATCATTCAAAACACCCACCGAAATACAGTTCCTCTGAGAATTAATGTGAATGACAGGACTGAAAATGTGTCAACATTAATGGTAGCAAAAGTCTTCATGTTTACTATCTAATAGTGTGAATATGTATAATTAATAAAATAGCTTTACATGAGGGTTTTGTTTACAGACACGTGGTCAAGCTGCCAAATCATCTATAACAGTCGATAGCATAAAGCTAAGTGAATTTTAACATTAATAAGTAAGATACACTTCAAGAACAACAGCTGACAAATAATATACAATATCCATGGCAACACAAACAGATGTTCATGTGTCCCAGATACATCTCATCATATCATATTGACTATAAATATAAATGAAGTGAGCCATCCTGATTCAGATTATCTAAAGCTTCAGTACTTGATTTCATGGTTGCAAGCTAACACCCAGTATATAACATGAAGAAAAGGCAGAGGTGCCACATTATATACTGGCCATTAAGCACACGTTGCTAATGATGGGTCGGACCACTTCAGAACTCCTTTAATTAAGCGAGATGTTGGAAACATTCCTCGGTGTTTTATAAGACGGGATTTTGGTCAATACCAACACGATAGCATCGTACAGTTGCTGGAGATTTGTCAGCTACACATCCATGATCCACTTTATCCCAGAGGCGACTTGACAACAGTGATCTAAGAAACCAGTTTGAGATCATTTGAGCTTTGTGACAGGGTGCATTATCCTGTTGGAGGCAGCTATCAGAAGATGGGTACACTGTAGTCATAAAGGGATGGGTAAGGTTCGCAACAATACTCAGATGGGCTGATATTTTCTCTTTGTCAGACCCAGAGATGATTGTGCAAGGAAACTGCAATACTTTAGATCAGCAGTTTCTAAAATGTTCAGAAAAATCTATTTGTCATTCCATTCTAATGCTCAGTTTGCTCAGTTTGATCATCTTGACCATCACTATTTATCTAAATATAGGGAGGTGCTGCCATATGATTGGCTAATTAGACATTTGAGTTAACAGGCACCTGAACAAATGTACCTAACAATGTGGATGCTGTGTGTAAATGTATTATATAATTTATCTGCTGAAAATTTAAACTTCTAAATATCAGGCACATGAAATGTCCTAAACTCAGAATACAAAATCCAATCCACTCTTTGTCTCTTGCTTTACAAAGAGTTGGGTATGAGTCTCACACTCGTGCACTAAATACAGATGGTATTAAGTAAAAAGAGGGAATGCACAGGTCATGAAAAAAATCAAAGTCACAGTCGTACTTGTAAATTTTGTAATTTTATAAAACATTTTTGGATGAAAGTGGAGTAGAATAATTTAACCAAACACAAGGATTTAAACAGCAATGTACGATGTATTGAGTTAAATTCCATCTGTGGTTCACTTACTTTAGAGGGACACACAGTTTAACTCATGTGCCACTGACTATAGGTAGTAAGATTATTGTGATTTTTTTAACATCATGCATTCTAATTTAAAATATTCACAGAATGTCACACATTGCAGAATAAGAGTTGGCGAAGGTTCCCATGCCAGAACTCAGACTTATGAGTTTGACACCACTAAACAAATGCTTAGAGACTGACAGCTAACTGACAGGGTGAAAATGAGTTTGCTCAAAGAGCAACACCTGAACATATCTTGTTTTTCTTTATACTCAACCTTGTAAAACAACAGACAAAAGAGAACCTTGTAATGGTAATCTCTGCCCTGTAGGTCTTTTAAAAAGGACCTAAAGGACAGACAAGCATTAAAAAGACATAGAATAAAGAAAACCTTGTCAGCCTTGTCAAAGCTACAGCAAAGCTACAGCACACTAAAGTCATTCTTATCTGTGAGCACACAGGCATTCAGTCATCTGTTTTCTTGCTAGAAAATGAGCTTCAAAATAAAAGCAAAAAAGCACCACAAACATATGAAAATAGTTCAGATATTTGACAGTGATTCATCCAAGTAAATTAAAATTCAACCACTGGCAAGGCTTTGCCCCTCTTCAATGTACTGATGAACAGTGCAACCTTGGTACAGCCTGAAGGTTACGTTTCCAAAATAGCCATAATACCTCTGCTGTGTCACCGAATGCACAATGTACCATTGTGTGTCACAGTGCCACTTTTCATTTAATCAGCCCCACTATTGTGAAACAGGTGATACCCTGAAGAGCTTTCCTGACAAAACCTTCATATTTCTGAGTAAATTAATGAAAAATTGAATCCACTCTATTGTACTCTGAAGATATTTGTTTTGGGGGATACAAACCAATTTTACAGACCATTGTAGATGACAATGTTAAATCCCTTCTTTGTCTTCATGTTTATTTATACAAAACTATCCATAAGTCTAGTTAGGCATGTCCTGCATCAAACATTTTAATGTAGAAAAGAGTACAGTATGAATATCAAGATTGCTCTATTGAACAGTTACAATTCATGCAGTTTTTGTCAGTGTTTACACAATATTTAATTAAATGTGATACATGAATTATTTAATTCATTTAACATGTTAAAAATGTGCCAATCTCAGTGAAGAATACAGTTTCTATAATTATTCTGCTGTTATTATACACTTTACCCGAGTATTTGACATGGACATAGTGGTGAAACAGCCAAAGCAAGTGAAAATAAAATAAACAATAAAAGGTGAATCAAATGGACCATTACGGCAAGGCTGGGATGGTCCATTTGGTAAAGTAAATCCGTTGGGCATCTTTCTTCGCCTTTAGACAATAATTCTGATGGCAAAAGAACCAAACGGGACAGGTTAAAAAAAAACAAAAAAAAACAAAAAAAAAAAACAGCCAAAGCATTGAAATGCAGACTTTCAAATTTCATTTAAAGGATTTAACAAAAGCAATGCAATTAAGGAACTATTTAGGAAACAAAGCCATTTTTATACATAGCCCCTTATTTTCAGACTCAAAAGTGAAAGACAAACTAACACAATTTTCAAAATGTAAGCGTAATCAACGACTGCCTGAGGTCAAGAACCCTTGAACCTAATGCCTGAGTTTCCTTATTGGAAAATGTTCTGCCAGGCCACCTTCAGTAGTTGCTTTACTACAGTACTTTAGTTCTGTCTTTAATGATTGAAACAGCATGCTCTGTGGTTGAGATCAGCTGACTGACTTGGCCAGGTAATAGATCAGGTGTTGTTCAACACTTACAATCAACTCTAGAACTTTAGTTTGTCATATCTGTGAAGGTTCTCAGTCATCCAGGTCATCGTAGTCTAAGGAGCTTGGAAAGCAAATACATAGAAGAGCCACCTCGATGTTACAAGACTCGGCTGTCCATCTGTATCTAAAGGACAAAGGTCACTCTTTCGAGGGCAGCAATGTTCACATTTTGGACAGAGAAGACAGATGGTTTGAGAGAGGAGTGAAAGAAGTCCACTATGAACGACCATCTTTGAACAGAGGCGGTGGTTTACGACATTAACTGTCTGCCATCTTTAATCCAGTTTTGAGATCCCTTCCCAGACGCCTTAACGCCCACTCACATCCTGGGCCATTTGACCTCAGTAAATCACATGAAAGGGTGGGGCTAGGCTTCACAATGGGTTCACCCGAAACCTTGGCTGATTGTGACCTACACCCGTTTTCACAATTTTGGCTCGTGTGATTGGGTAGAGGATCATTAGGGGGTCCATGACCCTCTTGGGGATACTCCCGTAGGGCTTAAATCTTGGACTCCCCACCAGTTGCTCTTAGAACTGAAGAAGCTTCTGGGATGAGAGGTGAAACATCTTCAAGCAACTTAAAGAAATCCAGACGCTTTTCTTTCCAAGCTCCTTAATTTGTCATGGAACCATGAGGGAACAGACTTCAATATGAAACAATGAAATGTCTAGTTACTTTTGAACCTCTGAAAAAGAGGTAAAATAAAGGAAAAAACTAAAAAGTTATTCCCTCACAGTTAATTCAGTACTTTTGTTCAAAACCTTGGAAGTTCAAAAATCTGGAAGTCTCTATTTCAGATCACATCTTGTGTGTTTGATTTAAAATTTGCTGTATATCCAGATCGTAAATTACAAAAAATTATGTTATTATTTAAATATCCAACCTTTTATTAACGTTAGGTAGCCAGATTTTCGTTTTCCCAAAGTCCTCTCAGTCCTAACTTTAGTCATTCTGAACTCTGATGGAGTTAGAGGTAAATAAGTGATTCAATATTACTGTAGTTGTAAAAAAGGGATTATTGAATGTGAAAATTAACCTTTGCTAAATAGTTTCTACAATTTTTCATTCATACGCCCATTCACACATCAGCGGCATTCTGAACGGTGGTGGCCAAACCATCAGGAATGTTTGGGATTCAATTTCTTTCTTAGCAACATTTGGACATGTTGAATGGAAGACCTGTGGACCTTCAGCCCTGTGATCAGTGTGAGATTCCACTCTACCGTTAACAGAACTGAGACCATTACACAAATCACAGCTTCTATAAAAAGTAGCAGAACTGGTTAAGATGATGTTATAGTGAGAGCTGCAGTCATCCAGGGATAAACATTAATGAACAAATGTAACTGTTGTTTTAAGCAAGAAGTGCCTCCCAAAGTGTTAGATAGAATTCAACTTTTAAAGCAGACTATGACAACAAACAAAGGAAGCAAAGTACAACAATAAAACAAAGACTACTGATTCAAATATAAACAATAAGAACACCAGGATACAACTGGGGAACGGCAATCTTTGATTTACAGCCAAACGTAAGAACAGGAGAAATCAATATCCGGCTAAAAGCAAATAAAACAAACATAAAAACGGCAGTTATTGAGCTGGAAAGCGAGCACAAGTATACAAAACGCCGTCTCAGAGTCCTTAAAGGATAGAAGACATGAAATTGCCCAGGTTTATAGTCAAGCTTCTCCGTCCTGTTTTGTGTCATCCCAGCAAGCTACATTACTTTATCCCCTGTGCTCTTTCGACCAGATCATTTTAATATATTATGTTGCTTGTTTATGTTGAGTAATACAATATATGCAAGGTTTATTCTGTCACTCTTCAGTGCCACCTGTGATCCCTGTGATCCCCCAAGGTGTAAATGTCTGCCAAACACACTCGTTTGCTCTGCGCCTATTGGAAAACAGTCCTATGGCGAATAGTGCCAAAAATCTGTGATAATGGGCCCCAGGATAATGATTACTTTGAGTGATGGCATAATGAGGGCTTTATAAATATGCATAGGTCACAAGGGGTAGTAATATTGTGGATTATTAAAACTGTAGGGTAAGAGGTCAAGCTAATGAGAGGAAGCTGAGGGGGAAGGCACAGCCACTGACACAGAAATTAGCAAGGCCAGATGTCTGAAACATAGGTTGTTTTCAGACAATGGAAGAGTAAACTAATGCTTGCCAGCACTGCGAGGATAATACAAAAAGCCAGTGTTTCCAGTATTTGTTAAATCTACTCAAAGAATAGTTTCTCTCAGGAGATCTCAGTTTAGGGGGTTGGAAAAATAGATGGGGATTCAATAGGGACATTAGGTAGCTGTCACAAAGTCTTGGGAATAGGAATGGATCTATATTTATATTTAGCCAGCCTTCTGTTCAATATTGTATTCTTATGCACATCTGGGGATTTTCAGAACCAGTACCTCTGTGATGTGGGCTAGATTTCCTTCAGTGTGTCAGAATGTCACCCTTCAACTTGACTTTCTTATTATAAAGACAGGGAGCCACATTTTTACAAGTGGCTCAGGTGATGAGCAAAGAGTATGTTTGTTAGTTTATCCAGCTCCTGTGATTTTAATACATTTTGTACCACAGTCCAGGCGGTTCCCTCTCAACAGGCTTCATTTACTTAATATGTGCATAGAAATGTTCTTACCCTACATAAATAAGAAGAGCATATGCAAAATAAAACCTGCACACCAGACAGCTTTGTTCTTACTACCACGTGCATGTTAGCGAATGTCTTTCTAACTCAACAGGCACACTTACCTTCAGATGAAGTTGAGAAAGTGGGATGATGTAAGAGAGAAACATCCATGGGAAAAAGTCTCACTGAAGAAACCGAAACAATAGTGTTCAAGGAAAATGTGCACCTTTGCAGAGTGTTTCCAAGAGAGTAACAATTTTTTAAGAGTCATACATTGTAAGAGGCACAGCTCAGCGTGAAAAAACAGAAGTTCTAAATAGAGTTCTCCCCCGAGAAACCGAAAGCAGCTCAAGTTTAAAAAAATAAAAATAAATGAAGTTTGGTCATCAAAGTTGATTTGAAAAAAGGACTAACACAGCATAAGAAAAAGAAGATAATGGGTAGAGAACAAGTGCTTTGCATAGAACAAATGTTTAGTAATGTGATGATATTTATTAATAATTATTAATTATTACCATTATTAAAATTTGAGTGACTAACATTACGTTAGCCATAAACTTGTACAAATTATTCTTTAAGCTTTGTAAAGAATGTTGCCTTATGTTGACTTTTTAATAAACTGATTTATAAGTAAGGGTGTATTTATTTATTTATTGAAAAGTAAAATCTATTTCTCTGTTTATTCTTTTAGATCTTTGTCTATTTCTGGAGACAGTGGCCCATCTTTTCTTCAAAAATAAACAAACAAAGAAAAAACTGCTGCACTTAAGATGTTTACAGTAGAATCATTACCATTAGGGTTGACTTAATATTCAGAAGGTTTGAGGGATTTTCATTGTTTAAGAAAAGTGTTCACATTTGCTCATTGCACTATCACAAGGTCAAGGTCTTCTTCTCTGTAAATTATAGGGTGCAGTGTGTGTAGGTGTGTGTGTGTGTGTGTTTTCCTGAGACTATTATTCTGAATTAAATAATTAATTGCCTGTGCAGAAGGTGAAATGGTGTTGAATATGTATGATTCCTTGAAATATAGCTGGTGGCTTAGTGGATACATTTATCATAATTTGATAGCAGCATCTCAGTTTCTGTACATTTGATATGTTGGTGTTGACCCCACAGTCCAAACATGCAGGTCAATTAAGTTTCTTCATTAAATATATTTACCTTCTATTGAAAGTTTGTCTGTTTGGCCGACAAACTTTACTGATTGTACATAAAGGAGCTTGAACACAGAAAAATGCAACAGAAACATATCCAGTTTGACTGTGCAGCAAATTGCACCAAGTTGTAACTTGGACATGTCTTTTTTTGCTTTTCTTTACTGTACTCGACCCAATAAATGGAAGGCAACATTCCCATTATCTGTGAATCTCAGTCACTGGATAGGAAAGACAGCGTCTATCCTGTATTCCAGTCTTGTTGTTTTTATTTTCGATTTTATCAGCGAAGCAGTGATATTTCTCACAAGAGCAGAACAAATAATAAGGCCAAATGGGTGTGCTGACTAATCGTTCCAGCACAAATTGCTGTGTGGGCAAAAATGATTATGACGCACTGTGCAACTGTATCAGGCAATTTCAAATAATCTACTTCTAATTTGTATTGTACATAATCATTGACAATACATTTGCATTTTTAAAAGGCAATCTGTGTGAGGATTTTTTTTACCTTGGTGTTTTGTCCTGTCAAAACTATAAACAAAGTAGCTTTTAGTTTATGTCTGTTACCAAGGAGGTCTCAAAGATCAAAACCGTGTACTGTAGTAACACCTGGACGAAGAAGTAAAACAAAAACAAGTAGATTAAACAGCATCAAATTTTACTATCCATTTTTTGTGTGCAGTTGTTACCACCAGCTAAGATCACATTAGTGCAATGCTTCAATCCCTCTGTTAACTTAGAGCCTCTCAGCACAAGCAGCGGATACACAGCAATTTGTGAAGCTACTGAACCAAATGCCAACCACATACTTCAGATCCACAGATTTCCAGATGCACACACATTCAGACAACATCGCCCGTGTGATCTTTGTGGAAATTCAGGGGCTTAGTGCTTCTTGGGGTCACGGCGGTGTTGAGAGGGAAGAAATGTGGTCATGTGCAGAACTACAATTTTGTATGTGCTTTACCCCGAGGACCACACAGCGCATGCTAAGGACACAAGGTAATGCCTGTACTACAGTGAAAGCTGGGGCTTCTGTGTGGATGGACAAAATGTCCCGGCTTTTCTTGAAGTGATATTTAATCATTTATGGTTGTGTATGGTTCACTACAAGCACCAACAGTTTTCCATATGCCTGCAGTAAAATCTATTTGCCTCCCAGAAATAAAGTACAAATCTTTTTTTTCCATTGGAGGTGCCCAGCTTATACTAACGCAAAAGAGTGGAATGTACTGTGTGTGTAGGTCTCTGGGTGTTAGTATGCATTGCAGACACTGGCCTAAAATAACAGCTAATAATCAAATCGATATCTAAGCTTAGCACAATCTGCAAAAATTGATTTTACAAACACATCGGCAATTTCTGTTTGTCCTGTTGTTTATTAGTCATTACTGGGATAATGCTGGGGTAAGTAATGTTATTTTATGATCTATCACACATTTATTTAATTTTGGGGGTTATTCTTTTTTGTCTAACATCAGAAAAATGTTTTGTCAATTACATCAATCCAAGAAAATCTTTTTTTTGACCAGCACTCCAAAACCCAAGATATTCAGTTTACTTTCCCTTTTATTAACCATAAAAAGGTCAAATGGCTGCAAGTTTGTTGAACTATTGTTGGAAGCTTAAATTCAAAGTAAACTTCTAGGTTTGAACAATAATGTGTCCAAGAGAAAATAACATGTAAATATTTAGAAATAAAATTAAACAAACAAACAAAAAAGCAAAAAACTAATGAAATGCAGACAATGTAGCAACTACAAAGAGGAAACCAGTGAAAACCAGTGACATCATCACACCACTATAATATACGTACTATTCCTTAAATAATGAACACCCATTTGTACCAAGTGAATTTTATCCATTTAAAATTTAGACAATCCACAGCAGAAAAACAGCCAATAAATATCAAAATGAGGATCGATTTCAAACGCATAAATCAGAAGATGAGCGAGCACTTTGCCAGATGCTTTCTTTTGATTTCCAAGTACAGATAAAATCATCACTTCTACCAAAAGCTAAGCTGAGAGTCAGGGAAGTATCAGCCAAGCGTAGGCTTTACATGGTCACACAATCATGACAACAGGGCCATGTTCAGCCCCGACAAAATGTTATTTAAATGGAAATTGTACTGTGTTGAACACACCCTTGTGTTACACAAGTGTCGCTTGCTGTGGCAGCTGAATCCCTTACGTGCTTTGCCTTTTTAAAACAGATGTTATATATTCATCACATATCCATCAATAAGAAGAATGCATAACAAAGAGATTAGAATCAAAACGTTGCTTTTTGATAAACCTTATAGTTAGGACTCCAGCCCTACACGTGCTGTACTGAGCACTTTTCCACTCGATTCTTTTCATTCCCCACATGTTTATATACCACTGAAGCATGTCATTACATTTTTGTCTTCTCTCTCCTTTAGTCTGTGCTTTGTCCTGTCTCACTATGCCGTCTTTCTTTTTGTCTCTTTCTCCTCACCCCCAACCGTTCGGTTCTGCCAGAGGTTTCTTCCAGTTAAAAGGTTTTTTTTCCTCCCACCTTTCCAAAGTGCTTGCTGATGGGTGGGGTCACTTATTGTTTTCTTCGGTCTTTACCTTAGATACAGTAAAGAAGAGGAGCATGCTATGCTGATTGCTGCACTGATAGGGTAGCAGCTTTTGGTGGATGTAGTGTGATGGCGTGGGGCAGCATCTCCGTCACTAGCAAAACAAGGCTTGTCATCATTGGAGGCAATCTCAATGCGGTGAGACAACAAGATGAGATTCTGCAACCTGTGGCCATCCCATGTCTCCACAGTCTGGCACCAAGATGACAACACTTACCCCCACAGAGCAGGTTTTAAGAGAGACTAACTCCAGAATTTGGGAGTGGAGAGGATGGAATAGCCTGCCCGCAGTCCTGGTTGAAGATGAGGGTTGAAGAATAAGATGCCATCTCACAGCAATGTGTGACCAAGCTGGTGATCAGCGTAAGTAGGAGGTGCCGAACTGCTGCTACTAAGGTTGTTAAATTCATAAATTGCAGTATGTCTTGTTTCATCAGACTCCAATCATCCAATCCAATGAAAGACACCAAGCAAGAGTTAATAGCAGAAGAAGCTGTTTGGCACCGGCAGAGAAGAGTTGAAATTTTTCATGTGCAAAAACCCACACACTCAACTCTGCTGCTCAACCTACAAATACCTCCTTACAAATGTGGCACCATTTAATGGAAAACAAACAGACTTTCCAACAGTATAAGATTTATTTCCAAGAAGGATTGTTACAACAAAGAAATCATCGACCAAACACAAATTTCTTTACTTTGTTTGCTAAGTTTATATTTTTTTCCTTGGGTGAGAACTTTATGTCACAAGCAGTGTTCTGAGCTGCAGAAAGAAAATTAAATCCAGCCTATAACAAAGCAGTACAAAAGTCAGGGGTTGGTGGTGGGGTCTCCGAGACCGCTGGTTATCATGACCTTTAAATGTAATCCTGACATTAATGTCTGTTGGGCTTGTTCTCTACAGCTATTCTAGTGAGTAACACGGTGACACAACATTACCTACATTAAAGGCTCATTGCACTTTAGCTCCTTCAACAGCAGAGCCTTTTGTTAATATTACACATACATCCAGTCAAGTTTGCAACAATGTGTGCAGTTGTCTAGCGAAAGCCGTGGAGCCATGACGGCAGGCTCCGCGGTGGCAGGCGTGTGGTGATTTGTGTGCTAAATTAAATTTTATGTGTAATTCAACCATGAATATCCATAGCATTAATTTACATATTCAGCGTGTGCATCTGGATTACCTTCCCCTTTTCCTAAACAAACTTTTTTTTTAAATACTAACTTTTTTTTTATTGAAGACCTTGCAATACTAACTTCCACAAATTAGCCTTAGCTGTGGTTTGTAATAACTAGCAACTGTTAACATGCTAAGATACTAAATCTTACTTACTTACTTGTGAGCATGCTGGCAGCTATGAGCTAAAAGCACTACTGCCCCTAGTGGCTCACAGAGCTGTTTCTGTGGGTGTCTATAAGCTAGAAGAAGAACAGGCTTTACTGCTTTAAAACTGTGATTAAGTGTAACAGTTTAGTTAACAGGAAGAACTGAATCCTTTCAATTAAAATCTCTCATATGAAGAATAAATATAAAAAGTACACATATATTATATAAATATAAAAAGTAAATAGTTATAATATAGTTTAATCACAAACATAGTAACTTTCACATTTTCTCATGCAACATAATTAGGAGAACTAATCTAGTAAACATTGTGTTATATGGGGAAAAACCTGAAAGTGTCCACTAAGATCAGTAAATCTTAGTATGGAAGTTTGATAAGACAACATAAAACCATATTTTTATCTCCATATTTGTTTGTACCACGTATTTATCAGCTTCTTTCAGATTGCTCTGTAAAAGTCAGTCATTTTCATCACGCAAGGTCGACCAAAGATCCTCGACCGCCGAAACGCTTCAGTTGAAATCCATGGCTCCACTGAGGGGAGAGATATCTTGACAGAGCTCTACAACAAGCCCTCCATCCATCCACCACTACTTCTTAATCCTGTCTGTAAGCTCATCGCAGTGGGGTGTCCTGACCACTTATGCCACCCATACTCTTAACCCCTGCCTTGAAGTGTACGCCGATTTAGAGCATGAATCATCAGTGTAGGATTGTATAGAGTGAGTCATGTCAGCCGAGGGATGCCCGCTGTGTTTTTCAAAGAATGTGTTGGCGGAAATATTTCCCAATCTACGTGGTGGTTTGGACAATACTGAAGGACACATTCCTGTGAGGGCGATGACCCAAAGATAAATTTATCATGCCCAATTTCACTTTCATCTCGAGATGGTAGAGGGAACGCCAGGTTGAAGAATACTGATGGTTGCTTTATTCAATTTAACTCAATGCTTGAACTTTGATTATATCTGACACATTTTTGACCCAATTGTGCAGTCACAGATCAAATCTCCTGCTCCTTTTTCTGTGATTGTTAAAGCTTTGTATGTTATGCACTGTATACACTGTATGAGCATAAATCAAACTGCATCTACCGTCATAAACGGCAAATCCTAGTGAGAGCTGAAGGATGCTGTGAGTTGAGCTGCTGTAATAATTGTTTGCAAAGTTAGTTGATATGGAGTTTGTTGATACACTAGTCCACCCAGTCAGTTTTAGATATTGCCTATCTATTCATTGCATCAGCCTCCTCCCTTTCTCATCTTTCTCAGCCATCTTCCCAGCTTGTTTATCTGTCCGGCTCTGAGCAGGAGCAAAGGACATTACTCAGCGCTCAGATGCACAAACAGATCTGATTAAAACAGCTTCCATGCTTTTCACTTTCATCCCCATATTTAGTTGTTTAACATCACCCACAGTGTATTCAGATGGAGATATGGTGAAATAATTTCATTAGCTCCTGCTGTTACATTTGTGCAGCTCACACTGCAATTCAGATTGAGGGCGAAATAAGGAGGAATGGAGAGACTCTTTGCTCCCCTCCCCTCTCTCAATCTCTCATCATGCTGCAGCTCCTCCCTCCACATTGCCCCTCTCCAGATTCCCTGCTTTTCTCCGTCTCTCTCTTTCTCTGTCTCTATCCCTCCTTCGTTCTCCTCCAATCTTTCAGCCTAGCTGAGACTTACACAGGATACACCCTCCCTACGTGTTTGTATGTGTGCGATTCCCCGTGTGAACTGCATGTGTCAGTGTGTGCAGACATGTGGCTTCGCAGCTGACGGCAAGGACTCGTGAAGTGCTCAAGACTTGGATATCAGATCCTTCTCCTTATGCATATTTACCACATTTTTAACATCTCTCCAGAATCTTTCCATTAAAGAATCTCATTTTTCCTCCTCTTGAGGCAGCATCTCGATGGAATCTTCAACCCTTTCCCCAGTATACTGGATTTAATGAGCAGCCACTGTGGAATGAAAGAAGTAATTTTTGGATTTTCTTCATTAGAGCTCTGGTAAGGAGATCTGTCTCCCTCTCTCCCACTTACTCTCTTTCCACATATTTGTCTCCTTTCCTTGCACTTCATACCTTATTTACTTTTCACAACATATTGACAGGTGCAGGCAGCACAGATTATGGAATGGGGTGCAGTTAAATGATGCAGAGAAAGCTATTGAGGGCATGGAGAGGAGGTGAAATGTAAATAGGCTAGCTGGGTAGTATGAGCAGGCGTAGAAAAAGAAGCAGGGAACAAAAATGTGTGCCGACACCAGCAGTGTTGTTCGTGCTGTTAGAGGCTTGGGGGGGAAAAATGCTCCACTTGATACTTGCTATTGATCTGCTGTTATTTTCAGAACCAGACAAGTTTGCATGGTCTAAACTGTGAGTGACAGCATTAGTTTTAGCTGTTCAGAAATGCTGACAGGACAATACTTTGTAATAACAAGAAGGAGGCAGTTTGTGATTCTAAGTGTAAAAAATTCATCACATTCAGTGCACTCAGATATATTTTCATGTATGCGGCCCCTTTTTTTCTGTTTATGCAACATGTATGTCTGTTTGCTAGTGAAGGTGTGATACAACCAGGCAGGACTTGGATTAGATTCTTTGAATGTTTGCCTTCATACCTTCTAGTCAAGATATTCTTGGCATGAACAATGTGTGTGTGTGTGTGTGTGTGTGTGTGCATGCATGGAGGATTGGGGGGACTTTGTGGCATGTTGATTTACCTGATTACCTTTATGCAACATCTAAGACTTAAAAAGTGATCAAGCACTCATTTAATGATTCACTTGCAGATGTCCATGTATGACTTTTTTCTGTGTTGTTGTAAATTATCTTCAGCATTATGTTAAGCTAATCTCAACTGGAAATTCTGTGTAAGCATCAGCAAAGCTGAGGCAGCTGTTATGGACCCTTCTATAGGCTGGATGAGGCATTTCTTTTTCTTTTTTTTATCTTTTCACTGTTCCACTTTTACTCTTGTGTCTAAAAACTCTGAACGGAGAGGGGCTATTGTTAGAAGGGAGAGGTGAGAGTAACCAAGAGAAAGCGAGTGCAGGGGAAGCTTACGTATAATGGTAGAGAAGACTGCTCGTGGAAGGTTGAAAAAGGGAGAGAACAAATGAGAGAGAATATAGTGGTGAAAGACTGACAGGAAGTCTGAGACAATAGATGACTGAGAAGGTGTGCGGATGAGCTAATAAGCCTCAGAAAGAGCTTTTAAAGCATGGAAACCTCTTTTGAGGCTCTTTTGGCAGAGGGTCAGTTTACAGAAATATCCACACTCTCCAAAGGAAAACATGTGATAGATAGGCCAAGACCTGCATCTCGCATATGCCTGCCTACATTTCCTGTAAAGGACATCAATATTTATCACATTTCCCATTTCAGAGAAGAAACCACGATAACGCCAGAGGATGGAAAAATAATAAAAGATAAATCAAATTACCCCACCTTGGGTAGACCTTCTGCTTCTGTTTCATTTATAATTCCTTTGCAGCACTTAGGCAAGGTAGGCTGTTACTGCTGCTTATTGAAAAACAGGTGCAGAACTGTGGCTCACATTTTATTTGATTGTATTGCAGATCTTCTGTCATGCTGACAATGGTAATCAAAAATCTTTCTTTTAAATATATATTCAACCAGATTATTGGTGAGTATTGAAATAAATATCAAATGTCACACAGTCTAGTTTAAACAGCCAAGCTGAGGAGTCTCCATGCATTACGAGTATGGATTTATGAGTTTTCAGATTGACAACAGGGAGATGATTTTACTCAGTGAAGCTTTTAGGAGGGGTTTAGGGCTCATGAAAGACTGCATCCGGAACACATTCCAGGATGCATTACTGTTAAATGCTAAGCTGAAAAGTTAAAGGTTCAAAACTCTATATTTTCAAATAACATATTGATTGGTTTGTTTGGTAATTTTTAAATAGCCTCTCCCCATTTCTCTCATCCACACATACACACAAGCAGGGGATAGACTTAAATGTGGCTAGCAGGAGTCATTTTACCTTACTTGCCTGCAGTAAAAGCTTGTCATGCAGTGGATGACTTGCATCCAAGAGTGACTCATGCTGCCCAAGAAAGCTTCTCCACCCACAGCAAAGAAGTCCTGATACTGCCCATCACCAAATGAGAAATTAACAACTCATTTTTCCTCAAATTTCATGGCAGTTATTCTCAAGTCCATTATAGCAAATACCAGTTATTACTGATGTGGTTTCATGATTTACCATGATCCATGAAATGAAGTTGGCAAATTAGTTACAGCAATTCACAGCTAATTGTGTCCGTAGTGGTGGACTAGCATTGAAAAGTTGTGTGAATTGGAGCTTCTCATCCAAGTGTACTCTCTAGCTAGACCCAATTTAGCACTTCTGCTACATGAAAAGGTGGTTAGAGCTGTTTTGAACGCTAAATACTAACTGGAGTTTGTGTAAATATAAAACTCTCAGAATGATAATCAAAACTAAATACAGCCAGTCATATTTTCAGTCAGACACTTTTACTCATGACCTAAAGCCATACAATATCCAGGCCTGTTAGACAAACATTAGTAACCAATAATCACACATCTTTACAACTTAGCTTTACTACAAAGAAATGAGCGGTAGCTTAATACGACTTTTTCCACACTGCTGTAAATCATTATCTTTAATAACGTAATGTTTTGAATGTGAATTTGTGGTTTGCCTTTACTGTCCTGTTTTAAATGCATATATATTAGAAGTTGAAAACTTTGGTATAAGGCTATAGTTACAGTATAACATCATGCACTAGTACAAGGTTGAAGCAGTTTCAAGAAAGAATGAGCATTAAGACTATGATGTACTTACTGGACAATAATCTAATTCCAGCAAGAACAGAATTTGTTTATTGGCACTGTAACAGTGAATGACCAGCAAACAAACCTAATGAACTCCTAACAGACTAAAATAGATTTTAGGTGTAAATTCCAACTCTTGCCTGTTTGATTGTGACAAATCAAAACATTGTTAAGCAGATTAAAACACCAGTTTTACTATATAAAAAAAGAAAAATGTATTTAACTTGTCTAACATAATAATCTTATCTACTCTTAATTGTATCAGTACAGGAGATATTTCAGTGTATTCATAGTGGTAGAAATCTGATATGAGATAGACATTAAAATGTAAGGCTACCAGGTTCAGTAATCATTAAGGTTGCTATTATTTTTGAAAAATGAGACCAACTGTGTTTTCTCTGCTGAGCTCGTAGAGAAAACACAGCACTGAAATCTGCAGCGTTTCAGGGTTTCTTACTGCTGTTATTTGATGTTTAAGTCATTTATCTATTATAATGAGTTCTGATGAGTTCTAATGAGTTGTAATGATTCCTACCGTCAACACTACCTTCTCCCATGACAGAGTCTTTTTTGCATTGTAGTTGACATAGATACGGAAATATGATATCAGCCTTTATTTCTTAAATAAATCTTTAATTTTTAATTTCGTTTTACCATTGTTTTGTCGATAGCATTTGTCTCCACTCTTCTTGATGTGCTCACATGAGTCTATAAATGTAGTTCACAGCAGCTTGATGTTAAGGATATTACTCAGCAATTGTCCAGGAAGGATGAGAGCACACTATCCCTTCTCTTCCCCTTCTAAGTTTTCTTTGGCTTGCTGAGTGAATATAAATCGTTTAAACTGGAAATCGTATAAATATTTCAGCAACTCCTTTTATATTTTCTATATTTTGTTGCATCACTAGGCCAACATTTGATCCTTGTTTGTTACAGTTTTGGCACATGATTCACCAATCCCTGACCTCACTTCCTTCTCCGTTGATCCCCTTTAAAAAAGAAAGAAAGAAAGAGAAAGGAAAAGAAATAATATTTGAGATATTCTGCACATATGGATAAATAACTCAGTTGTAAATCAGTTGTAAGCTTTGGCATTTTTGTTTTTGTTGATGATGATGACTTAAGCTATTGATTATGACTCTGCATTAATAGCCCTGTCCCTTCATTTATCCAACTGATATAGACCAATGCCCAGACCATTACATCACTACAGATTGGGGTTGTTTTCCCATCCCTGTCACATGCTGAACATTTTGGAATTTATAACCATGAATGCATTGAAACAATATTGCATTAGAGTCATCTTAAATTTAATTTGCCTCACTATGTCAGTTTCATGTCAGCATTGCCACATTTAACTGGCCTTTACGACTCAGGCGTGTGGGTTACATAAGCACGCAAACACAAGCTCAGGCTTGCGACCATTCTTACAAATCAGTGTATGTGTGGGGTGCCACAGAGATACATCATTAACTTAAATTGAGAGAAAACAGCTCGAGAGTATTTCTAACAGTTGTTTTTATTTTAATTTGGAGGTAATAGAAATATATATTTGCATAGTCTTCATCAGCCAGTATTTGTCAGGGGAAGATATAGACAAGCTTTTTTTCGTCATACTTGTAGCTGGGAATGATTTATATGATGTGTCTCTCTGTCTTATCAGTATTAGTATTTTGTGCATGTGTCTTTTTGGCAGGGTTTTTTGCATTATGTGGGGTGGATCATGTTACATTAATAAGTTTGTCCCTCTCCTGATATTGCAACTAAGCCAAATGAACTGTATATTATCAGTTTAATTAAAGTTTGGCTAAAAAAATCATTACATCTTAGACTAAAGTTTCATTTGGTATAATTTAGGAACTGCATGACATGATCATCAAGTCTAATCTACTTTTGAAGAATCTAATTTCACCTCTTGAAAGAAGCCTGGCCTCCATTAAAACAAGAAAAAAAAGCCATGTACAATGTAATTACTGTGACACAACACATTGCTGAATTTGCTGGTAATAATGTAGTTTCTCCTGTACTGTATATATACCCAGAAAATGGAAGCGGATGAGTCAACACTGCCTGTGTTCACAATGGAAAACGGAAGCATGAGCTTTCTTCTTTCTATGTCACACAGTGAACTGTAGTTTTTAAGACCATAGCCGAATGAAACTGCTTCCAGGAGAAAGTGTTACTAAAAGCGGAGATATGAATGCACTGAGGGAGATATACCTGTGGAAAAATCCAGATTTTTGTACATGAATGCTTTGATTGATATATTTTCAGCCTCAGAGGTATAGCTTTAAATCATCTTGATTTTTATTAAGCATTTACTTTCATCATTTAGGGCAAACAACACTTCTTTAACTTCAGTAGAGTGTCTCTGATTCCTGGCACACATAGCAAAACACCTACAAAATTTGAGAGGAGGTTAGGTTTGACAAATACTAAATGTCATTTTGCAAAGGATGTAACTGCCGGGATTGTGTAGGATTTTGTAGCTGGTATTGAAATGTTCACTGAATGCTCAAATTAAGTAGAAAAGCACCATATGAGTATTTAAAATTTACACTGTTATGTTGTATCATTGAAAAGGCCATTATATTCATTGTCTTTTCCTCTAGGAACACAACTAACTGTGAAAAACAAGCAATTTTACCAGACTGGAGTTAACTTGTTGCTCAGCTGAAACTGTATACTGAAAGAGGGGCATAGTTTGCCTTAGTCAAATAGTAGAAAAATTAAATAGTTGCCAAGTAACAGATTTTCTCTTAAATTAATTTCATATTTTCTTCCCTGTGATGCTTGGCTTAGCCCAGCATCAATTTGCATTTGTCAAAAAAGCATGGGACCAAACATCAGAGTCAATTTCTGAGAGCAGTTTATGCACGATCTCTGACATGCATTTGAGCATTGATATTTCCACACCTGTTAGGCAATACAATGTGCAACATGATCCAGTCTTAATATGTGGAATATTTTTCCGTCACCACAGGTATTTATTTCAGACAACTGTCATCCATCATCTTTGAAGAAAAGTGAGTTTTTTAGCATCTATTGAGCAATTCCTGCATCATTTCCTCCTCCCAAGCATACTGAAGTCTGCACTATGATCAGCATTAGCTGAGAGTGAAAACATAGGCTAAATCAAACTGGCAATATTTTCAATCATCGTGGATGATGCACACAGTTTTATTTTTGGATCAGTGCTTAAGAAAATATGTATGTATAGATGCAAAATGTGAAAGTCGGTGTTTTACCAAATCGTTTCTAAGTGTCAAGACCACAGTGTTGTGGAACATAAATAGTAGTGCTGAGCAGGGGTACAATGAGATTTAGAAGATAAGGACCACCCTTGCTTGTTTTTCACATTCAGTATAAGGAGGGACCAACAAATTCATGCAGTTAACTTGATGACATTTTGTTATATACAATACATGTATATTTTCACTTTCGCAGCCAAATTGTTGCCATTCACCTGAGCAAGTGGAATGTTTCAGACTGAAACAAAAAAGCAACACAAAAAAAATTAAATTAGGCTGATGGTGGCCTAAATAGCCATCAGTGTCTATGTACATTTTAAAAGATTTCAAGAAAAACAAGTGTCCAAACTTGTTTTGTTTTTGTTTGGGGTTTTTTTTGGTTTTTTCCAAGACCATCCTGTGTCATCACTGTTGCATTGTGGCCAGTGCTTTACACTCATTTTCTTTTGGTCATTACCACAATCAGTATTATCATTTATCATACTAAAAGTATCATTTATCAGATATTTTAGTATTTATCATTAAAAACTGCTTAGGTTTAAATAAAAAGACAGTCAACATTCCTCATGAATTTTAATTTTATGAGTTGAGGGGCTCCCCCATAGGTAAAGCATGTCAAACCCTCGACCTCTGGGCAACCACTTTCAAATGCAAGGTGATTGTAGAGGTTGCGTGATGGGGGACAACCTGTCTCCAAACAGTCACAGTCCAACTAAGACTGACTGCAGTCACTTGTTGACAAACTGGCAAATGTTTGCCAATAATTACCTTTTAATGTCAATTTCTGTGTCCATAGACAACAAAGATTTGTGATTTTTTTCCAGTTTATCTTACTCATTCCCATATCATAAATAGACTACATGTAATTGCAAATGTGACCCCATTCGACTGTAAACTGCTAGCAGACTGGTAGTCCCCCTGATTGTGATTTTATTAGTGTCTTGATGAACCAAAGTCCCTTTGAGCTGACCTTAGGAAACAAGGCAACAAAGGCAACAAGATTGCAAGTCATTTGTAGTACCAATGACTGTGTTTAAAATGGCAATACATCTCACTTTCCATGGTTACAAATTATTCATGACAATGTTTTATCCTTAAACTGATCTCAATAAATAGTTTTGGACAAATTTCAAGTGCCTAAAGCCTCGATACACCAGTGGTCTACCCACACAGGCATTTCCACTAACAGTGCCTGATTATATCTCTATTCAGGACTGTGTAGGTGTTTAAAGACATGCTTATTTAACAGCTTCATCTCTCTGCTATTAGTTTCTCTGCACCTGTTGGGTGCACCTGGTGGATGTTTTACACCTTCATGAATGTGATTAGTACGTGGACTTTATTGGTATCACTTCATTTTAGTCATTACATAACTCATGACCACCTGAGTCTAATTGTCTATAATAAAACAAAAACACCTGTGTCCAACATGCTTTGAAACAAATTTAGGTTTATCAATTCTTTGCAGTCCAACTTGTCTGTCTTCATCTTGCAGCAATTTAGGTTTTAATTGTATGGTACTGTGGGATAGTTCAGCAGTGTATATGAAGTGTATTGCATTCGTATGATAATAATTTAACATACCAGACACCATATAAGAAACTGCAATTGACACTTTCTGGCCAAGAGTCTAGTCTTTTGGCTGTGATTTCATAGCAGAGTTTCTTTTTTCCTTTGGAGGAAGCTCCAGAGATTTTTGCCTGATAGTTTATGCAGTCTGTAGTTGGTTCTCACCAGCTTAAAATTAGGCTATATGTATGCAGTTTGCAGTTGGTGAACAGCATCTAAAAGTATTTCTAAGGTATTTCATGAACAGTCTTGTTTACATTCGGCACATATTGATGCTATGTACATATATCACAGAAGACTTAAAGCAGTTTCTTTTTTGGTAACATGCAGTGTGCTGTATGTGCATATGCATGTGCTGAAAGCATGTCTGGTTGCACATGTTGGTAGTTTGCATTTGTAAATTGGTGGCATCACTACCTGGCACCACTGATCTATATATGATCAGAGATGGGCAGTAACGCGTTACTTGTAACGCGTTACTGTAATCTGATTACTTTTTTCAAGTAACGAGTAATGTAAGGGATTACTATTGCAAAAACGGTAATTAGATTACCGTTACTTTCACGTAGGAACGCTGCCTTACTGCGTTACTAAAACCGTGATTTTTTGCGAGAACGTCTCATGACAGTGACGTAAGCGAGTGCGACGTTCGTGACAACAGCTGTGTGCAGATCATAATATATCGAGTGCGGGACAGAGTGTAGCATGCAGCGTTTAAAGCGTGGAAGTACTGACCTTATTTTGAGTTTGATTCCATAAAAAGTGACAAAAACATTAGTGTCCGTTGTGCGTGGGAAGAAAACTTCTTTTTACAGCGAAAAAACCCCTAAACTTCCAAGCAAGCACCGAGTGTACTACGACGTAATGTGAAATTCACAGAGAAACTCGCGGATTCTTCCACTGACCGCTGCGGCACACCTGCACCAGGGTAAACCTCCGCCTACCCCAGTCCTGCTTTACAGGTGAAAATAGAGCAACAGGACCGCTAGTCTTTGATTTTATTTATTTTCTGCTGTGTTTTACTTGCATCTATTTGAAAGACTGAGTGTAAACACAAAAACATATTTTATTTTATGTGCTGGAATGTGCAGAAAATAGGTTTAAATGTTAAACAAATTTCTTCCAGTCAGAGAATGTTGCATATAATTAAGTTTTTGCTTGATGCATAAAGTTAAAAGATTAAAACTAATAAAACAAGTTTTAAAAAGAGACTTTTCCATTTGATTACATTTTGTATGATGAATTATGCAGAAAAAGTAGAATTGGGCTGAAAGATCTATCGCTTTATCACCTATTCAGGTTGTAAATCGTGTTTTTAAAAAGTAACTAACTAAGTAATTGATTACTTTTGAAAATAAGTAATCAGTAAAGTAACGGGATTACTTTTTGGGGGAAGTAATCAGTAATTAGTAACTGATTACTTTTTTCAAGTAACTTGACCAACACTGTATATGATGGCATTAACATGCACTTTACTACTCATTATCTTCTTCAGCAAGTAGTAAACGTTGTCAGCAGTTGCCAAAAGAAGATTTAGTTAGAGGAGGCGCAGGTAGTGGAAGGGAGTGTGTATTTCAGTCTTCCGATATAATGACATTAAATGGACCAGGCTCAGGTGAGCTTTCCACATTTAAGCTAAATTGGAAAGGACCCTCACATCAGTAGGATAAGTGCCATTGGTGAACAAGTAGAGATCTAACAGTGAAAGGGGTTTGAGAGTATTATTACTGACAGAAGTCCATGTTGTTTCAGAAAAACATTATTCTGTAGACTGTGAAAGAATAACAAATACATACACAGGCGGTCTTCTTTAAAAGAAAAAGAATAATAACTGTGGAGGTTGTGTTTTTCATTTTAAAAGTTACCATTACAGGTCAACAGACCTAATTCCCTGAGGGGCGATGGACTAAGCACATTAAAAAATGCATTCCCCTCAAAAACATTCTCACTCATCACATTCTGAACAAAATAACACTCTGTCGTCGTCCTTTGGTGTTCCATCTTATTGCCATATTTACCCTTTTAACATAACATAGGGGTTTAAATCCTGTCCTGAATCACTGCTTTAGAGTTTTTGACTTTTAATTTTCAGTCGCTGTTTGCATAGGCTTATGGGCAGTAAGTAATAGTTTCCCTTTCACAATGTTAATTTCCTGTGAGAAGTTAGACTACCTCTAGATACAGCAAACAAATGCCATGCTACCAAGTTTTGTGCAAAAGGGGGGTCACTCTGTTAAAATGGAACCGCAAGAGGTCCTGACCAACTCTCAGTATAGGATGATTACACTATGATCAAGGCTCACGCCACAAGCCTAGGTGAGTCACTGGTAATGAGTAGTTACCAGTGATAAGCCAGTTTCAACTGCTTTCTTGACACAAGAGGTCACCACAACAGGCAGCTCCACATGTTTGATCTGGCAGAGTTTTACACCGGTTGTCCATCCTGGCACACTGTAAAGGGGGATTGGTGTCTCAGGCTGGAATCAAACCATCAGCATTCCACTTGCTAAGCAAATGTGCTAACCACTACACTGCCTAATAATAATAATAACAATAACAATAACAGCAAAACCTGAGTTGAATTGATTTTGTTAAACAAAATTAATGTAGAAGAATGGCCACAGCATATTGGTATTCTATAAGGCTTACCTACCCAGCTCTCTAAACCAGAGCCGACATTTAATTTGCAACCAAAATGAGGTGAACTTTGTGTGAAGCGGGTCATTTTACTGCTGTAATCGAGGTGCCCCCGCTTTGCTCTTAATCTGACTTCCACTATATGAGAGGACACAACCGCGTGTGTGCGTGTGCGCGTGTGAGAGAGTGTAGAAAATTGTTTTCAATAATAAGTAATGAGAGTGAATTCTCAAATAGTTATGAACGGGAATCCGAGCCAGACAGCTTAAAGACAACGTGAAAGCACATTCGGAGCGACTTTCTTTCGTAATTCTCGCTATATTTCAAGTTGAAACACAAGCATGTGCCTGAACAAGTGTGGAGAAATCATTACAGCAGGAGCAGAAAGTGGACGAAACCCTCAAGGTGCAGAGAGAGAGAGAGGAGGAAGAGAGAAAGCAGTAATGTTGTAGCTTTCAACATAGCAAAGCTACAGTGTTTGTAGCATTTGTAGATGTTACCTTTCAGTGATTGGTGTGAAATAGTGCAGAATGCTGAATAATTCTCCCAACTGGACTTTAATCCCTTATATGTTGGCTAAGCTTTAAGATTACTTACGTTAATATCTTAAGATTATAAAATGTTGTTTTGCTTCAACTTCTTAACATTCATTGTGATATTGTACTACAATTGCACTTTCAATTTGATGCCAGAAACTGGCTGGAAAATGATTTTTAGATGTTCCTCCTGGGCATTTTTTTTCTTTTTAGTGTATCTCTACTTTCTTCTAGGTCAGGCTAATGAATAAATTTTTGTCACACATCTTCACGGATCACACAGTTTTTTTCTTTTGTGTTTCTTTTGTTTTATTTATTTTCATGGCTGTATTATAACTGTTGCAGTTTTTAAAACAGAGATGAAAAAAGTCTTAATAATTGAATTCAACTAGTGGAGTTAAATCTAATCACTGAAAAATAATTGCTGTAAAAGGAAAAACAGTGAATGACCCCTTGATACCAGTATAACGAAGAGTAGTCTCAGCACATATAATGGCTAGAAACAAACAAAAAGGGTTGCTCATACTGTAGCTTCTGTATTTAGAGAAGTCAAGATGAATAAATCAGTCACAACATATTCTTCAACTCTTCAGAGTTCTTGCTGTACATTTGGTATCTGAACTGTAAGCTAATTGTTTCTGGTCCGATCTTATCTTCTAACTATCACTACACACAACACACACTTCTTGCTGACAGCGGTTACGTTAAAGCACAGATACGCAATCTCTTCTAAACGACTGCAGTACCAGTCATAAGTTTGAACACATTCACCCATGCTGTACTTTACATTTTTGAGAAAATTGTCTTTTTCAACTTTCTCTGAAGTTGTTGCATACCTTTGAAACCACTTACTGCTGCATATAGTGTAGCCATACACCTCTATCAATACATATATTTTATCACCTCAGGAAGAAGGAAAGGCAATATAACACATGCTGGGTATGCAGTCATTTAAGTGCATATTTTTCTCATACACTCACACACAAATTGTATTTACAGGGTTTTTTTAACATGTAAATGAGCATGCTCACTCGTGTTTTTCAAATTGTTTTACTTTTGTATTCAAAATTTTGTAATTGATAGAAACTCGCTACAGGAAGGAAGTAGAACACGGATCAAAACCTTACAATTACTAATACTACCAATGCAACATTTAATTTGTGAAACTAGCATAAAAAGGGGGAAGCATCAAAAACAATCTCATGTTAGATCATGTTCTGGGCAAATCAGCACTCTTTGTGCTTTAATTCTACTTCTCTCCTTCAGCATGCACATGCACAGCAATCATCTAATTACTCCAGATAATTCATTCAATAAACATTTGCTATTGATGACTAAGCGAAAAGAAAGGCATGCTGGTTCCAAATTATTCTGTGATGATTAGATACATTCAGAAGCAGCTAATCAATAATATATTTACCTCATGAATTATATCTCCTCCCTACATGAAATTATATCAGCTATGTTTAGGAATAACTAGATACTGTTAGTTTTGTTTGTCCTGGAGGTTGTGTTATTGATGTCAGACTAGAAATAAATTGACGACATGCCTTTTAAATAATAAAGTACAATATTTTTCTCAGTTAATACTGATTTTTAGATATGCATTTTTTTCCAAGCAAGATTTCTTGTCCTGACTTACATAATAACATGCTCTTCTAGCTCATTATATACACCAGTGACCTCAATGTACTCTTATTTACACAAAATATCTGTGTCTGGCAGCTGCAGTGGCCCAGTTTTCTGGTAAAAATCATCAAAGTTGCATCTCATCTCAAAGCTACTGCAAACAGATGGACTATCTTCTACCATAGGGAACAGGTTTAACACATCACCAGGGTTTTCCTTGGTCTTTGTAGATTTTGTTGCTGAAGAGGATGCAGCTTTTACTACCTTCTTTTACCGATATCCTTTATCACTTGCCTTTTTCAATGATTTTCACAAATCTGGCATAGAGGGATGGTGTTAAATTTGCACTGGCAAGTCGTGTATGCACTCAATTTGAAAAACCTTCCAAAGTTATTTAATTAATCAAATGCTCCACTTGCTGCAATTTATTGTCTTTACCAAGAAAACATCCAATAGGAAGTTAGTTTCAAAAGAATTTCGAAAGAACTACTGTCACAAGACCGAAAGGTCGGTACCAGAAACTGGACTCAAGTGCAGGAAACCCAGAGCAGAGACAGCAGAACGTTTTACAATGTTTATTTCAAAGTGTGGCAAAAACAAAGGCAAGAAAACGTGGCGAGGCCCAGTTAACGTGGTTAGGTGGACGTGGATTTAGAAGGGGGGAATTGTGCCAGAGATGCAGACTGGAACATGGCAGTTAAGCAGTCACACTGAAGAGAGAGGACAACGGAGTTAGGGAGGTAGTGGGGAGGAGCTCTGTAGATGGTGAGTATATTATACAACCTTTCTTACTTGCAGGTGGAGAGAGTAAGCGATGAGAGGGGGGTGACGTGATTTCAGAGTGATGTGGATGACAACTACATCTAGAAAGGTTTAGAAAACCATTGGTAAAAACACATGTTGAAAAAAGATTTGATTAAATACTGAAATCAATTTGTTTGAAGTTAGTCAACTTAGTCAGTGACCAATATCATATGCAGTTGAACATAACAGATATTTGATCCATTTTACAGATTGTATTTACAAAATTCTTAGCTAATGTGAAAAACTACATCTAGAAGAAAAGATAATGTGTGATGTCAGCAGCACTGATGCCCTGGGAATGATAACAGCCTGGACATGTCCATGTATTAATTAATACATAACTGTTACTCACACTTAGTGAATATGTATTAATGAGTCAGGTGCTTACTCATCATTCAACAGTGCTCATGCACTATCATGCTTATGAACGGTCATGTTCAGTAACTTTATAAAAAATATTTTAGCCTTTACATCAAATAATTTATTGCATTACATAAAAAACTAGTTTATTGATTGAATTCTAAATCTGTATCTAGGGGTGTTTTGATTTATTTATTTATTTTTTACTTATTTTCCCCTCAAACTGTTATGTAATGTCAGAATGGTTTATGTTCTAGTCAGGAACTAATCTGACCTTTTTCATCACCATGTTATTTTACACAATTGTGAAAACAAGTTGTAGTTTTCATAGAACTCTATCCAGTCCAATGAAAAAGTAAGTACACCCCATGATTCAGTAGCCTGTAGAACCACCTTTAGCAATAATAAGTTGAAGCAATCATTTTCTGTATGACTTCAGCTTTTACATTATTGCAGAGGAACTTTGGAGTTCTCTTTACAACATTACTTCGGGACACTGAGGTTTGCATTTGAGGTATTTCTTTTGCATAACTCTATTAAAGTCCTGCCATAGTGTTTCAGGTGCACAGGCCCTGTGGCTGCAAAACAGTACAGAATCATCACCCACCTCTGTGCTTCACAGCTGGTTAGAGGTGTTTGTGCCGATATATTGTGTTTGGCTTTAGATGTTGAATTTGTTTGCAATTCCTCCTAGTATGACAGTTTGACATTGGCATGAATTTGCTTTGACATTCACTCCAAGAAATTCTGTTAACACACAATTGAGTTAGTCACATATGTTCTACTTACCGTCCTTGTTCCAATGGAAACAGTAAGAGTGAAGAGTGCAGTTTTTCACAGGACTGCATGGATAATTGTGAAGACATGAAAACATTAGCTTTTGTTGTGCTCTTTGTTTGAGTTATTTTCCCCTGTTTGGCAGTTTTGCTTGGACATTTGTTATATCAAAAACTTATTTACAGTGTTAAATAGGTTTGGAGCATTTGTTTTTTCAGTAATGAAGTTATGTGCCTTTTAGCTCTTGGAGCAAGAAGGCCAGCATTATCTCTCTCTCTCTCTCTCTCTTTTGTTTCTCTTATAAAGATAACATAAATGTACTCCTGAACAGCTAAACGGCACAGAAGTATTGCTGTTTCTGTTAAATAGAATGAGTGCAACATTTAATTTAAAGGAACATTAAGCAGTGTTGTTACTTAATCTAAAATCCATCACCGATTAAAGAATTGTAATGGAGTAAGCTTTCTGTGATCACCGTTAAAAACATATATAGAAACAAAGCTAGTATAATGTTGTAAACTACTGCATCTGAGATTTAAAAAAAACCTTCTTTTTTATGGAAAAAAAGGAACTAAAATAAAAAAGATTTTAGTTCCATCAAATGACAATTTTTGGCAAATAATTCATAGCGTTTTCTGTTGGCTGCTCCCTTTAGGGGTCGCCAGAGTGGATTATTTGCGTCCTTCTCAGCCTATCCCTTGCATGCTCCTCTGTCACGCCAACCCTCTGAATGTCCTTCTTGACCACTTCTTTGAACCTTCTCTGGTTTTCTGAATCTGGTTTTGTTAAAGTCATTTCTGAGTATGTTTGTTCCCATACAAAGGTAAGTCCAAAGAGAACAAAAATCTTCAGAGCATCTCTTCTTATATGTGGAAAATTCTCCAATTTGAGAGAAGAATAAAATTTTGCCAGTGATGCTGACTTGAAGTGCTCTGCCTTTGGTGAGACACAAAACCTGCCGGTGTAAAATGCAATGCAAAAACACCAATTTCAGTTCTGCAATCATTTCAGTCACTTTATCTTGTATCCACTTCAAAAGTACACCATTTTTTCCTGTCAGATTTGAACAGTCATTGGTTGTAACACCTGTCAGTTTGTCCCATTTAAGCTCAAGCTTATCTAACCATGCAGTTACCTGTGTCAAACACATCACAGTTCTTGTTCAGAGCCAAGGAGAAAAAGTTTAAATTGTTTGCTTTGCTATTTAACTTACGTTCATTCTCAAAATGCCTCTTCTCAGTTGCAAATTAGCACGACAGAGTCCACCAAAACCTGTATTACAAAATTCCCATCAGAGAACAGATTACTACTTTTTGTTACTTTGTGGGAAAATAAAGCTGGTCTTGAGTGCCCTGTCCCTAGATGCACAAAACTGGTTAAAAAGTCATTGTTGCTTATCCAACACCTCCTCATCACCCTTGTTTGCTTCACATATGTCCATTGAAATATTCTGCAATCACCACTCTCTACACTCAAGGACACTCTATCACTTATCTTTATCTTCTAATTGGCACCTAACTTGTAGGGAATATGCACTGACAACATTAAACATCACCCTTTCAGTTTCCAGTTTTAAACTCATGATCCTGTCTGAAACTCTCCTCACCTCCACAACACTACTGACATATTCTTCCTTCAATATTTCCCCTACTCTGTTTTACTTCCTACCTACACCATGGTACAATAACTTGAATCCACCGCCAATGCTCCTGGCCTTACTTCCCTTCAAACTGCTGTCTTGCACACACAAGACACATACAATCTATCTTCCATCATATCCGCTAACTCTCTCCCTTTACCACTCATAGTCCCTACATTTAAAGTCCCTATTCTCACTTCCATATTTCTACCTTTCCTTCCTTCTCCTGATCTCCTAACACACCTTCCCTGTCTCCTTCACCTTTGACTTTGGCCAACAGTAGCACAGTTTCCACTGACACCCTGTTGGCCAACAGCTCCAGAGGCAGTCACTGCACACCTCATAGCTTGAAATAGCACTAAACAATCTGTTACCTGAAATACACGATAAGACTAAGATAGCAATAAGCACAGTCTAGAAGTCGTGATGAATTTTCAGCCACTGGTGCTGATCTACACGTTTGATTATGTTTGTGACTCTTTGCTGTTGTAATGTCTTATGATTTAAAAAGTGAAGTTGGTGAAGGTCTAACACAGCATATGTATTTGCATTGGTCTCGTCTGTTCCACATAACCAACTACAAAGAGGGAACAGAACAAAAACAACTTCACAGCATGAACAGGAAAGACATCAGGCCCAATTCTAGTTTCAGTCAGTTCTTACAGCATAGACACCGTGGACTCACCAATAAACTTACAGTATTGCTTCTGCTGTATCCCTAAATATAACTATCTTTGGTGGTGCTGTCTGTTCCTCTCTGTGTTCCTTTGTCTTTAATGCGGAAGTGACTTATGATATCAGTTTACCTGATGTTTCAGATTTGCAGTAACGGATTAGAATTTTCAGTTGTAAATTCATTTTTAATGTTTTTAAATGTATTTAAAATGGCAGGTGACAGGTGAATGCTTGTTATTGTGTAAAATTGTAAAACTGAGTCTTTTGACAAGTGATGAAAGAACCTCTTACTGAACAATACATGTGGGTTTTGGGAACTCAGAGTTCCTTTCTCAAGGTGCAAAATAAATATTGATTAAAATATCTTTAAATCAAGCATGCAAATTGAATGACTATGTTTGCAACGGACAATTTACTGCTAATTGTGTCAGTATTCAGCTTGTCTTATTTTTTAAACTTGACAGTTTGCAGTTATTGCCACGGGAAAAGAGTGAGACATTTCTCCACTTGTGTGAATTTGGAATCCAGGACAAAGATGTGATAACACCATAGAGATTATCATCCACCTAATTCTAAATTTTCTCAATGAACTCAGAGATTAGCTGAGAACCTAAAAGACTCAAGTAATACCTGTGGCAACAACATTTTTGGCATTGTGTTCTTTTTAACATCTCGTGGCTTCTGTGCAGGACTTTTACAGCCTATGCAATGGGGTTCAAAGTGAAATGGTTAATGAACGGAGAGAACAGACAGGTAATGACATTGACTTTGGACCTTAAAGTAAAGTTGACCTTGGATGGACATCAGTTTGAAAACACATTTCTCCTTAATTAAGTTTAATTACACTCAAACATATAACTTCAGAACCACAGACAGCACAAGAGGTTCTCATTAACTGTACTGTAAAAGATCTGGTTAGTAGCCAACCTAACAAATTAAGCTTTGTGCACTTTGACAATACGTAACATATAGCTCACACACACACACACACACACACACACAACTCCACCATGAAAGACGAATACAAGAATACTACAGAACGCAACAAAATATTGTTGTACGGCTTACAGTTCTACTTTGTACCGTGTCAATTACTGAAGCCTGTTTCCATTAGTGTATAACGACTCTGTCTGCCACGGAGGCCTACCTTTAGCGTACACGTGTATGATCTATTTTCATATGCTTTTCTAATTTCTGACTCAGCCTGTGTTTACAAGCCTGTGAAAACGAATAGTTATGTCTATAACTTCTGTTCCCTGAAGGAGAGGAACGAGGTACAACACATAAGTATGGGATATCACGCCCTCGCGTGTCCTGGCTGAAGAAACCTTTATTCACGCCTTTAAGGCAGATGACGTGTGATGACACGTGCACGGCCCCGCCTGCACATATAGCCGCTGTCATCACGGTCATCCCTCAGTTCGATAGCCGCTCTTCACCGAGCCAAACTGCTCAGTGGGGCCACCTTGTGTTGTACCTCGTTCCTCTCCTTCAGGGAACAGAAGTTATAGACATAACTATTCGTTCCCTTTCAGTCGATTCACTCGGTACAACACATAAGTATGGGACATATATACACGCCCCACAGAGCAGCCACCGAACCGGAATCGGGCCACCACTTCCTTAGTGAGTGGTAGACCCAGCAGAAAGGACAGTATGAGCCACCGAAGGGGCTGTAACGTCCAACCGATAAAACTGCACAAAAGTGTGCGGTGATGCCCAACTAGCTGCCGCACAAATATCAGCTACAGGCACCCCTTTAAAAAGAGCCCATGAGGTTGCCATCCCCCTGGTGGAATGAGCTCTCACCCCGTGGGGCAAAGCAAGACCTCTGGTGCCGTATGCCAGTGAGATAGCTTCTATAATCCAGTGGGACAGCCTCTGTTTGGACAGAGCTCTACCTCTATTTGGATTGGTGAAGCAGACAAACAGCTGGTCACATAAACGCACATTCTGAGTGCGCTCAATGTAGGTGCGTAGCACACGCACTGGACAAAGAGAATGCATCCTCCGCTGCTCCTCAGATGCAAAAGGAGGGGAGCAAAAGCTCAGCAACTCAAACTCCATTGAGCTATAAGATGCAGGCATGATCTTGGGAAAATAGGCAGCATTTGGACGCAATACGACCTTGTGGCCATCAGGAGAAAACTGTGTGCAGGCGGGATGCACGGACAGCGCATGAAGGTCACCCACTCGCTTTGCCGAAGCCAAAGCGAGAAGTAATGCAGTCTTATATGAAAGAAATTTCATATCCACAGACTCGATGGGTTCAAACGGGGGGCTACAAAGGGCCTCCAGCACCAAAGACAAGTCCCAAGCAGGGACACTGGACTTAAGCACGGGTCTCAGCCGGCGAACCCCTTTCAGAAAACGTATGGCGAGGGGATGTGCACCTGGTGTCACCCCGTCAAAGCCAATATGACAAGCAGATATAGCTGCTAAATAAACCTTAATTGTCGAAAATGAAAGGCCCTTATCCAGCAGCTCCTGCAGGAATGTCAAAACATCCACAATAGAGCACTGAAATGGGAGAGTGTGGCGGTCCTGGCACCATTGCTCGAAGGCTCGCCATTTGTAAGCGTACAAGCCTCTAGTAGATGAGGCCCTAGCGCTCTGGATTGTCGCTATCACACTGGGTGGCAAACCCTTAGCAATCAAGTTTAGCCTCTCAGCAGGTAAGCATGAAGGCGCCACAGATCTGGGCGCGGATGAAACACTTCTCCTCCCGCCTGAGAGAGGAGATCCCTGCGGAGAGGAAGCTGCCAAGGACTCGCTGCTAGCAGGCTGATTATCTCTGCATACCACGACCTTGTGGGCCACCAAGGGGCCACTAGAATCAGAGAGAGGGAATGCCGACGCACTCTCTCTAGAACTGGAGATATCATTTCCACTGGGGGAAATGCATACAGGAGCACATCTGGCCATTGGTGCGCTAGCGCGTCCAAGCCCAAGGGTGCATCGTGGTCGATTATGGAGAAGAACAGGGGGCAGTGAGTATTTACCCTGGAAGCAAAAAGATCTATTTGCGCCTTGCCAAATAGATCCCAAATCTGAGCCACTATTAAAGGGTGTAACCTCCATTCTCTCACCAGAGGACCCCCCTGGAGAGAAGGTCCGGCCCCAGGTTCAGGTGGCCCGGGACATGGGTGGCTCTCAGAGACAGAAAATGAACACTGCACCATAACAGCAGAGAGCGAGACAGCTTTAACAGGGGAAGAGAGCGTGTTCCTCCCGGCCTGTTTATGTAAGACACCACTGTTGAATTGTCCGTCCTGACTAAGAAATGCTGGCCCTCCAGGACTGGACGGAAATGCTTTAGAGCTAAGAACACTGCTAACAGCTCTAAGTGGTTGATGTGCAGCTGGCGCTGAGCTGCGGACCAGATCCCTCTCACTGATGCACCCTCGCACAGCGCTCCCCACCCTCTTAGGGAAGCATCTGTGGACACCACCTTGCGAAACAACACCCTCCCAATCCGAGAGCCCTGATGCAGCAGCCTGGGCTCCCTCCAAGGACGGAGAGCTAGCATGCAAGACGCGGTTACCGGCAGCCTCCTCCGGAGGTGACGCGATGCACACAGGCGGTGAGAGAGAGTCCAGCGTTGAAACGCTCTCATTTTTAACAGTCCAAGTGGCACTACGGCGATCATAGATGCCATCATGCCCAACAAGCGTAATATCGTCTGGAAACGCAGTCTGCGTCCCAGCTGAAACTGAGCGAGGCAGCGATGAAACGCGGCCACTCTGTGCTCCGACAAACGTGCGCGGCTGGAAAGCGAGCATATTTCCAAACCGAGGAAAGAAATCTGCTGACTCGGGATTAGTGAGCTCTTTTGAAAGTTCACAGAGAAACCCAGTGTCTGAATGTGTGACAGAACCAGTGACAGCTGTGTCTCCGCCTGCTCTCTGGAGCAAGCTACGAGAGCCCAGTCGTCTAGATAGGCTAAGATGCGGATGCCTCTCTCTCTGAGGGGCGCTAGCGCTGCTTCGGCACATTTCGTAAAGGTGCGAGGAGCGAGCGACAGCCCGAACGGCAGCACTAGGTATTCGTAGGCTACGCCCTCGAATGCAAACCTCAGAAACTGCCTGTGTTTCGGGTGTATAGCCACATGAAAATAAGCATCTGTTAGATCGATTGTCGCAAACCAATCTCCCGGGCCGACTGCATTCAAGAGCTGTCTGAGTGTTAGCATCTTGAACCTGTACGTACGTAGATACGTGTTCAAGACTCTCAGGTCGAGGATGGGACGAAGCCCTCCCCCTCTTTTCGGAACAACAAAATAGCGGCTGTACCAACCTTTGTCTGTCTCTGAAGCGGGGACCACTCGTATTGCTCTTTTCTGCAATAGCGCCTTTATTTCCTCTCTGAGTATCATGGCCGCCTCGGTGTTGACAGTCGTATTTACGACTCCCTGGAAACGAGGCGGCTTGACCCGGAACTGCAACCCATGGCAACGGTTCGCAGCACCCACGGAGAGGGGGCGCAAGCGCGCCACTGAGGGAAGCGAGCAGCCAGCCCGCTGACCTGCAGCACCGTCGGCGGGGCGTTGTCGCCCCCCAGTGTGTCTGCAGGGGACTGCATCACCTGCCTGACCTGGCTCATTCTGCCCGCAGGCTGAGCATTTGTGATTGTTTGAGAATAAACAACACTCTTTATTGATTGTAACATGGGAACATGTACATTCATACATTTTGTTGGAGGCACCTTTTCTGGGGCACAACAAAGAAAAACAGCGGGAACACTTGATGTGGTCACCTGAACATTTAACACACCTGAACAGGGAGTTACCTGAGGCATTTTGTGTGCAGGGGTTTTGTGCTTGGGAGACTGTGTTAGGAAAGTGCAGCGCCTTCTGGGGCTGACAACCTGAACAGAACTTAAGCGGCACCTCTTGGGCGGCAACAGAGGGGTAAAAGCAGCGTCTCCCTGCTGCTGGACCCCTTCTCCACTCGAAACCACAGCTAGGAGGGCTGAGGCTTCTTCCTCCTGGGCTTCGGGTCCCGCCGGGGGCCCGAGGGTGGGCCTCTGCTCCAGGCCGACTGGCGTGGAGCTCGGGCCGGAGGATGTGCTCTCGCTGGCGGCACACCCACTTCAGCAGTGGGCGCCGGTCTCTTGCCAGTCGGCAGAGGAGCGGCGGGCCTGTGAGAGCTAGCTGCGGGCTTGGGCTTCGGCTGACGTCTGGGGATGATGTCGCGCAGAGCTTCCGTCTGCTTCTTCCTCAGATCGAATCTAGCCTGAATGGCTTCAAGTGAATGTCCGAATAACCCAGCCGCAGACACTGGTGCGTCCAGATATACAGCTCTGTCCCTATCCGGGACGTCAGAGAGGGTCAGCCACAGGTGCCTCTGCGCCACTACTGTCGAAGCCATCCCTCTGCCCAGGGAGAGCGCTGCACAGCGAGACGCACGGAGGATGTAATCTGTGGCGACTCTGACCTCGTTAAGAAGAGGTGCCAGCGGGCTGTCATCAGGAACCAGCGATCCGAGCTCCGCCAGGCACATTGCCTGGTACGTCTGGAGCATGGTGATGGAGCTCATGGCGCGAGCAGTGCCGGCCTGAGCCCGATAAATCTTCTCCAGCTGCGAAGCAGAGAATCTGCAGTGCTTGGACGGCAGAGTTGCGGGGCCGCCGACACCATGGTTATGGGACGGGGCCAGATAAGCAGCCAGAGACGGCTCCATAGGGGTGGGTTAGCTAAGCCAGCCCCCTCGGCGCCGTCCAACTCCATGTACTGTCCATAGCCGGGCACAGTGACGCGGGTAGACAGAGGTTTGTCCCATGATGCTGTTAGCTCGCAGAGAAAGTCTGGGAACATGGGAAGGCAGTTTTTGGCCGTTGCGGGCTCCGGTGGGAGGAAAAAACCCGCGAACCGCGACGGCTTCTGAGCTGGCGGAGGAGAGTGCCAGTCCACCTGCAGCTTCTCAGCAGCACGGCGAAACAGGGAGAAAAGAGAGGTGTCATCGTGGCCGACCGGCGCAGCAGCGGCGGCACGTTGGGCCGACAATGAGCTCTCCTGCTCATCCTCCGACAAACCATGGATGTCCAGGCCGATGTCCAGCACGTCATCGTCTTCCTGGGGAGCGCTGGCGGGCTTCAACCCAGGCTGAAGCCCGTCAGCGCTCCTGCATGGTTCCGGCTCGTCATCGGCTAACCCGTCAACATATTCCATGTGGTCAGCCCAGCTAATTGCGGGGACATCGACCGGGAAATCCTCGTCTTCGGAGTCGGACGAAGCCGGGGCTCCAGACTCGGAAAGGAAAGGGTCATGCCGTGCGACAGCCGAGCGTCCCAGCACTTTTTCCACAAACGTCACCCGTCTTTCCAGGGTCGAGCGCCGGAGCTGGCGACAAAACGCACAGGCTTTTTCCGTCAACGCTCTCCTACCGTGGACGATCCCCAGGCAGACAGGGCAGGCATCGTGCTGGTCGCTGTCGTGCAAACAGAAACCGCATCCCTGAGGGCAGGGGCGAACAGAAGATTTCTGCTTTGCTCGCTTCGGTTTGGAGTCCATTCCAAAACGCAAAGCGAAACGCTGCACAGGAAAAACTTGAAATTAGCGCTCCGCGGGCAGCCTACACACCAACTGGGCGGTGGAGGCTAACACCAACAGGGGCAGTTAAGCTAAGTTCAAGTCGGCAGACAACGGAGCTAACTAGCAGCAGCTAGCTAGCCCAACTCAGCAGAGGTGTTCTCAGCGAGGTGAAGAGCGTAAGAACTGAGGGATGACCGTGATGACAGCGGCTATATGTGCAGGCGGGGCCGTGCACGTGTCATCACACGTCATCTGCCTTAAAGGCGTGAATAAAGGTTTCTTCAGCCAGGACACGCGAGGGCGTGATATCCCATACTTATGTGTTGTACCGAGTGAATCGACTGAAAGGGAACAATGGAACTTTTATTATTTCACTCTGGTTGACCTGATTTGTTTGAAACTGTGTTCATAGAAAGTACGTTTTTTTCTTGCTGAGGTCAGGTGCTTACTAATAATACTGGGACTGTTGGGAACTGAAGGATATGGATCACAGTTTGCGGTATAATCTGGCATATCTTAACCATCTTTAGATAGACAGATAGAGGTATAGATATATATATAGCCTGCAGCCTTCAGGCCAGTTGCATCTATAGTTTGTATTTCATGCTGATTGGGTAATGCTGTCATAAAATACATTATGGTAAGATTGTAACTACTGTGAATATTCTACTTATTAAATATCAACAAGATGGTAAGGATTAAAGTGGGGCAGAAAAATCTGGAATGTTAATCCCGCACCTTCAATAAATGAATTTTAAATCTGATAGGAAGATCTAGAACATAACACTATCAAGTGATTTTTCATGTGCTGCAGCCGCTGCTACTTCCGGCTGACAGCATGAAGATACAGGAGAGTTATAAGAAAATGCATTTCATGTTCTTGGTTACACCCTCAATGCAGCCTTTTTCCCTCCTGTCATTGTGATGCATTCACGGTGCAGATGTCGAAATCATGCTCATGCTACCGAAGAGGAGTAAACATAAACAGGGGAGGGTTTTTTTTTTTTTGAGTAACAGGTAATTTGAAATGCACTTCACCAAACACAAAAACTATGCAACTATACGTATAGCGTATCTTGGCAGCTAAATGTATAGTTGCTGAGCTTCACAGTGAAGAAAAAATATATGAGAAACACTTAAGAAAGTCTGAAATGTTAATTCAGTGTCTCCTTTAATTTTAAAGTTTTCTTTCCTAAAAAAAAAACTTATATAGGAGCTATCATGATGTGTTTTTGGATTAAGATTTTGTAAAATATGTTACAAAATAAACTAGAGTATAGTGATTTTGTGTCATTGAGCTGCATGAAAACCTGGGCAGTTTAGTACAGGCTAGAGTTGTTAGTTTCCAGTACTGTGTTGAAGTTTGGTGCAGAGCAGGCCGTAGTGTTAATGGTCAGTGTTCCTCAAGGGTAGCAGGCATCAACTTACAATTCATATTTAATCTGATGATGGTGTTTACATTCACTCACTGAATTTTACTGCAATTTTAACTGTGATACCAGCTTTATGGTGTCAAGGGGTTTGCCAACTGCTATATAGCCTGTGAAATTTACACTTATATCATGTGGAATTCAGCTGGCTAAATCCACAAAGAGCAGATAATTTCAGAGCACCAGGAACTTTACAGGTCAGTTCATCACAACCTGTACAGAAGGTAAAATTTACTGGCATTTAAACACAAATTATCATGTGACTCATTTCTAAGTGATTCTTGTGTCTGCACTGTACTGCTAAAGCTGATCTTGGGATTCTCCAACCTGTCAAATCCCACTTTAACTCCTAGCTACTCTTACAGTGAGCATACACTTTGCTGACGTTTGAATTTAGCTTTTAGCTTTGATATGCTTAAGTAAAGCCTCAAGGAGCCAATAGCCTGCCTGTAAATTACTAATCTTACTTTGAATATACGCAAATATAAATGCTCAAAAACGCATTTAAAAGGAATATTTTACTTCCCAACAAATTACAAAATTTGTGGAAAATTAACAGAGTATTTTTTAAATCCCTTGCAAGGCTACGGCCCGTGATAGGATCTGAAAAACCCTCTCAGTTTGGTTAAACACAAGTATCAGCTTCTGTAAAACAACATGGTTGTTAGGTTGTTTTGGGAGTTGTTTTTTTTTACCACCACTATGACCAAATGCCAGGATCTGCTTTGCCTTCACTCACCATACAGAAGCTCTTGGTCCTTTCTTCTCATTTATTTATTTAATCCAATAATTCTCCTCCTCTAAGGTGAGGTGACTATTATTGAAGCTAATTGTTTTTCCTTTTTCATGCACAACATCCTTTTCAGTGATGAATCTCCTGTATTGATTTACTGCCAGTTGACTACCACTCTCCAGTATTTCCCCTTGATATGATCATAGGGTAGGGTCATATTTGGGTTACACAAAATTCTTGGTGTCTTAGATACAACATTGTTGAAGGGATCTCATTGGAATTCATGGCTTTTCTGTTGGTTTGTTTATAGTGACGTCCATCCCTCAGGCTGTATCTGCATTGCTGACGGCAATGCATAAGAGATTACAAAAAGTGCACATATCAGATACTGTTTGATCTGTGCCTTGACCAAAGGCCCATGACCTTAAAAAATGCTGAATGGATGGTTATTAATTAATGAAACCCTAGAGTTCACGAGGTCTTTCTTTTTTTTGTTATCGTTTGAATTGTGCAGCAGCTTAGTTTAGCCCATCTGTTCAGTAGAAGCCAAAGGAAATAATTAAGTGACTTTCCTGCTTTATTTAAAGTCTTACCTAATGGTGAACGTACACTAATTCTATCCATTAAAATGATCAGACAAAGGGAAAACTGTTTTTTTTATTCTGTAGTATAAGTGAAGAAGTGGACAGCTGGATGGATGATTGATAACTAAATAAGAGATACAGATTTTTAAATTTTGTAGTTGTATAATAATATTTCTGTTGTGCTTCATGCAATGGCTTGCAGACATATGTATGTAGTGTTATTATGCCTGACAGTTTATTGATGGGGAAACCGATCATATCAGATCACGATTGTTAAAAATTTGATTAAATCAGAGTGTGGAATTTTACAGCTATAACAATGTAGCCAGATTGGTGAAAGGGAAAAAAAAAAACATGTCGTAGTGACTTTGGTTTGTGTTTATCTTGATTGGTATCCTTCACTAAACAACCAGTCTAAGCCCTCCAATCAGCTCGATATGCAGTAATTGCCTTGTCATTTCTTTCCAGAATGTTTTCACTCAGTGGGTTTCCTTCTTTTCAATCAAGACCTGCTGTCCCAGTAACGCCTGCAAATCAGGGTCCACCATTTTGATTGTTTCACTTATAATATCTGATTGTTAAAATAAATTTTGAAAGCAACATCAAAAATATTATGCCTCTTTATAAACGCTCAACACAAAACATGATATAAGATCAAATTTATCACGAAAAGGGTGATTATTTGCCACATCTAGTTAAAGTATTTTAATCATATTATACTGATATGTTACTAAATTTGACTTGACTCCAAGATCTGAAGATGTATTTCTGTGCCTCTAGCATTTCACTGACTTTGTCCAAAGGTATCAGCACAAAAGGCAGCTAATTAGTTACATCTCATTCAGCTGGCTGACTCAAGGTTATTTGACTAATTATGTGCAGGTAGGCATGGTAATGCAAATACAGCTATGTGAATGGTAAGTCTTTTATAGCAGAAGAAAATTGTTATTTTGTTGTGTCTGTCTTGGACTTGTGGGAAGGTTCAAGGCAAAAGTGGTTAAATTATGTTCAGCAAGATGGCACAAATTCATTTGACAGGTCTCAACCCTTGTTTGAAATACAAAGGTCAGTTCCAGTTTGTGTGGAAAGATGAAAACTAATGAACAGTCATGGGGAATATTTATTCAGAAAGGAAAGACATCGGAGATATTTCTTTTACTTCACCTGACTTTTTTCCATTTAACAAGAGTTATTAAGTAGTAGATATTATTCGCATTTAAAAAAGTGTTTACCTTCACAGCAGTTTAAGTCGTTTTAAGTTTGACAGGATAATATTACTATCTTCTTCAAGATACTATGACTGTATCTCAAACACACATCATACACATTTCAAATTTGTAAATATATCCATATTGTACTGGCATGGTGTGCAATGTGTTCTTAAAAAGTCTGAGGAAATTGTGGATAACGAAAAAGGAATTGAAAGGCCTAAACAACTATCTACAACAGATAAGCAGTATCTGAAATTCATGTTCTTAAGAAACAGGACAAAATCCAGCCAAGAACATCCAAGACCTGACACAGGATCTCATGCAGCTGGCTCTTCAGTTGATCCATCTGTTTTTAATTGAAGCCTCATCACAAAAGGTCTCAGTGGAGAGGTGGCTGTCAAGAAGCCATTCTTGGCTTCGTGGAGAAATGGCAGATGTGTTCCAAATTATGGAAGAATTGGACTGAAAATCAGTAGCTGCATTTCAGCCAGTGGTATTGGGGATCTTTTCAAAATGGATGAAATTGTGAACATAGAAAAGTACTGTCTGTTTTTGATCCACCATGCAGTATCATCTGGAAAGTGTCTGATTGGCAACAGCTTTATTTTTTAAGATGACAGTGATCACAAATGCACTGTCAGTTGAGTAAAATAGATATGAATAGGAAGGCGCACAGTAGAACGCTATCAGTTATGGATGACCTCCCCTCCCTCAAGCTTGTTAAAAGCAGTGTGGGATCATCTTGACAGAGAACAGAACAAAATACAGCCAACATCCAAAGAAGATCTTTGAATCTCCCTCAAGAATCCTGGAGAACGATCCCTGAAGACTGCTTACAGAAATTACAAGACAGCTGGCCTAAGAGAGTCGAGGCTATGTTGAAGAAAAAGGTGGTCAAACCAAATACTGACTTTTTCTAATGAGCTGATATACTATAAACTGTATTTCTATATATGTTTGTACATGTTTCAGTAAATCACTGCCCCTACTTCCCAATTTAAAAAAAAGGTGGAACAATATTAATAATATGATATAAGAAATTCATTTTCAGTGAGATTTTTTTATCATACTTTTTTCATTTAGCTTAGTTCACTTTTACTGGAAGATAATACCAAAAAATTAACATTAATTTCAAAAGTGCTTGGTGCTTTACCAACGAAACCATTTATTTAGTTGTGCAGTCTAGATTTCAAAAACTGAGAAACACTGATTGCATATTTTGGCGAATCACAGGGTTGCTGTGGTTGGCTCTACTCCCTAATAGCAAGAAGGTCCTGTGCTTGAGCATTCTGGTCTCCTGGGTCTTCTCTGTGTGATTTGGTAACTTTCAGCTTGAATTAAAGCTGAAAGTCTGCTTGTTTGGTAATAAGTAGTAATAGATTTCTCACTATAAGGTCTGTGAGAACATGCATGGATGCAAGTTCAGAGCTTTAAAGTCTTTCATATTCTTCCTGTATGGAAGTTATGAAAAGTGTAATTCATTGTCCAGCCAGAAAAGATGAACGGCTTTTGTAAAAACACAAACCCATGCAAGTGTACTCAAGTGAAAGGGGGAGGACATAGAGTGCTCTGCAATGTTCTTGTTAACATTATGGTTTCTAGTGGTGGAGAAAAGTCTCTCTGCTCTAGTGTTATAGCTATCAAAGCCATTGTCATCTAAAAGGTTACACAGGTGCAGATCTTTAGAAACAAAGGACGACATGCAATATTTCCAGGTGTATTTTTTGTTTTTGCCCTAATAGAAGTGCCTTCAATTCTAAAAAAGTACTGCAATCGCTCAGTAGTCTCAGTTGTTAAGTCTGAATTTTCTAATAGGAGTCTCTCAGTGAGCAGCAAAATACTTCACCTCTATCTTACAAAGCTAATTATTAAGTCATTATAATAAGTCAGCCAACATAAAATGTTGGTATAGAAAGGATTTGGTTGTTTAAGAATGGATTCAAATGATAATAGACTATTATAGAAGATAACACCGTTTTCTTTACATTATTAAATTTGATTTATAGGGTACATTACAATATAGTAGTATACAGTATAGCATACTGTATGTTATTTTCAGTCTTTAACTTGTGTACTTTGAAGACATAAAAAAAGTAGTAGTCGGGTTTTGCAGTATCCAGTTGTGACCTTTTTGGGGCCCAGTTGCCAGGGTTTTCTGTTATGCGTTAAACTATAATTATGCTGCTTCATACAGGTGCACTCTCATGTAATCACTCCACTTGTTATTGTGCCGGTACCGTTATGCTCCTTTGTTGCTAAAGTTGAATTACATCTTGAAAGACTTGCCTCTTCTTGTGTGACTTTGCTCTCCCTGACACCAAGCATCACGATTAGCAGGTCCAGACTCTTAATTACAGACAAAATAAACAACGGGAAAACTGTGGCTCAGGAGCAGCATTTCAATTATTTATTGACTTTTGACTCAGAAGGTTCGGCTCGCATTCCTAATACAAACAAATGCTCATACAATAGTTTTGCCTGACTATAAAAACACTTCTTATGAATGATAACTGCTTACAAAGTCAAAAACATGTGACCAAGTGGCTCTATGAAAACCATTCTGGTTTAATAGCATTAAAACTTTTTTGTACATAACGCAAATTACTTTTGTATAGTACTTTTTTTAGTGCTTTTTTTATTCGTAAATATTTTTTCCTTATTTATTTTCCTGACCCTTGTGCTGCTGTAACATGAATTTCACCACTGTGGGATTAATAAAGTCTGTATCTAAATCTGTCTGTGTACCTGGATCGTTGTGCTGAATAGCATTGCTGTTGTGCCTTTATAAGATGTAATAATTTAGAAGGAGTGTGTGTATTGGATACATGTTTTCACTCTCTGGGACAAACATTTTACTTAACTAATTTTAGCCACTGTCTTGTGACTTTTGTTCATTTAACCTTTTGAGATAGATCGTTATTGAATATGAATTTCTATCCCTGTTGTAAAATATATTGTTTCCTTCAGGCAAAAAAATCATTAGTGACAGCAGATACATCATTCATACTACTATTTAAACAAAATATTGAGTTTTGCGTCTTTTAATAGCTTTGTTCATGCTTTACTGTTTATGAGTTAAAAACTACTAAAGTAACACACAGGAAATTTTTCTTGAATTTATATTATTCACCACATTGCATAACAGTGATTGTCACCTAGGATATTAGCAAATGGTTTCTAGAAACTAAAAACATTTCTTGACCATGACTGACAGCTTGAATGATACAGACCACAGCAAACTGTAACCAAAGGCACTGTTAATGGTACACTGAAAATATAAGGCGTGTCTGTCAGGTGAATGTGCACCAAAATACGCATTACAATCAGTTATTTCCATAAGGGCCACTGCTCTTGCTCTGCATCTTCATTTGAAAACAGTGATCAACTGTGAGCACTCTAAACTCATCACTGCATGTGTTTATATGCTGGCACAGCTGACAGCGTGAGACAGATCGTCTGACATCTGGTCAGGTCATTTCCAAAAAGAAAAGGCTGCTGAAAAAAGTAAAGTTATACATGGTTTCTTAACAAGTTGGCTTATATTCCCCTGATCACGACAACATCCACCATTTATCAGTTTTGAATCAAAGACGTTACTGTTTGGATCCATGAGGTGAACAAAAGCAACAGCCTTAAGAGCTTACATGGGAGGTGACTGGACTTCTTTAACATTTTTGCAGGTGTTTCTCAGCCAAGATGTGTCTTCAGTTCTAAAACCAAAAGGTGGAGACTTCCAGGCATCTAAACCCTAGTGGAGGTGGTTGTGCACATATACTCTTGTATGCAAAATATTGCCACAATGTTACATTATATTGAGTACTCGTCTGTGTTAAACTGTGACTATCACCACTTTCTTAAATTAGCTGCAGGTGTTAAACAGCTGACAGAGTGAACAAAATATAGGCAGATAAACTTGGGTCTTTGTGGTGTTGGTGGCACAGGGAAAATGTTAGCTTGTGATTTATGTGACAGAAACACATGGGTACGAGTTTTTATTTTATATCTAAATTTAATAAAATTATTTTAAGCATAAATTGCATTATCTGAAGATAACACTGAAACATTTGTGCATTTGCACTTGTACATACAGTGGCTTGCAAAAGTATTCGGCCCCCTTGAACTTTCCCACATTTTGTCACATTACAGCCACCAACACGAATCAATTTTATTGGAATTCCACGTGAAAGACCAATACAAAGTGGTGTACACGTGAGAAGTGGAACGAAAATCATACATGATTCCAAACATTTTTTACAAATAAATAACTGAAAAGTGGGGTGTGCGTAATTATTCAGCCCCCTGAGTCAATACTTTGTAGAACCACCTTTTGCTGCAATTACAGCTGCCAGTCTTTTAGGGTATGTCTCTACCAGCTTTGCACATCTACAGACTGAAATCCTTGCTCATTCTTCTTTGCAAAACAGCTCCAGCTCAGTCAGGTTAGATGGACAGTGTTTGTGAACAGCAGTTTTCAGATCTTGCCACAGATTCTTGATTGGATTTAGATCTGGACTTTGACTGGGCCATTCTAACACATGGATATGTTTTGTTTTAAACCATTCCATTGTTGCCCTGGCTTTATGTTTAGGGTCGTTGTCCTGCTGGAAGGTGAACCTCTGCCCCAGTCTCAAGTCTTTTGCAGACTCCAAGAGGTTTTCTTCCAAGATTGCCCTGTATTTGGCTGCATCCATCTTCCCATCAACTCTGACCAGCTTCCCTATCCCTGCTGAAGAGAAGCACCCCCAGAGCACGATGCTGCCACCACCATATTTGACAGTGGGGATGGTGTGTTCAGAGTGATGTGCAGTGTTAGTTTTCCGCCACACATAGCGTTTTGCATTTTGGCCAAAAAGTTCCATTTTGGTCTCATCTGACCAGAGCACCTTCTTCCACATGTTTGCTGTGTCCCCCACATGGCTTGTGGCAAACTGCAAACGAGACTTCTTATGGTTTTCTTTTAACAATGGCTTTCTTCTTGCCACTCTTCCATAAAGGCCAACTTTGTGCAGTGCACGACTAATAGTTGTCCTATGGACAGATTCCCCAACCTGAGCTGTAGATCTCTGCAGCTCGTCCAGAGTCACCACGGGCCTCTTGGCTGCATTTCTGATCAGCGCTCTCCTTGTTCGGCCTGTGAGTTTAGGTGGACGGCCTTGTCTTGGTAGGTTTACAGTTGTGCCATACTCCTTCCATTTCTGGATGATGGCTTGAACGGTGCTCCGTGGGATGTTCAAGGCTTGGGAAATCTTTTTGTAGCCTAAGCCTGCTTTAAATTTCTCAATAACTTTATCCCTGACCTGTCTGGTGTGTTCTTTGGACTTCATGGTGTTGTTGCTCCCAATATTCTCTTAGACAACCTCTGAGGCCGTCACAGGGCAGTTGTGGAGCTGTTTTGCAAAGAAGAATGGGCAAGGATTTCAGTCTGTAGATGTGCAAAGCTGGTAGAGACATACCCTAAAAGACTGGCAGCTGGAATTGCAGCAAAAGGTGGTTCTACAAAGTATTGACTCAGGGGGCTGAATAATTACGCACACCCCACTTTGCAGTTATTTATTTGTAAAAAATGTTTGGAATCATGTATGATTTTCGTTCCACTTCTCACGTGTACACCACTTTGTATTGGTCTTTCACGTGGAATTCCAATAAAATTGATTCATGTTTGTGGCTTTAATGTGACAAAATGTGGAAAAGTTCAAGGGGGCCGAATACTTTTGCAAGCCACTGTATGTGTCAATATGTGGATTGGTGATATCAACTTTAATCTTGTCAAATCATATATTGCACTATTAGGCAGAGGCAGAGGTGACTGCTCATTGAAATGAAAACTCTGCACATCTGCAACCAGAGAGGAATGTGTGTATAACTATGTAATGTGAAAACCAGTTGACTGAAACACTGGTGTTACTGAATCTTTCTTTGAACTCCATCTGACATTGTTAGACTCTGGCAATTATTGAATACACTCATACAACGTGAGAATTCAGTCAAACTGTCTATCAAAGAGAAAATTTGAGGAGAAGTTTAGGGTAGTCACACCTAAATGTTCGCTGGTATAACACTAGCTTGTAACTAGCTGCTGTTGTTATAGTCGGCTCATTGTCAGCAGTTCAGAAATGGGAGGTGTGCATCACTGATTAGCTGACAAAAAACAACTGCAACAATATTCTGTATACCTAAGCTTTAAGCACATTTTCTCATGTTGGAGACGAAAGAAAGAAAAATGCTATAAAAACTGTAATCACTGTATATATTTTTTTATCTCTATGCTGATTGTAGTCAAACATTTTGAAAAATATAGACACGGTAAGGACGGTGCAGAAGTGGCACACACAAGACGAACATATGTGTCTGTATATATGTATATTGTTGTTTTTATAATGATCAGTGTGTCATCCTGTTGACACAACCTGTTGGCAACCTTTATCCACAAGCAATGTTAGAAGATCGACAAATGAGACTACAGAGGTACTGCAGAGTTGATTTAGGTCAATCAATCAACTGGTTTTGACTGGCTGCATCGTGGGATATATCGCATTTTGTGAGCACACCATCTTACCAGTCCAGATTGTATATTTGTTGCTTTGTGAGCAACAAGCCCTGGATTACTAGTGACCTGAAAGAAATGCTTTATCGTTTTCTCCCCTCCAAGTGAACTGTGTATATCAGGACGATGTGGTGAAAGAGTCTGTATAAAAGAATGTGATGAGCAGGATCTGTTTCCTAAGGAAGCTGAGATCATTTCAACATATGCAGCAAAATGTTGGACATCAGTCAGTTGTGGCGAGAACAGTGTACTTTACTGTGGTTTGCTGAGGTACAGCTTCAGAGCTAGAAAAACTCATGTAGAGGGCTGACCTGTGATAAGCTACAAACTGGACATATTTGAAGCTTGGATGGAGAGGATGCCATTAAACAAACACTTGCTCATCACAGATACTGACTACTCTCTGCACCAGTTAATCTATATTTCTATATTATGAGAAGGAAATGTCTGCAATGTATTTGCATTGTCGTTTATTGCAATATTTATTCATTTTCTTGATTACTTTGTCTAATTGTGTGAATCATATGTGTATAATTATTTTTTTTAAATTAAAACACTCAGCCTCTGTACTTTTCTTGTTCTCTGAGAAAATCTAAATGTATTTCCTGTGTTCTTCGTCTGTTTCCATGGCAACATGACAGGGAATGGACAGGCTACCGGCTCTAATGAAAATGTTCCACAAAGTAGCCAGCCCTTCATTTGTAAATTATGTATTACACCAGTCACACACACATGCACCCACACACACACACATATACATATTTTTATAGCCTGTCATGTAAATAGAATTATAATTACATTAAAAAAATGCAAGATTTCATAAGCTTTGGGAGAGGGCACAAAGGCCTCAGTAGGTTGTTAATTACTTAGTCTACAGTTGGAGCTGTGGTATGGAGATATTGAAAGAGTCATACTGCCAGTAGCAGTACCAACGATGCCAAACGATGCCATGCATTTGCAAATTTCTATCCATGCAATCATTCATTTAAAAACAAACTGCTTTTATGTGGTACAAAGATTATCTATGGAAACTGGTGTTTCAGTGACTTTTTACCAACACACAGTATCCACGAACACGAGCATTCAACAGAAAATGTCATAAAAATGAAGCACAAATATTATCAGCAAAATTATTGGCAAATCATTCTGTTTCAAAGTGAGGCTCAGTTTTTATATCATCTTTATATTGTCTTCAACTAATTCCACATGTTACCTAAAATTAATTTTAAACATTTACTTTTTTCACTTCCTCTGTAATCATTAAATTAATTAAATCTGTTACTTATTTAGTTATTTGTTATACCTTTTGTTTATTGGTTTATGCTAATGTGTATTATACATTTATGATTTGTACTGAAATGATCTAAATTATTTATAAAACTAATAAAACTTGTTTTTTTCAAATACTAATTAAAAATTGCAAACATTTGATTTAAATTAACTTCTTAATTTAAATGCATTGTAAAGCATTGTAAAGCATTGTAAAGCGCTTTGGGTGCCTTGAAAAGCGCTATATGAAATCCAATCCATTATTATTATTATTATTAACTTCTTCAAGTTGCAGGATGGGGTCAAAGTCTCCCCACCAGGCAGTTCAGGTGTTATTAATGAATAATCATACAAACTGGTAACAAGTCTTTGTTGTCTTAAAAGAAATCAAGTAAAGATGCATTTCAGTTTTAATAATGTCTGACTCAGTGTTTACAATAGTTGAAATAGTTTAAAGAAAGCGATGTTTTTGTTTTTCTTTCTGTATCTGACTCTGTCTTCTATGAGATGCCAGTTGAACTTTTTCATATATTAAAATCAGACATCTATTAAAACAACTTAGTTTCAGGGGAAATAGAAGCTCTATTTATATCCCATCTTTATATATGCAAATTGCAGTATTCGCCATAGAATGACAGTTTTTGCTTTTCATGCCTTAATTGCTTACCCATGTTACATATAGAATATTTCATGGATCAAGACTACCTACTTGCCTTACTACCTGCAATTTTTTATTGTGTTCTGCCTATTTTAAGGTAAAATAGTTGTTTCATAGTGCAGGGTAACTATTGCAGCGTATCCCTTGTTGAAGGTTAATGATTAGTAGAGTCCATGTTGGTTGTAATATAAATACCATATTAATCATTAGTCTAAGATAGCGACAGCTGTAAGCTCCAGTTAATGTTCCAAATCTGACCCAAGGACACGATCGAGTCATATTGGGTCACGGTAAAGCGAAAATGTTGATGCAGCACTTGTAACGCCCGCGAATCACGATCAGACACTGACACGCCATGAAATCAATATGAAGTCAAGTAATAAGAGCCAGCAATCAGCCTCCTCACGAAGAGCAGGTTGGGTGCCGTCCTCATACATAATTATGTTGACACACAGCAGCACCCAGCTAAAGGCCATGCAAGATTTAGTACAGCAATTTTATGCTATGAGGATAAAAAAAAAAAAATTGGCATAAGAAATGGTTTCAGAGTCATTTAGGTTTTCAGAAAGAAACTTTTGAGCAACATTACTATCTGATCTAATGCCCCAGTACACAAGAGCCTGGTAATATGTATAAATCTACACCATTTTTAACAAGCACAATCTTTTTTTTAATGTTCTTATTTATGAAACATTTTTTTTGGGGGGGGACAAAGGTTACCAAAGGAAATTAAAAATTATCACTCACAAATTACAAGTGTGCTTTTGCATTAGGACGAGATACGGAGTAAATAACAGAACATTGAGTGTATGCAGTACTCACATGAATGCTTGCATTTCGTATTTTGTCTTAACAGACACATTTCATCACCTTCTTCACCTTTCCCCCCCTTTTTTTTCTATTTTTTGCGCACAAAATTTGGTGCTTTCTAAATACATTCATTGTTTTTCAAATGGCTTTCCTCCATCTGTGAAAAAAGTGAGATGTAATCTGGGATTCAAAGCTGACATTCCATTGAGTTTTAATGGTTCCTTTCATTTTCTTCTTTATCAACATAATTGAAAAGCAGTATTAAGAGTCACTGGGTTGACTTGATAAGGCTTTACAGTTTTTTATAATCAGTTCACACATATTGTTCAGTGAGTAAGATGTGCAATTATTTATGGATTTATTATTATGTGGATGTGTAAAAAGAGCCAATTATTTGTGACCAAGTGTCTAAAAATGCTCCCAGTCACCTTGCAAGGCAACAACAAAGAAGGTTAATTTTGGGGTAATTGAGATTTAACAACTTGTTTACTTCTCGAGTGTTCTACAAAATAGACTGCTCTGTTGATTAAAAAAAACAAAACAGCAATTAGTTATTGGTATAAAACATTCTAATAGCTTGCATGTTGGATAAATAAATAAAATAATAAATATACACATTCAGCAGATATACTAGAGCCCAATTATGCAATAATTTAGAGTCATGTGTCAGGCTGGCTTTTATATAGGGAAAATTACAAGCTCTTTACCTGCGAGATGCTCATGTATTAGCCGCTAAGCTGTTAATTTTGCTTCTCTATCATTTGCCATTTGATGCTGTGCAGGTGGCATGCTGTTTTTTTTTCTTCTTTTTTGTGATTAAAGCAGCTGTTTGCTGTGGCTGGAAACAAAGTTGATGCAGGTTGAGTTTGCACACTGGAAAAAACGAAACATAAAGGTAAAAGGGTTGAGGGAAGCTGCAGGGGGAGGTGACAAATCTTTTCAACCCTCATTTATGTGACCCTTTTCACATTACCCACTATAATTTAGAAATATACTTATGGATGTACCATTAACACTAATGTGGTGGTAGCTGAAATTGCCCATACAGTTAGTGTTATTTTCAAGGGCACATTTACATTGCTTATTTATCCATTTAGGTATGAGTACTTGTTGTAAAGGAGTATTACTTGACTTAACATTCAGAATATGTACCATTACCTGGATTGGTTATGCTGCTTTGTGACTGTAAATGAGCAGCAGCAAATTGGCAGTCGATAACAGCTTGATCATATTTTGCAAAGACGGTTGCTTTTATATCAATAAGATATTTTTAAAATAATACTTTGTTAGATTCAAGATGTAATTTGAAATCATAGGTTGTAAGTGAGCACATGTGCAATCCCAATACTATCCTCGAGCTCACCTCAGTCAGAGTCATGGAGTTTTCCTTGGCTCTAATTTCTCTTGTTTACAATTTTAACACAATGGATCAATATATACTGGATGTCTACCAAGTTCTTACTGGCTTTGGACTGAGTTTTACTGAAATGTTGTACTTTCTAGCTTTCCCAACAGGCTGACTGACAGACATTTGTTTTCTGTCTACATGCAGTGAAGATACCCACATTCCTCTATAACTACATCTATGTGCACAAATAATCTTGACAACAACGACAGCGACATGCTGCCTCATGCTTGACACTTAGAGAGAAGCTGGCTAGAACACAGTGATAATGAGAGGGAGTGGGAGGGAAGGAGGGACAGTGTGAATTGCTTCTAGTCTTAGATGTTGTGCCATCTCTTTATCATTCTACCGTTTTACTCCCTCCCTCGTGCACTTCACAACTAGCTCTGTCTATCTCTCCTCTCTCACACTTTCTTCTCTCCCACAATGTCTTTTATCCTGTTCCCACCTTGCCTCTCTCCAGTGAGCCAGCTCTCAGGATTACCTGTCTCTACTTTTTTCTTTTCTTTTTTTTCTTCAGCTCCTATGATTATGTTCCTCTTTTTAAGACATGATCACATTTAAATACTTTAAAATACTGTTAAACTGTGGGTCATTGCATTATTGGATATAATGTATGTATATTTGGAAGAATTTACCCGAATCACCCAGCCTCAAACAAACTAAGATCCACGTCTTGGAAGGAGGTTTGCTAATTGCTGTGGAACACTCTCTGGAGGCTTAAATCGTTGTTCCAAGAAGTTTTCAGTTTATCCTCCAAAGAGCAGCAAGTAACACTGCCTAGCTCTGTGATGACAGGCAAAAGTACATTACACTCCACAGATAAACTAGATTAAGAATCTCTCTTGTTCTGGACTGACATAAGTATCATTAACCTAGCATATCTTGTACAGTCGCAGGAGAAACTAATCCACGCAAGCATGGAAGGAACATGCAAACTCCGTGCAGGAGTACCCTATTTGGGTTTGAACCCAGGAAAGCATAGTGTCATAAAAACTAAACAACATAAACGCAATTCAAAATCAGCTCTAAGATTTTAAGCTGTAACTAATTTGTTGGCACCAGGATGCTGAGAAACAAGGTGACACACTGTGCCGACAGGTCGTTGCCTTGTAGCAGAATTATATGGCCTTATATAAGACCCAGAGCAACAGTTTTCGGATACTGGAGCTGAGTTTTGAGCCACCTGGTAAATCTGCTTTTCATTCTTCTTTAACCTTGTTTTGGTCTTTACTAATTAATCATGAAATGATTCTTGGGTCTTGCTTGATGCTTCATTTTTGTCAACTGCTAACTACATGCTAAATTATGCATCTGTGCTTTTCTGCTCGACAACTGAACTTGATTAAAGCACTGGGTTTTTTTGTTTGTTTCCTGTTTTTTAACTGTCAACAGCTGCCTGTTGCTCAGAAGGTGGAGAGCTTTGAGCACTGAGACTGAGGTACAGATACTCTAAAATCAAAACAAAAAGCTAAAGGGATCTAAAACAATTCATAGATCAGAGGCGTTACTACAAGCAGCCATTTCTTTAACAAAATCTCTGTGCAGTACATATCAACAATGGAAGCCATTTCCAAGGGATGGATTTCACAAACACTTAGATTTAAAGTACACAGCACCGAAGCTGATTGGCTCAGAAAGCGTCTAAGAAGATGATTGGACTAGAACAATTATGTCAGCAAGAGTTTAACAGCGTGGGGAAGTGGAAATGATATAAAGAACAGACTAGCAGCTGAACACCCAGGAAAGCATGCTGTTGACTGATTACAGATCTTCTTTATTGAACTTACATATAAGCTTCACTATAGATCAAAAACAGCTGGGTGTGTACATCTGGGGCTTGTTTAGGGAATTTTACAGGAAGGTATAAAGCAATTTAGGAAACCCCTTTGCCATAAGTGTTTCTCTCTCTCTCACACACACACACACACACACACACACACACACGATTTCTTGTCATTTCATCTAGAACACAGAATACTAACCTTGACTAGTCAGTGTATACTGAACAGTTTGGGTATGATCCTTTCATGCTGAGCTTTGTCACACTTGTGTTGATCCATACCTGTGATGTCTGACAAGAGGCTTGGGTTGTTACATACATCATTATGCAAAACTGTTTATGCTGTTAGTAATCATACAGTGAATTGCTTGTTTTAATTTACCTCTGATTTTCAGGTACTGAAGATGAACTGTGTACCTTACAACATCACAGCATGAGCGAGATGCTTCAATAGCTCAACAGTCATTAAATTACAGGGGCATAATAGGAATATAATGAACACATCAGTATGTGTGCAAATAAAGTTTGTGTAGAGTAAATTAAAGTTTTATTAACCAGTGTGGATGCATTTGTTATGTATCAACATCTGTACATAATGTCAATTTAAAAGACTTTCTGTCATAAGTACAAATGTTAGATGAGTAAGGCTATCCAGACTATAATAGGACAAAAGAAATTAAAACCTAACTTAATATATATTTTTTAAATTTTCCTTCAGTATTATCCACTGTTGTTTTAATTCACCAGAGTTCCTGTATTGTCCACTTGCATTTGTCCCTCTTCAGTGTTAGTGGACCTTGTCTAGAGTGTTCAATTATCAGCCCTTACATTTGATTTTCATTTTGGGGAAGATGATGAACTTACAGGGAGGAACATCTTGTGACTGGGCAAGGGGATGGGCAAGGATGGTTTTGGCATTGCCGAAAAACTTCTGTGTTTTCAGTGCACTGCATGCAGGCACAAGATGGCTACAATGGCAAGTTCAAGTCTTTTAAGATTAATGTTCTCCCAGAATGTCTTAGGCTGTTGCAGTAGAGGTCTGCATTGACAGTCTCACCCTTGAGGGAAGAATTCACTGTGTCTGTTAGGGGGAAAAAAGGATAAGTCTGGTAACATTTTGACCTGACACACTGTCCTTGGCTCAAAAACAGAACATTTGGCACATGCATGTCCTTTCTTTCAGACGGATTTATCAAGGGTTGCAACACAATTGCCTTTAATGTAACAGCTGTTACACCAGAGTCAACATTAGATTTAAAGTAGCACATTAAGTGTCCTAAATCAAATAAATAATTTAAGACATACATGCATACCCACACTGGACACTTCATTAGGTACACTTTGGCTCATTAATGCACTCTAAACTAATCTGCCCTTCACATGGTATCAATTCAAACCATATGGCAAGACAACCTGCTGAAGTTTGAACTGAGCATGAGATCTGGAAAGGTGGTTTAAGTGACTTAAACATGGCATGGTTGTTGGTACCAAATGGGCTGAGAAGTTCAGAACTTGCTGATCTACTGGGATTTTCCCATACTTCTCTCCTTCTCCACGCGTCTCTCTGTTTATTATTCCAGTACATGTTGGTTTCAACTGTCCAAATATATATACATATATATATATTATTTTTTTTGCTGAAGTTTTGCTGAAGTTTTTGCTATCACTTTGACGGGGTTATTATTTTTTTTTCTTCATTTTTCAGTCTAATTTCAGCCTCCTTCACTTGCATAAACATGTTTTTGCAGCGTATGCAGAGAGCTTGTAATGAAAAGCTATGAAATGCAAGTTCAACACTTGGAATCAATTCAAAACCTTTATATGCTTAATTTGTTGCTAAACAACAAGAGAACATATGCAACTCTGAAAATCTCAATATCTTTCTTCAGTTTTCATCAGACAGTCTTTTAATGGAAGGAACTACTATGTATTGCAGATCTTTATGTAAAGCAGCAGAAACATCAGTAAAGTATTATCAGTTTTTACTTAGCATTTATTATTAAGGATCAAGGGTACACAGGTCAATATATATCTGCATTAAACGTAATCAAAGTAGAGGAAAAAAAACACCTAAGCTGCCATTTATAGTAGTGAAGAAATACAAATGAAAAGCACTGGTGCATGGACCATATATGTCATGGTCTCTGGGTTTTGTACCTGTGGTTTTGAGTTTTGGGGGATTTTAGATTCTGTCTACCTTGGTATGTTTGGTTAGCTCTGGTTTATGGTTAATACTTGGCAGTGTTATTTTCATGCCTTTAGTTCTGATCTTCTGTTCTGAAGTAACAGAAAGGGCATTTAATCAATCCTCGTTTGTGTTCCCACTCTGTTCCTTCAATCTTGTCTGAATGTCAAGTTTGTATGTTTGAGTCTTGATCTCGCTGTTATTTCCTGTTTTATTTTGAAGGTCTCTGATTACTCATGCTCTGTATAGTTCTACTTCCTTTGTGCCACCTTGTGAGATTAGTTTCAGTTGTCCTTATATCTGTGTCCTCTCCCTTTGTTATCTGGTATCTGTGTATTTATTGTCTCAGCCTCCACTTGTCATTTCTTGTGTCATCTGTTGTCGCATCTTCCTTCACGGTTGTGTTTCTGCTCATTTTGTGTTTTCCTGCAAGAGTCATAGAGTTTGATGTCTTGTTCGTGGCCTGCAAATATTTTGTGTTTTATGAGAGCTCAGCTTTAATGCTGCTTTTTGAGGCTATTCTTGTCTCTCAATTCCAGCATCTGGATCCACATCCCACCTGCCATTTCTTGACAATTTTTTTCACTTTTTTTAAAACTACATTACACAATACGTGTGCACCAGACATAAGCAAACGTTTCTTACTTTGCACTCTTTTGGTTGTGGCAAAAAAGATTACACTTGCAAATCACTAAAGAAACTCAATTTGTCTTATTCTGTTCTGCAAAAAGCCAAAAAAAAAGAAGGAAAAAGAAAAGAAAGACCACTTATGTAAAAGACCTGCTGAGAGCAGTGAAAGCCTTTTGTTTGGGTGAATTTATTGTTTGGCAGAAAGACAAAGACCCTTGTCTTTAGAGAGTTCTATTAGCTAGGAGGCCACAGGGTAGCCCATGAGCACACTGCATGATGACTTTCTTTAGAGCAGTATTACTGTGCCTCTTCATAAGAATATTGCTGACCTGTAAAATGGTTATGACAAGAAGGTTTTAAATATCGACTTGCAGAAAAAAACAGGACACGATTTGAAATGTTTAGCGCTTTTTTCTCCTAAATGTATGCACAAAGTACCACAGATATGGTTACTTTGAAGTCAGTGCAGTTTTTGCATTGATGGCTATGAGTACAAATTAGCCACATGCTAATTTCTAAATTCTAAATAAACCCACATTTGAAAAATACAAAATACCCCACTTTCCTTAGACTGAAGAACTGCAGGATACAAAATGTATTTTCATATATTTCAAATATAATTTACCATCATGTCTTTAATCTTTTCATTTCCAGTGTGTAACTGATTTGAGGACCATGGTGTGTTTGAAATTTTTTTTAATGTAAAATGTATTTATTTTGCTGTAACAAAACAAGGTAACATAATTCCCCAAACCCCAACACTCCTCCTTTCCTTTCTCATGGTCCTAAAATTCTCCTGTAAATGTTACATGTAACAAAGTCTCACTGTCCTAGCAGGGACAATTAAGGTAGCTAAGCCCTAAAGAACATGATACATTAGCACTGATGTTGTATTATCTCTTTCTTGTGTTAATACTTTCTTTCAGCCAGTAACTCAGCTGTTTGAATTCAACTGTTCAAACAACAAGGACAAGAGAAATATCCTTAAATTAAATGACTTTACTTTTGTCTGTGTCACTCATCTAATCACCAGCTTGTTTGATGCTATGCTTGACTCACTACCAAAACAGATTAAATCTTTTAATATAATGAATTGTCCCCATTAAACTTCAACCTACAAGCCAAACTTCATTCAAGTAAAATTTATTCAGGAAATTGAAGGTTAAACAGACAAAGTCAACTTTTTTATTTGCTTCTTGACAGTCTTAAGCTTTGCGGTTTTTGTCTGGAAATGAGTATTATTTTCTGTTTGTGCTCTTTTTGTGACTGGGTAACAGAGTCTTGTGAAGATATTATTCATAAGCATCAGAATTATTTGTTTTGTGTCTTTAGCAACAGAACTCATATTGATTTGACAGGATGGCAATTTGTCAGATCTGTTTTATTAACATCTAAAAACTGACTCATTGTGGGCTAATTGTTTCATACATTAACTGAAACAAACATTTGTGTTCTTGCCTTATTTTTTAGTATAACAATATTATTATATGGTATAATTAGTACAGTAGTGAGATGTGCAGACAAAATAACTCAGCAAAAACAGCTTGTTTCTGATGAACTGACCTCCTGGAAATAATGCAGATACCACAAGAATGTTTCCTTGTGCGTAGCAAAGATGGATGGTGCCAAGGCTTAGAGGGGAAGACTTTGATTTGGGAAGGCTTAGACAGACAGCTGTGAAAATTCTCTTGGACAAGTTGGTATTGAAAGTCAATGACTGATGTTCCTCGTTTCATAATTGATCTGATATAGCAGGTTCACGCTCGGTACATGTCACTGGAGGATTTGACATTGTTTGGCCAAATTAGGTTTCTTTTATGCGGGCCCAGAGGATATGTAAAAATCAGCACATTGCCTTACACACAAAGAAATAAGACATCCTTAGATAGAAAGAAATGAAGCAGCAATGCAGCTGTGACTACTAAGGCAGTAAAGCCAAAAAAGATGAAAGCTAGATAGTTAACATCATTGACATCACAGCAGAAGGGGAATTGCGTCAGTTTCTTCAAACAGTTCTAATAAAACACCATAGGAGGGTTGACTGCCTATTCTCGTGATAAAAGGGTGCCCCCCTGAGAATCCATTGACAGTGCATTTGTTATCACAGCCCTCCTATTTTTGGCCCCAAAATGTTATTCAGTTTAAGTTTGAGCAGCTTGTCATGAAGACAAAAATTGTTTCTTAGAGTTGTTTTATTGTCACTGCTTTCAAAACCACATTTAGACTGAGTAAAACATGTAAAAGTAAAAAGTGTTACAGGAACAGAAATATAAGAAATTGTATCTAATATGTATAATTATTATTTCTTGTATTTATAATTCAATCTTTCCTCCATTTAAAAGGTCCTCATGGTAATTTCTTGTAAATTAGTACAAGTCCAGTTAGTGCATGGTTTGATTACTTATATAGCCCATCACTCAGTGCTCTCAAAATATTAACATAGGTTCTCCTGGGGATCCCAGTCCCTGCTCCAACATACCTAATTCAAATGGTCAACTAGGTATAAAATACTGTGACTGCCTGATAGCAATATGATCATTTAAATCAAGTGTATTGAAGCCAGCAAGCAGTTAAATAAGCAGTCCCCAGGAGAACAGTTGAGAATCTACCATTAATGCCCAAAGAGAAGTGGTCTGACTGAATAATGTTGCCCTGAGGCAACAAACAAAAAAAAATCTGCATTAATAAGTAAGTTAAATCAAAATCTGTCCTTACAAATTAATCTTGACTTTCCTTGCTGTGCTACTGTGTCCCAAGATTACTCCATAGCACAGGTAATTTCAGCTTGTTCATAATCATACACCCAGACACACGCTTACCAACACAACAACAACAAAGGGAAACGTCTTTACCTATATTGACCCTGCAATATCATTATTAATGTATGCTATTAAAAATTTGCTGCAGTTCACCACAGAGCAGAGAAACTTTAGTTGTTCTGCTTGTTGGAGTTTCTTCTCTTTCATCCTTATTTAACCAGGCAACTTGGCTAAGAGCATATTCTTGTTTACAGCAGTGGCCTAGGGGAGTAGTTGGGAAAATAGGGACTGCTGCACACATAAACACATTTGGGAAATGACTGGTGCAATGGCGGTTGACAGCTGGCCACCAAGCAGTTTCACTACAGCATTTCTTGGTGTTCAAATGTTCATTTAATGGAATTTGTTGTCTTATCGTTTATGTTCGGTTTTACATATTCAGCTGCAGTCAACAGCTCCCCAGCACACTGGTGAAACTGCTATAGTTCTCGTTCTCATCTTTCACAATAGTGTTTCTGTGGAATTTCCTGACTAGTGTGTTTAAAATGTGCTGCATCAGTTTTACTACTTAGCATTACTCCAGTATTCCCTTTATGCTGTAGTCGGGGCGAACATCCTGTGTATATATATGAAACCGCCATTCCCGTTTCCTGTTTTTCTTTTTGGTAGTTGACACTGCATGTTCATCCAGTCCAATGAGCTGGCAGCTTCAGCACCAGCTAGGGTAATTATTTACAGGAGGGATTGTGGAACCTGCTAAAAATATCCCATTTCCCTCTCTACAAGACCTCCCTTGAGAGCTTTGAAGACAAGGCAGGAGGAAAGAGAAGGGAAGCAAGGCTGTGAAGAGTTTTTACTCATTCCATTCTTTTACAGGCGCTTAATTCTTAATGTCACGAATTAACATGGATTAATTAACATAAGGCAGTCCTGTAATCTGTAAGGCCCTATCAAAAACAAGACTTTCAACCAAACTCTAACATCTAAGCTGCATTAAACTTACTTGCTTTAGAAAAATATTGGTCGTCTCTATGAGAAGGTCAGAATATTAGGTCTACTACACATATGCATGCTACATTGATAAGAGTTTGCTGTTTTGTTTGAGGGCATCTTGAGCATATAAACCATTTTAGCTTCACATGCACAAAGGTAATGCACTGTCGTATAGTAAAATTTAAGCTACAGGGAAACCCCAGTATCAGGAGTAAAGCTTGTATTCAGTTTCTCTACAGGTGTTGTTTATCGTGGCTGACAATTGAAATATTTAAGCCTGGTCTAGAACTTAATATTTCCCAGCTGAAAGAAATAAATCTGGAAATAAAGAAATTAAAGAATAAAGAAATTTGGCTCACAGAGTCTACAGGCATAGCTTTTCATATCACGGCAGGGCACAGCCAGCAGTGATAAAAGAAGTACTATCTTACTCCAGGATTATACCATGTGTGGCTCTAAACGGGGATGCATACAGCTGCAACAACAAGGTGTTTTTTAACACAGCTTATTTTTGCACCTCTTATTGGCTTCTTCTCCTTAGCAACAGCAACTAAGGCTTGCAAATACAGTGCAGTAAACATGATTTATCAGAAGGCCATCATTCAAACCAGAGGCCTTAAAAAACTAGAGTTACCTTAACACGTAGCTATAAAACTGATTTTTGAGCCAATTTGTATGTTAGGATATTATCTTTTAGAAGGGACTCCGGAGTGGGGGATTATTTTGCAGGATAGTCTATTTTTTGTGGGTAGAAAGACAAAGATAATCTGCTCTTTGCCTGTGATGCCCTATTATTTGCAAATCTCCACATTGTGTTTGAGTTTTAGCTTCAGTACTAATTACTGTGGATGTTAAATGCCAGTGTTAAGAGGCTATTGAAGCTGCTGTTGTAGGCTGTGCTCTTTTTCCTGTCCTCTTGAACAACAGATTAACTACCACAAAGAACTACTGAGTATAGACAGAAGAATGCCGACATACTTGAACTGTGCTTGAATTATGTTAAGTCACATGATCTAAATATCTACAATATTTGTGTATACTGGTTCACCTGAATTTTGTTTTGGTTTTGGCATCTTGTTTGACCTTTACATTAGAGTATATTTGCTGCTATATCTGTCAGTCATTAATGTGTAGAGTAATTCACGTCACAGCAGTGGACAATGGGATACCAAGGGCTGGCTGGGCATCTATTACCGTATTTTCTGTACTATAAGGTGCACTTAAAATTCTTTAATTTTCTCAAAAATCCACAGTGCGCCTTATAATCAGGTGCACCTCATGTATGAATTCTGGTTGTGCTTACTGACCTCGAACCGATTTTATGTGGTACACGGCGCTCAAAAATCTGTCAAAAAATGTTTTAGTATGACTTTGGTAAGCTACGAAGCTGCACCGCTTGATGGATTGTCGGAACATTACGGCTACCATTGTAAGGAGCCTCGCGGAGTAATCTGGGTCCAAAACTCCACCCGCTTCAGGTCCAAAACACTGCGGCATCACTGAGAGTTAAAAACTGTCTAAATTCTTTCATCTGTAATAAAATGATCAGCGTTGCTGCTTTACCAGGTGTAACAATTAAGTTTAACATCCAGGCATCCATGAAAACAGAATGTATTAAATTTAATGGAGTCAGAAGTTAGCAGGAAGTTAGCTCGCTAGTTTCCACCTAAACATGATATACCATGTTCTGGGATTTCTGCAAAATAATTCAAACGTACAGCTCTGCTATCACTTTCAACATAAATGAAGACAGAAAACTAAACAGCAGTGACGTTTGTAGGGTTACTGAAGTTGGGTATATAATGAAATAATGTGCTACGTGATCCCAGCAGCACAGCTATGTTAGCTAGGGTGACCAAGCGTCCTCTTTTCCCCGGACATGTCCACTTTTCACCTTCTTTCCAGGGCGTCTGGAGAGATTTTCGAGATTGATGAAAATGTCCAGGTTTTCCTACAGAGGACCCATATGTGTGACGTCATCCCCGAGCTGCTGCTTTGTGAGTTGTTGTTCTGTGCTCACAGACGGGACAGACAACGCGCAGCAGCGCGCCTGGTGATGTTTAAAAGATGCCAAAGCGCAACTGCAGCTTTTCAGACGAACTGCAAAAGAAATTTCCCTTGTACCGTCCTGGTACTGATAATTTTTCTTATACAGATGAAGCCTTATTTCTGCACCATTATTTAATTCCAGAGGTTTTTAAGTTATTTTTTTGCCCTTGCTGACTTGTAAAAGCCTATATGACATTTTTTGTTTCACCATTCACTAACTGCACAGAGAAGGCATCGTTTAAATATGTTAACATTATCTTTAAGCAAACAGTATTCTCAAAGTTCTTCATGACTGGCCCAAGTGTCCTCCTTTTTGGAAATCAAAATATGGTCACCCTAATGTTAGTATAACATAAACAATGAAGCTGGAGGATGAATGCTAACTTTTTTCCACTCTATAAAAGTTAACGTGAGGGTTCCCGATGGTTATGGACAAATGCAATTGCATGGCAGGATGCTGTAAACATCAGTCAGGAGAACTACTTGGATAATCCATCATTAATAAACTGCAACAACACAGGAATAGAGCAGCTGCGAGAGAATTCAACATTAATGAATCAATGGTACGGAAGCGGAGGAAGCAAGAAGAATGAGTTGAGTAAATTTGACTTATCCGACTGTTTGTTTTGCTCAGTGCGCCTTATGTATGAAAACAGACCCGTTCATCGACAGTACGCCTTATAATCTGGTGCGCCTTATTGTCCGAAAAATACGGTAGTCAGTAGGTTTGCAGTTCTTTCTCTGCCTTCTCCAGTCTGAATATCATACTACGCTTGGGTAAGACATGGACCCCAAGTTGCTCCTGATGCATCCATTGAAGTGTGGGTCTATGTATAGGACAAAGCAGTTAAAGCCAATGAGTAAAAGTGCTGTGTATCTGGATGACTGAGGCTTGTAGGAGAACATGATACCGCTAGAGAAGAAAGTGCTATATAAATACCAGTCCACGTGCCATTACTTGTCCCAACCGTGGCTTCAATGCAATATAGAAAAAAAGTTTTCTTCTTTTTTTATTTTTGGTAAAGTGTTTTTTTCCCACCTTACTTCCTATCTTGCATGGTGAGTATTCACAAGTTGCACATCATGTGAAAACAAGCCCCTTGTTTATGTTGAAGTTACGTTATAATTAACAAATATGACTCCCAATCTAATCATAATGTCTGTCAGTTATCATATGAACTAATTACCAATTACATTTGATGTATTGCATATTACTTTCCCAGAAAAATAAATTTGAACCTCAGTCAACTGGAACTATTGATCCAGGTGGGTCGCCTCTACTGTGTATTATCAGACTATCAGGTCTGAGGACAATCAATCACATTTGTTACACCTCTCCTGTCACCTTGAAGTCTGTGTTTACAATAAAAAGTCTTTTCTCCTTTCCGGTCTGTCATTTCTCAACTCTGGATCCCATCAAGTTGTCACTCAATGATTTTTAATGATAATGGCTCACAGATGGGATGAGCAGTATCAGTAAACAGAAAACAGATAGGAAGTAAGGTAGACAGAAAGAAAACAGATTTTCTGTTTCACTTTGAGCTGTGATTTTAAAAAAATATCACACAACAGAGAGCTGTTCATTAACTGATATCTAAAGGCTGCTTTACAGCTGATCAGTGCTTATCGCTCCAAAGAATTATACATTTGCAGAAATCCCTGCAATGCAAACAGCTTTCTAGCTTTCAAGTTGTATGACTGATCTGGAGAAATTTCACTCCAGTTGTTCTTGCATGGGGTGAAATGACTTCCTTCATGAGGCGGGGGGATGCTGCCTCTGACGTGTTTAATTGGTTTCTGGGCGTACCATACGGTCAAGCTGTTCCCACAGCAGCTCATCAGGGTCCAGATCCGGTAACTATGCTGGCTACTCCATTACAAGTGGTGAACACAACATTCCACATTGGTTACCTTTATTTCTATGACCAGTGATACTTTTAGGATTTTTGCAAGTTATTTTCAGAACTTTAATAATTAATTTAATAGTACTTTAAAAATTCTCAAAGATAACTGGAAAAAGTTCAATTAATTAATTAAAAAATGTTCTTATTACTTATGTTTTTACTGGTTTACTTTGAGAGTGTTGATAGAGAAGAACAGAAGTCCCAAAGAACTTCGGTTGTGTCTTGTGGATCTACAGAAAGGGCATGGTAAGGTGCCAAGAGAGGAACTATGGTACTGCATAAGGAAGTCAGGGGTTGTAGAGAAGTATGCGACGAGGGTGGAGAACATAAATGAGGACAGTGAGACAGTGGTGTGATGTGTGGTGGGAGTGACAGTTTCAAAAGTGGAGGTGGAATTACATCAGATATGTGCTCTGAGCCCCTGAACCTCGACTAATGGGCAGCGTTAGAAATGAGTTTAACAGAGAGCTCAGGTTGAGAGGTTTGGAGACAAAGTTTGAGAGGGAAGGTTGAGATGGTTTTGGCATGTGCATAGGCTGGATACAACTTAGACAATGGAGGTGCCAGGCAGGAGAAAAAGAAAAAGGAGGCATGAAAGAGGGCATGCAAAGGGTTGGTGTGATAGAAGGGTGAGATGGAGGCAGATGATCCACTGTGGCCACCCGTAAAGATAGCAGCCAAAAGAAAGAGTTTAAGTTTGGAAGCATTTAGGACTGTGTTTTTGTCACAGTCTGATCAGCTTTCAGTTAGCCAAGAACCACAGCATAGACAACAAACATCATCTGCTGAATGCAAGCGATGACTGACCAAATGTGAATACACGCTACTTGCTCAACCACATCACAAGACACAACTGTAACAAACAACTTATGAAAAACCATCAATCAGGTCAACACTAAAGTATCTAGGTAAAATACTACTGTACAGTTGTCTGATAAATGGTGGTTCCAAGTGTGGGGCTGAATTTCCAATTACTTTTCTGGGGCTTCTCCAGCCGGGCTGGTACCAGTACAGCTTTTGAAGGATGGAGAGGTGAATGCAAAACAGCTTCTGTGATTTTCAGCAGGCTGGCACTTCCACCCTTTGATGTATGAAGCCCCAGTGAGCCCTCAGTTGCTCTTGGTATGAGTTGTTTTCCTCACACCTTTATGTTGTGCTGTTTGTAATGTTATGTATTGTAAAACAGCAACAGACCAGGAAGTCAGTGCAGGTTTGAAACACGTAATGTCACCTTCTGTCAGGCAAACCTCCTTGGCATTGTGATGTGAATGTGTTTAATGTGACTCCCTGCAGCAAAATGCACTCCTCGCATTTTTGGAAAAGCATCAGGTGTTTAGAAATCTGTCAAAAAGTCGACAAAACTCAACACACAACCTTGTCAGAAGTCAAATTTGCACAAGGTCTTCTTAAGATTCCTTGTTGGTCTCCGGCTAAATAATTAAAGCCTTATTTGAGCTGTGGTGAATTGCGGATAAGGGTGTTTTTGGCTGACTGCCTGCTGCTCTATCAAAGGAAAGAGCTGCTCTTGGTTGTGAAACTCTCACTCGATCTTGCTGTGTGACATTGCCCTCTCGGTCAGTATTTAGAAGATTATGTTTATTTGTGATGTCCTGAAGTAAACGCGCCTCTGCAGATAACATTTTTCTTTTGTCTAAATGATGGCCAAGATTAATATTGATAACTCAGGGTGTGCTCAAAGCTCTTGTTTGTTCAGTTGGTTAAGCAGCAGTTAGTGGCTGTTTTGCTCATCGCCACTGTTTCATTTGTTTTCTTTTATATGTGTGTGTTTATGTGTGTTTGTGTGTGTGTGTGTGTGTGTGTGTGAGAGAGAGAGAGAGAGAGAGAGCCTGAAACAGAATGCAGTGGACTGTAGAATAAAAATTCAATGAAAACTAATTGCATTTTTCCTCAAACTGATTAGCCTTCTGGAAAGTCATCATGTACTTTATTTTTTTCATTGCAGTCAATAATTCCAGACATGTATCCTGAACTACCCACTGCTGGCCATTCTGGCACCTTACGTACTATCTCTGGCCTCTTTTGCTGAAGTCTGCTTTTCGGTTCCGGGTCTTATTGTATTTTAAATATGAAAGCATTACAAAAACACTTTGTGGCTGCAAACAAAGCAGACATGCCTTTCTGTGTGGCTTGTTTACATTAGAAAGTAGTCAAGAGAATGACCAAGAAAGCCTATCTAGAAGTCAAGCCCACAGACACACACACACACACAAACACACACAATGGGAGACGCTGCCCTTCTTTGAGACGTCACTCAAGCTGACAGACAGTGCTTATCTGTCAGTGAGAGAGAAATGAACCAAGCACCCCATTTCTCTGTCACTTCATCCATATTGGTTTAACCTGGAGTCTTTCAGAAGTTCATCAGTTGCACATCTCAGATAAGGCTATTGAGATGGGCACAGGGGTTGGGTGGGGGTTGGCTTCCTATAAGACCTCTGTGTCCAACTCATCTGAGATTTAAAGAGATTTTATTCATTCATTTCATGTTGGTTTTTTTTAACTCAACCAATATGTGAATGTTTCAAAGACTGACGTAGAAGCACAGGCTTGAATGTCAGTGTTGGATTGTCTCTGTTGCTCCCAGTTTAAGTTCCTACAAATCTAATAGGAAATTCGCCCACATAATTACAAAGGTCTTATAATGTTCAGCCAAAACAACTGCTAACATAAAGCGACAGGCTTCAAAATTAAGACGTTTAATGCATGGACCAAACATGGACGACTAGCAAAAAAAATGCATTTTAATGAGGAACTCAACAAAACAATAAGAAAAAAAAAACTCACTCACCAAAAAATAATGAAAACAGTGTTATTAAAAACTGTGTTTGAATATATTAAATACTAACACATAGCACTGCTGTCTCACAGCAAGAAGGTCCTGGGTTTGAATCCACTGGCTGGGTGGGGCTCGCTCCAGCCCACTGCGACAGCTGGAATAGCCTCCAGCCCAATCATGAATTTGAACTGGCATCAATAAACAACTGTTTTAGAAGTAAATCTATTTGTCCCTCGAGTTTTTCCACTTTCAGATATGCAGTAACAGCTGCATTCCTATAATTAATTCTGTTATATTTTGTCCAAGAGTGCGACTTTATTTTGGCCAATCATAAGGTTTTTCCTTACCCATCTCAATTTGAAAACAAGGATGAAAACTCTCAGTCAGTATTTCAGCCATCGAGAAAGACAGCATGGAAATGTGTCAGCATCTTATTATCTTACTATTCATATTATTCAGATTGTTTGTACTTCTGAGCCCCAAACAGTCAGGAGTTGAACATCTTACATAATAACAAATTTACATCAGCCATTAATCTCAAGACCCTAAAATGCCACTCCATTGCACTTTATCTCATTTATGCTTATGAAATAAGCACAAGTGCTTTTGGCAGCAGTTTTTTGTTAGTCATGCACTAAATCTCAAGTAGTTTCACACCATCTGTTGCGCTAGAATTTGCCTCTTTTTTTTCCTCCCCTGTCTGTTTCGTAGGACCACTCCTCAGTCCATTTATAAATAAAATGCCCCTGTTTATAAATGTGTAGTTCGCCTGTGGTGCCACATGGTAAATTGTGTAGCTGGATTCAGCGCTAACATAAATAAAGGGAATAATAACAGTTCATGTTTGTGTCTTTGCGTCACATTAAAATCACTGTTAAACGATCATGATCGTTTAATCAGCCCCTCACATTACTAGTGTTTGTTCATGAAGAAGAGAGAGCTTAATGATGTTTTTTTTTCCTCAAACTGGTAATCGATGTAAAGTGAGGAGAATTTAGTCCAAGATACTACACTGGTGATGGAGTGATCACTGACCATACTGAGTCAGCAGAAATTAGTGTAGTGTATGTAGCTGATAGGATAGTTCAAGGTGAGGCCCTGTGTGTAGCTAAGATTATGTGTAATGTCACATTAACATCTGGCATCGGGGGGGACACAACATCCTTCATGGTGATTTTTTTCTGCAGTGATGATGGAAGAAACAGCTGTTATGATGCTGCAAATTAATCATGAGACCATCTTCTACATGTATGCAAGGACACAGACACAGTCTTAACTTCTAGTGCATTATATTTGATACATACAGTTTTGATGAGACTTCTACATCATCAGTCTGTGTCTTTTTAAGCTGAAGAACTTAAAAAATTGCACAACATGTTTTTAAGCACCAGAGTTCAAAAAGTGCAAAAACTCTTCTTTGCAAATATACTGCATGTTTTAATGCAAAGTGCATTGGTTGCTGTGCATTTGTAATATTTGCTGTTCTGTTTAGAGGGAAAGAATCTGTGTGCCTCTACATGCACTCTGTAAAATGAAAACTGAATCAAATCTATTTCATTTGTCAAACTTTGCTAGAAGCACACTGCAGATGTATGTTGTGTTTTATTATTAAATTTGCACTATAATATCAAATCCAATACTACCATTATTAATTTGGTTGTTTTCTGTTGGCCTTTCTCTAATCTATATTTTCAACTTCTGATTACAATATTCAGTATTCAGACTACAGTGTACTGTCTGCAGTAATGACCTCCTATGTCTCCTGGTATCATCATTATTATTCATGGCTGCACTCCAGGCCCACAGGTCAACATGAACTGTGCCTGTCAAGACAGCCATCAGACCAAAACATTCTGGGCACATGCACGTAGTGGATACGCATTAATGAATTGTGCACTTTAATTGTGCAATCACGTTCTGCCGATCTGCTAAGTTGTAAATTTTCCCAAAGGCTGTCCTTTCTCTTAACTCACTTACATTCCTTTAGCATCTTGATAGCTGTCAAAGTCAGTCTCAGAGAAATAAGTCCTGTATGTAGAGTGTTAATCTACTCTATTTTCTTTAGATTAATTTTATAAATAGAATTATCTATTTATTTTATTAATTCTGGTGTGAAAGCTGACAGTCGCCCTTACTCAAAAGTCTCATGTGAGACGACTACCAAAATGACATTTTCCTTTTGTTGTTGATTCGGCTCTAAAGCGAACAAGGTATCTGCAGACTCTCATAGTGGTTCTCTGCTGCTAAAGAGTCTAGGGTGTCCAACACAGTGCAAACAGTCTTACCTAATTCAAAGGTAAATTAATTTATGTTTCAAAGAGATACTAGCTTGTTTATGCTGAAAGAACACTAGAGCTGTCTGATAGACACTAAGCAGTGTAGCAACTTAATCCCATCAGTAAAGTTCTTAATATCATACTTGTGACTTCACATGAAAAATGCTAGCCAAAAACTGCAATTAAAGTAAATGAGGGCAATATTTTAGACTTTTTGACAGTAACCTATTAGAAAAAATAAAAAAGAATAAATAAATACAATAAAAAGAAACAACTGCCTGAAAGACTGAGATCAAATATCTAACGTTATGACTGTGTGAAGTGCTACAGGTAGGAGGCTATCTACTATGCATAATCACTGTGGATGAGTTTTAAATTCCAAAATAAAGTTATTTGAAAAATTCATCATATTTGGAAACTTCACTGAGAGTGACTCATTCACTTAGAGCCATTGCTTTCATAAGTAGAAAGACGCGGGGTACATTTGGATAGCTTAGAGAATCTGTATAATTTATTGGGCAAGTAATGAAGTCAAGCTAAGAATTTGTCTTTTCAAAATATTCAAACTATTTAATTAAAAATAAAGGAGGTACACTGTTTACAATGTAAACAGTAAACAAAAGTTATACGTATAAAACTCACCTAGTGAGACGGAAAGGTAGTAAAGTTTTACTCGAACACGTTCCACAGCATGAATTTAAACTTTGTTATTGTAAAATTTGGTGCCCAGTATAGACCATATGGAACATAACATCCCGAGGCAATTTAGCATAATGCTTCATGACCCAAGAAATCTCTGTGCTAATGTATTATGTGACTAAATTAACAAAGCTGAACTTTCCTTCGGTGTCAGGCGATGGCTTCTATTTTCACCTCAGATGGAATGATTCATGAAATCATTTAGGCATCATTTTCAGGGATACACTGCTCCTTAATGATATTATAATTATCCACCAAAGATTAATTTGCATGTGTGAGGCAAATTATGTGATGGATTACCTATAAATTGTCATAGAGCAGTAAAAATGGTGAATCGTGACAGAGCTCGGTTTTCTCATTGTGCGCTGAAATGACCAAAACATATTGAAGTATATATTTAAGCACCACTAGACCTTTCACAGTTGCAGCTCAATAAAACCTGCAAAGGTACAAACCACATTTAAACTAAACAAGACCACAATTAAGATTAGATTAGGTGAAATGTTGTTAATTGCCCCTCATAAATGGGTAATTGATAAATTACTTATCCATTAATTAGAGTGGACCTGCCATGCTCCCTGGACACCCCTCTCATCTGTCTCAGTTAAACTCCTGCCACTAAATGCAGATGGCAATAACAAGACGACCGGCATGTGCAGCATCTTTTTGCTCAGTGACACAAACTTAAAACCAGCCAACCCAAACTTTGCTAAATTTCTCTGATTATCTTGATTGAATTGTATTTTTAAATGAAGTCACTCCACACTACTTTTGGAGGTTTAAGGTGAATAGGGGTGGAGGCAGGGAGGCAGGAATCCATGAAAACAAAGGCTCAGGGAGACCATAATGGCTTTTACATGTCAAAAGGTTTTCACTGCCTTGTGGTAGGTTGAATGTGGTTATTTGGATTGTGTTTTTGCACTGCACTGCTGCTACATAAAGCTCTGTTATTGTTAGAGGAGACATGTAGCTGATAGTAGAAAGTCAAATTTGGTTACAGTCTTTCCTTGAGTATTAACATTTTTTCCCCACATGGACACACTAGTAATTCATTGAATACAGTTTTGGTGACTGGCAGGGCATCATGCAAATGGAAATCAGAATCATCAGTATCTTATTGTTTATGTGTTTATCTGGTTGTTTCTGGGAGTTGCAAGAGCTCATAAATAAATAAATGAAGCGATTCTGAGAATTACATAATCAAAAGTGTAACTGGATGTTTTCATTACTAGCTGAAGTACTATTTTATGGTGAAGCAAGGTGCATGTGTTAAACCCATTGTTTTTCCTGCCAAAAGTAGAACAAGCCACAGCACAATCATCCGCTTTATGACTGATAGAGGAAAATGAGGTGACACAAAGAGAGCCCCCCCTTTTCAGAGAGTTTTGGTGTGGTTATGTAGCTGACACTGGAGTTTGATTATCAGCTTACAGATCCAGCTCAACAAGCCAAATAAAATGGGTAAATGACTACTGGAATCAAGCCAAACAGGTTGGGGTGTGGGTGGTGGTGCACTCCAAAGCTCATGCTATTATTGTTTTATTTAGTTAAGATCTTAAGTTCAATGGGATTGCATGACCTGCTTGACAATACTGGTGCCAAAGAATATGTTTGCATCCAGCGCTGTGCACACACAAATATTGAACATGGACTACATACATAAGATATCCTTCAGGACACTAAATACACAAGTGGGTATCGATTTGGATCTCAATCTTGCACTTACGGTACAGCTAAGGATCTGGGCCATTTGTCTTCACATATCAGGGTGAATTTTTCTAAGTAATTATCCAGACAACTGAATTGCTGGAAGTTTCACTGAAAGCCAGGGATGGTGGGAAAGGTGATCTAAAAAGAGACAGCATCATAAAATTAATTAGTACTCTGACACAGAGATGTCTAATGCCAAAGTTAGATCCACACCAGGTGTGCTGAGTGCTGTGAAGTGAGTGTTGTGTAGCACTCAGAACACTTGTGAGAGTTGGCTCTCAAATCCAGAAAATGAGATCATATCATGATTATAAATTTAAATGACCAGAACTTGTGTAACTACACCTGTTTACTGGGAAATTACAGATTTTTCTCTGCACTACGCAGTTATTTTATAGTCCATACTAAAGTTGAATGTGAAAAACAACTGTAATACTTTGTTACTTTGTTACTACTGTTTCAGTTCTTTTCTTTATTGAACAACACTCTGCATACTTTCACTCCAGTGGGGAACATCTGGTTGAATAAAAATAACAGGTCAAAATTCACACTGCCAAGGTTTAATTACTTTAAAAACCTAAGCTACTGGATTTATTTAAGTGGTGGCTCACATGAGCTGTGGCTTTCAGCTTTTTCTACCTGTTTCTGTAGCCGCTGCAAAAATAATAATAGTAATAAATAATGATAACAATAAGAATATGAAACATACATACACACAGAATAAACCATATTTCTCTCTTTTTTAAAAAATTTATGAATTAAATTTAAACTCAGAAATGCTCATCTTCATTATCCAGTGCAGTGGTGATTTGATTTTACTTATTTTTTAATCCTGGAGAGAGTAAAAATGTGGGATTTTGTAGCCACTGTGGAAGCTTTGTAGGTCTCTTCCCACAAATGCTATGCTCTGATCAATTTTTAATATTGTGCTGTTTAGTAGAGACAAACAAGGAATGACAATTAAAGGAAAACTTGATTTGTTTCCTTTCTTCTCCAATACTTGATGAGATAATTGGTTACCCTGTGATATCTGTTTAATGTTAACTCACTGTGCAAATGCGTCAGCTTAGCTTCGCTTAAACAGTTAAAACAGCTAACCCTTTCAGGCAAATTTTGCACAATAAAATGATCATCTGATGTTTCACTTCTTCATATTTTACATGGAGCTAAGGAAACTGTACAAATTATTACTGACAAATCACTGAGTTGTAGAGGTGCCCATAAGTAATTTTTTTAACCAGAAGATCAGCCCGATCTTCTCAGGGAGAGGCATCATGCCCCTTTACCATGAGGATGTTTGTCCCCCCTTATTTATTTAGTTATTTAGATAGCTATATGGATTTTTTATTGCATGTGATTATTTAATATCAGTCTATGCTTCCAACCACACGGTACTGCTAAAAGAAAGTCTTTCCTTATCCAAAGTAATCCATTTTGACTAACTTCCTTGTTGTTATCCCCAAGAAGAAAAGTTTTCTTGTTTAATATTTCCATTAAATTGTTTAAGCACAAATCACTGATGTGTTAAGAAATGTAGGATGTTTCAAATGTGGCTTTTACAGCCTGGTAGGAGAAAAAACAAATAATGACTCCTCTATGGATTCAATTATGTTGCAAGAACATTTGAAGGATGATATTAAACTTGTATCAAAAGGTGGTGGTGTAAACCTGCTGGTTCTATTAGGCAAATTAAAAGAAGAATTAAAAAAAGATGACGCCATGTTTTGCAACTCTTTGCCTTGGCAAGGAAGAAAATACAACATTTCTACTAAAAACTTGAAGCACATGAATAAAACCAAAGTCACTCACACTATAAACAGGTTACATGCTGACAGGTAGTCCTGCTCAATAAAACAAAACAACATTAGTAACTGTATCCATGCCCGTTGTTCAGATTTATCAAAGTTTCCCCTGAAGCTCATCAAAATACTTAGTTAGTGCAAGCAGTTTGTGTCTGGTGTCTTATGTTTGCATCTTTCTGTTACAGGTCAAAGCCACCGTCTAAGCTCTTAATTGTTAAGAAAGGCAACACTTCATGTCCATTGACCCAGTTAGCACTAACAGAAGTCATCTTAGCATGTTATATTATTTGTGTATTTTTATACTTTTGTTCCTAAGAGATGAGTCTACAATTTATTTGCATAGTTTATTAATCTGCTCATCCTTTTAAGTTAATGGAAGTTGTGTTGTTTGTTGCCTCTGCCGAGGAAGTGTCTCTGCTTTCCTGAACAAGCCACAGATTTATTTACAGTTTGAGAGAAAGGACTCGGAAAGCCCACGGGAATAAAGTTTTAGACAGGGACAGTTGAAAGATGTTGGATAGAGGTCAGAACTGTTTTACCCACTGTGCATGCCACTGTAAGGTAAACTCCCCAGGATACCTGTTAGTCACTGAGGCCCTGATATGTTCTGCTGGATGCCTGGGGGGGGTGTACCACACAGGTGATACTTTTGCCTGTCAGGTGGCTTGTGGTGAGAGCTAATCCTGTTGAAAATAGAAATGTTTTCTGCCTTGGGATGGGGGGAAGGAGTGCAAAAGCAATGCGACCAGCCCCATGGAATCAGTCATCTACGTGCACATTGGGAAACAGTCTAATCTTGTCACTGACACATGGGAAAAAGTGAAAGTCTCTAGGTATCAGTAGCAAAGACAGAATGGAGTTGATTTGTAAAATCATTCTGACACATGATGAAAACTGAGAAAAGCATTTGTTTTTTTCTTCCCAAACCTTTGTTGTTGTGTTGATTTTTAATTCACTCTATACATTTATGTATTATATCGCCATACACTCTTAACTTTAAAAATTCCCATTCTGTCAAGCCTGCTGTAAAGAGTGACACAAGAACTCTGACGTCTGTCATGCCCTACTTCTTAATTTCATTTAGTTTCCCACTCTCCATTTTAAATGTTTAAATGTTAAATGCTGTGCAGATGGTGTTTATCAATGACTCATCATCTCTCTCCCCAATAGCCTGGTTTCTGTCTGGGGTTAAATTCCTACTGCAGTAATTCACATGTTCTGACTTTTACCTGTTTTTATCCCAACAATTTTTACATGACGATTGGGATTTTCAGGTTTGTGATTTCTGTTATTTCCCCCTGATGTCAGAATATGTTAGTTAATTGTTAATGTTGCTTTGGACTCTCAACTATATTTGACAGACAACATATACGTTGCTACTTTCGTGTGATGTTGGTACTGGTTCGTGTGATTTTCCAGAGTTAGGGTTAATAACCCTAACTCCAGAAAATCAGATATTATGATATTCTCATGAGAATATCATAATATCTCACACGATGTTGCACAGTTTTGTTTCTTCTCATCATGGATAGCTTCAAGCTTATATATTTGTTTGATGTCATCAGAATTACCCCAATCAATTAAATTTTTTTTTTATTAATGACAATATCAGCTCATAAACTAAGTCATAAATATAATTGTCCATAGATCTATCAATTCATCCATGCATTTTCTTCTGCTTATCCATTCGCGGGGACAGCAGTCTAAGCAGAAAAGCCTTCTGTCCTCAGCCACCTCCTCCAGCTTATCTGAGGGAAAACTGAAATGTTCCTAGGCCAGCCAAGAGATATAATCTCTCCAGGGTGTCCTGGGTCTACCCCAGGGCCTCCTCCCAGGAGCACATTGGTGGAACATCTGGGGTGGCTGTAGCTCAGGCGGTAGCTCAGGTCACCTACTGATTGGAAGGTTGGTGGTTCGACCCCTGGCTCCTCCAGTCTGCATCTCAAGTATCCTTGGGCAACCCCTAATTGCTCTCCAATGCATCCATTGGAGTGTGAATGTAGTTAGAAAAGTACTCAGTATAGAGAAGGTGCTTGTGAGAATGGGTGTGGTGGCATGTTGTATAGAGTGCTTTGAGTACTCTGGGAGAGTAGAAAAGCACTGTATAAGAACCAGTCCATTTATCATCAACCAATTGGCTCCTTTCGATGTGGAGGAGTAGCAGCTATAATCTGAGCATCTCTCGGATGTCTGAGCTCCTCACCCTATCTCTAAGGGAGAGCCCAGCCGGCCTTTGGAGAAAGCTAATTTCCGCTGCTTGTATCTGCAGCTCATTCTTTTGGTCACTACACAAATCTCACTCCCAGGTGGTGATCAGTTGATTGCTCAACTCCTATCTTCACCTGATGATACGATTACAAAATCATATATGTTGTTTATTATAGACAAAACTGTGATTCTCACAGAAGTCTTATAACAGAACAACAGTCTGTTCCTCTCAATCACGCCCCTCCTGGTCTCACTGTTGTTGCCCATTGAAGTCTCCCAGTAGGACGACGGAGTCACCAGATGGAGCACCCTCTAACATCCCACCAAGCAACTCCAAGATGGCTGGGTACTCTGAACTGTTGTTTGGTACATAAAAACAAATGATCGTCAGAACCTGTTTCTGGGCCCGAAGGCGCTGGAAAACAACTCTCTTGTCCACCAGTGAAAACTCCAGTATACAGGCAGCAAGCCAATGGGATACAAGGATAGAGTCCAGTCCCTCCAGAGCTTGGCTTGGCATGCTGTGTGTTGAGGTGAGCCTCACTATATCTAGCCAGAATCTCTCAACTTTATGCAGTACCACCAGAGAGGTTACATTCATGTCCCAGTTGCCAGGGTCGATAGCTGGGGATCAGGACACGAAAGGGCTCTGCTCTTTGTTGCCACCCGACGCACCCAACCAGTACAACGCCTGATAATAATTGCTGCAGTGTGCTTTATAATTCTATATCAATATCAGTCAATATCTCATTAATCAAAGGCTGCTGTATATTTTTGTTGTTGTTGTCGTTTTTATCATTCCCATACACTTACATTAAGTGTGTGAATACTGCAGTGTACAGAATACATGAAATAATCAAGTAACTTTACAGTCTTCTGCAAAGTTCTGAACTATGTTATTATGCAACATTTTCACTGTAACACAGGTGCTAGTAAATAATCTGAAACCAAATTTTATGCATTGAAATTAATTGTTTTGCAAGTAATGAGGCAGATGAAATGTAGAACATCTTGCAGAGGAAGAACAAGGTGTCTCAGTTACTGCCAACAACTCTGCAGACAAATTACACCAGCACAGATGCTTTGGACCAGAACACTTTGCTTTGGATCCAAGGTCTGACTTTTCCCAGCCAGAAAATCAAAGGGAAGTTACATCCCTTCTGATTTTAATGCATTAGATAGTTTGTGGAATGTGGAAGATCAAATGTTCGCCAAGTCATTTGCAGATGCAAACATATCTTAGTGGGGTTTTGTATATTTTCAGATTTTTGTACGTAATGCTTTCATGTTTTTTGGACCAAATATGTCACAAGTTGATCTTACGAGTTTCAGTGTAAAATGTTCTTATTCAAAATCAAATCAGTTACTGATACCGTGGATGTTAATTTCACCACCAATAATTTCCTCTCCTATTATTTATTTCATACAATGAATGAACAAATTAACTTTGGTATCCATTACCTCTGAAATACTCAAAATCTCTGGCATTTCCAAAGTCTGATCGTCTCTCACCCACAGAGAGGGAAATGGAGCATGTGGTTATTACTGGCAGGATGTTCTGATGTGAAATCCAAAAGCAAAACTGAAATACTGTTGTACTCTTTAGGAAAGAGCATTTTCAGTGTGAAGTCACTGGTAGACATGACTGATAATCACTGTTTAGTTTTTCATTTCTTAATCTGCCATTTATTATTTATAGTTAATTGAGCCTGAGGTACATTTAAGCAAACCACTCATTTTAAGGATGATATGAGGATATATTTTAATTTTGTAATCTCTATTTCTTATGCTAACAATGGATTATGTGACTGATTATATGTGTATTTGAAAATCGCTCTCTGTAGTGTGGAAGGAACAGAGGATTATGACTCAACTCGAGAGTCCAACTTATTTCTGTGGTGCGTTTCGATTTTATTATTTAATTGCGTTGTTTTTGTCGGTCCACAACTTTAAAGTTCTGGTTAACTCCCACAGCTCCCAGCAAAAACAAGATGTTACTTTAAGCGAACAGCTTTTATTGGCACACTGTATGCTATACCTGCCTAGCCGGAAACAACAGACAGATACAGTTAGCTGTTAAATATAGTGGTGCGAGGAGCGGCTGATGAGACAGATATTTCCCTCAGGAGCTGGTGGTGGTGAAAACAGAGTTAAACAAAAGCAGAAATATTGGACTTTGTGTTTTGAAATTCATCAAGTGGCCAGAAACACAACTCCAGATAAATAATAATGGTGTTTCATGTCTGTAGGATGTGTTTGCTTTCAAAGGAATAATGTCAGCATTGAATTCACAGCTTGTTTCCACGGCCAACTAATGATATTAAGTTTGGTTTATGTTTTAAAGAACGTGACATTTAACACATAATATCTATTTCATTTACATGATTTATATGCTTTGCAGTAAGGATTCTTGTGTTGGTTGCTTCATGCAGGTGGCTGATCAACTGAAGAGGGAATGCTGTAAGGGTATGTGGATTAAGAGGAGACGTTGCTCATCTCACACCTTCAGCCTCCCACCTTCTGCACAGTAAGCAGATCCAGCGGCTCTTTGGAATCAGCAGGCCAGCAATTACTGCCCGTGAGTATTATTGCACTCCCAGAATTATTAAAAACTCACGCTGATCATCACACAGCATAAAGAATCTGACTTTCGTGGTGAGATCGTCTCTTAACTTCAGCATTATGAAAAGCACAGCATCTGTGGACCTTCTCTGATACCTTTTAAACCAGCCACCAATTTACACAGTAAATGAAATTAGGAAGAAAAAAAACTTGACATTTGAAATGTGCGAGGATAATATAAATAGGTAGCTGGCAAAGACGTCTCACCGCATAGCAATCAGAAGAGACGCTTTGAGTATTGAAATAGCTGATCTCCTTATCTCATTGGCTTAATTAGGGTTAATACATCACAGCTCAGAAGTAACTCCTTGATTCACTTCACAGATCTCTCAAACAAATGCGTGTTTTTTTAAACACTAGTGATTTTTTTTAATTCAAACTTGTTTTTTGAAAGGTTTGACTTGCAGTCCCTGTTATTGTTGGGTACGGCTCTTATTGTCGTGGATTGTCTTAAATAACAGTTACCTTTTTCTCCAGTAAACACACAATTTTTTAGTTGCCGAAATTTTGCTTCTTTAATTGTTGGTAGCTAACAACTAAAATTTCATGTCAGTGAAAATTTAGTTTATAGTTACTGCTACATTACTGCTATACTTGCCCACATACATTCATTTAAAAGGTTTGCATATTTCTTAATAGAATACACCAGACAACACTGCCCACTCTTCTGTTGCAAAATAATTGTGTAGATACTGTAGACAGATCATTTCTGGGACACAGGATACATTTTACCATACTCTGCGACTAAGTGTTTACTGTATGTTGTAGCAAAGCCCCCATATTTAAGTTGTGCTTTCTAGTTCACAGAAAGAATATAAGTTAAGTAGTGTACTAAAACATAGTTTGCCTTGTTTTTGCTGGGACTGCCGCAAAGTCACTTTCACTGCATGTTGCCTCCCTTAATAAACACCAGAAATGAAATACTATGTTATTGCTGGTCAGTAATAATAAACGTATAAAGCACTCAGTAAGAAAGTTATCCTGATGGAACCCTGTGCTCTACTCATTAGTGTACTTCTCTATAAAACTAAATTGTTCTCGTATTTACATTTAGGTAGCTACAATGTAATTAATGACTGGATATTAATTTGCTGTTAATAAAACATTCATTTTATGAAATGTATCTGAGTCAAAAGAGGAAAGGAAAGAGGAAATGTTTGTTCTCGATAACTGACATATAAGACATTAAACTCCTGGACTAGAGTTTGTAGTTCAAGTCCAGCTTAGTTTGTTTTGGCTTAGGGAAAAAATGTTTTTGCCGTTACTGTTTGGTATACAGTTCATTCACACTGACTTCACTTCCTAGAGGTGAAGTCAAGAGAGGTTACCTCTTTCCCCCATAAAGTCAAAATTTGACAACAACTCAAACTCTTTAAGGCATCCAAAGGGGAAAGAGTTAAAACTGCTGACCTTTAAAATATGCTTATTACTCCTGCAGAACAGCTGTGCCATTACCATTACTGACAATCAATATGCTTTAGTTTAATTTACTTTCAGCTGTGCCTTGAAGAGAAAGGACGATAAGAAAAGTAGCTAAAATATATAAAAAACATGAAACAGATATTCACAGATTCAAGTCACTCTCTGTGAGCCGCATCATAATTGTATACACTTGTGTACCTCTTTTAAATCTCTACTCACCATTAATCTCCAGTGATCCATTTCCATAGGCCATCACTTTTTTCCTCACTGCCCTACTTTCATCTGTCTGTTGTTTCATTTCATGACTTTTCATGACTTTAACACACATTAAGCTACCTTTATCTTGCTTGTTTCAATTGACTCTTTTTACTGCACATATTGACCAAATTTTTTTTTCATGACAGGCTCACGCGATCTTGACCTTGTTACAGCAAGAAATAGAAGAAAGGGCTAAGGAGTAAAAACTGAGCTCTATTAGGTTTGTGTACCTCAGTAATATGTCCAGTGGACTGTAACTATCTCCCTGCGGATGACTAGACATCTATGCTTTTCAAGGGAGGAGCATTGAAGGAAGTGCCATCACTTCAGCTCCTCTGTGCCAATTGCTCCAAAATGGCCAATTTCCTGTCTAGGATGTGTGTTTTCACATTTTTATCATCCCCAGCCGTAGTTATCTAGTTGCACTTAGGGCCATCAGTCATCGATGCTGCGTTTAGAGGAAGCCGATGTGCAGTAAAACTGACGGACGGCCTTCCGCATGACTGAAGATGTATGAGACATGCAGGCAAGCTAGTGGGGATTTTATTTATTTATTTATTTTTTATAATATTTTCAGTGCCGCCAAGAGCTGCCAAGAGGGAAAACAGCATTACTTAGAATGCCGATGACTGAAGAATTTTGGAATTCTTTAGAGTGACTTTCTGATGTTTTATTTTGTGGCTGTTATGAGGCTTTCTTATATCAAAGGAGAAACCGTGTTGGTTTAAACAACAAACCAATTTTTAAAGGGGAATTATTTTCAGATCTATTGCAGTACAGCCTAGTTTTAGAAGAATGGCATGTGTACATCTTTTGTGAAAATGTTCTGGAAGTAGTTGAGAATCAAATCAATCAAAGTGGAATTTGTGCAAATTTTGGCACCAATCAGTCCATCCATCAGTCTCATTACTTTTCTGTGTTCAGTTGCTTTACACTTATAGACATCTTCCAGCTGAACCAAGACATTATTCGAAGACAGATTTTGGTTGTCTTTGCTTGTATGCAATCCTTTAGAATGCAGTACGATAAAATAAAGAAACTGCATGACCATTTTTTGAATCATGCTAAAGAGGTTAAAGCTGTGCATTTACCAGTTTTATTCTTCTACGTCAGCACAAAAGCTATGAGAAGCTGTTATACCTTAAGAATGAACATTTTACTGTATGTTCTGCTGGAGAGGATAATAACTATGTACAGCATCAGAAAATGATTTATCATTTGCATAAGAACAGCGAAGGGACGCCTCTCAGCAAGCTCTAATGAGAAATGCTTCCTGTTCAGTTGCTTGCTTACTTACTTGGTTTCTTAATTGTTAACGTTCTTCACTGCATGAAAGTTCATCCATCAGCAAGACAAGTGAGATACATAAAGTTAAAAAAAAAAGATGCACAGAAAACCCATTTAGTTAATGTCTGTGAGTCTGTCTTTTTACAACAAAAACAAAAACGTATCTGTTGTTGGTATGCAAGTGAAATCTGCTTCTACTGCTCCTTGTTTTCGTCACAGCAGCTGCATTTCAAACATGATACCCTGTCAGGTTTTTTAGTTATATCTGACACCATGTCTGGTTTTACTTGGTTTGAAATTGATGAATCACTTCTCAAAGAATGGTTGAGTGAAGCCGTCTGTGTATTTTCAGTACCTGCAACATAATTGGTTTCTCATGCTTTAGGGCAGCACATTGTTCTTTGTCTAATTAGAGACAATTCCCTCCAGTTGGACCCTTTCATTTTCACTACAAGTTGTCAAAAGTAGATCGTATTCTGATTTCACCAAAGGATACCTTTAGGCCAACCATTTAAAATCAAATAAGCTACACTGGAATTTCTGTTTGTATTTCATGTAAACTCTGTTTGAGCTATTAGAACAAAATATTTTACGCCTGGACTGACATTCAAAGCTTTTTTGACGAATAGTAATCTCGACAGCTTTACTCTCAAAGTATCGATGCACACTGAAATATGAAACACAGGGGTAGAAATCAGGTGTCATTATCGCTAACAACTTTTCCTCTATATAATTTTGTGATGTGAAACAGTTAACCGTAAATAACAAAGGAATATGCTTCACTACAAACAGAAATGAATACCATGGTGTTTAAAATTTGTTTTAGAAAAAGGATCATTTGTATTTATTTAAAAAAAAAAAGGTAAGTAAAAAAACAAACAAACATTAGCACTGGCAGCCATGTCTACTTGGCTGCCAGTGCTACTAGTGTTACTACAAGAAAAGTAGTGTGTTGTCTTTTATGACACAATAATTATGTCATCTTCTTTTCATATGCAGCTCCCGTTTCTTCTGAATCCCTGTTTCCTTTTTTGTTAAAAGTGTATTCACTTGACTTTTTCATTGATCGAGTAACAAATGCAAAGGATGTTTTTTTCTGTTAGAAAGTACCCGTCGTCTGCTTCTAGATTGTATTTTCATAAAATACACAATATCTAAGAATGGCACCAAAGGCAACGCGTCCCTGTCCTTCAGCATACAAACATAAAAAGACGCCACGCCTGTAACGAATAAAAATCTTTCCAGTCGTGACTTTGCCAAAGGCAATGAAAATGCCAGGGTTGTTATTGTTTAGTCCTGTCCTAGTATTCTAGCTGTTAAGCACGTAAACTTGCAGTGAGCGCATAATGTTTGTTACCGAGACCTTTCATTGTCCTTAGCTTTGATGAAGGAACAGAACGCAACAAAAAAACATAAAAGCTTTTCAAGCATCTTATATTAAAAAATCTGACATTTCAGATATGCTGTTAAACCAGCTCGTTAGTGTTTGATAAGGCAATCAGGTCGCTTATGTTTCTGTGAGAGATTATGACATGCTTCAAAGTTTACGTGGACTAATGGTAACACTTTATATACAAAATATTGTTAATGAATGGTAAATTGCTATTAAATTAAACTTTAGATCATGTTAATTTACTAAAAACAAACAAAGGGATTATAATGTTTACTGTCAACTAGTCAGTATTAATGTGTTACTCTGTCATTAGTTTATTTATATCAAATAATTATTTACAGAGGTTTTCCTTTTCAAAAAAGGCTGGAATCATATCCTTTACCAGCCTCAGTTGCTTTCTGAAAGCATATATATTAATTGTATTACCTTAATAACACGATAGCCTTGTTTGCTTAAACTTTAAACAAAAACAGCTACCAGTAAATGGTATAGAGTTTCCATTTCAGATTTATGGTCATTCATGTTTTGGGGGGATTTTTCTAGCACAGTATGTTGGAAATCTTTAGTATCCTTACAGCAAACCTTTAAAACTGACTATTGCAGTTATTCTATTAGTCTGTAAATGTATCCACACTGAGCTTTTCTAACCTTAAAGCTACAAATGTAAAAGGGCTGATACACAGTTCAGCATCTTTAACTCACTATTAGCTCTGGATTTTGATATGAACCCCAAACAGCTGTAGAAAGAACATATGATTTAGGATTATGCCTTTAATGGAAAGTTAATTTGAGACGTTTACTTTGTTCAGTCGAAATGTCATCCAGCTATTCAGAGCATATCTGAAGTTCATTGGTTCTTGTTTAAACAGGCTGATGTGGTGGTGAAAAAGAGCTAAAAGGCTTGGGGGGGAAAGGGTTGTTAATTTAAGGGGAGGCCACGTTGCCCAAGAGTTTAATTTGATTTTTGAGAAGTCTTTTCTATTCACACAACTGAATATCAGTAAGTTTTTTTGCCTTTCAGCTTGACCTACTATCGACCTACTTTCGACACACACTCACATACAGACGTGCAAAATATGATAAGAGAAAAATCACCCCCTTGCACAGCTTTTTGCCTCTCTGTCAATAGGCAAAGATTGCAGTTCAAAAGTAGCCTTGTTTTTCTTTTTAAAATAAAGCTGAGGCAAAATAAGCCTTGATCTCTTGGAGCAAAAAGTGTGTTTGTGGAAGATTTCCTCTAATCCTTGCAGCTAAGTGCAAAACAAGAATCCAAGGTCAGCTTTCCAAGTGATGCAGGGGCCATATTTCTATCATATAAAGGGATTTACACAGTGGAGCTCTGTGGTGTGTAGCTTTTCTGCTTCCATTGTCTCAAGAATATACACCAACTCTGCATGTTTACATAAGCAGGTATGCAGCCTCCAATGTATCACACAAAGCAAAAGTGCATGCTTGAATGACACCACCCAGGTTTTTCTTTGTATTGTATGTATGTTGGTTTTGGCATGAGGTGCTGAGGAGCATAAGAGATGCTTTTGTGCATCATCACATGTAATATGAAGAAGCTCATTTCTAACTTTAATTTGAAAAGTTCTTTCTGTAAAAGCGACTGCTCTTCTTGACACGCAGTAGATAAGAAATTCAGATACATTATGATTTTCCAGGAATTTGCATTCTTGTGAATGCATGTGTAGGTGTATTACATATGCGTCACTACTGGGAATGATATTAAAATAGCTGAGGGAATTAATCTCTATTGCTTATGATGTATGTTTTAATGGTCCTCTAAATGGATATTCAGTAGTCATTAATCTTACATATGAAATGGGTTCTGTAATCATTTCCACAAGGACTTTGCTCAGAAGAAATGACAGCAGGACATCAATGTATTTCCAAAATTAATGTGTAATCACAAAAGGGAATGGGGTGATAATTTTTTAACATTATTTTTTCTTACATTACAAGAAAAAAATACAGCTGTGCAGAAGTGAGTAATGGAGTGAGATATTGTAGAAGTATAGCAGTTTGTTGGAAATATGTTTAGTTTGTAAACAGATTTTGGGCTCAAGGGTGAGCAGCAACTTCCTCTTGTAAAGGTTTAGTTCTATCTGTCTAAAGGCTGTTGGGGTGAGACTCAGCTTTTAAAATGATTGAAAAGCATTAGTGCATGAAGGTCATTGCCCCACATATTGGCAAGCGCCTTATGCTACCAAAGATTATACTACTGAGTCTCATCCAAGGTTGGCAGCGATAATTTGGAGCTAAAGCTACATATAAATATTGGTGTGTTTAACAGATAAGTAATAGCTTACAGTGCATGGTGAGGTGGTGATTTTAAAAAAGAAAAACATGGACAAAAGTCAGGCCAACATATTTAATGAAAGTTGTCTTAGCAACAGGGACATGGTAAGCTGGCTTCACTGTTTTGTCTTCACTACAATCACTGTAGATTTGGCTTTCAGGAATACCTAGGGTGATGACTTTTTGATCCCATTCAGTGTAAATCAAAATACAAACACATAAAGCTTTGATAGTATTTCAGTTATAACAGTCTAACTGCAGTGAGCCAAATGACAAGATTTCTTTGTCAACAAAAATCTGGATACTTCTGTTTTCAAATGGTTTTGGGAAATAATCCAGTCATTAAAAACTAAACCTGACAGAAAATAATATCTCATATAATTAGTAGAGAATTATAAATGAAAATAAATACAAAATATAAGAAGAAGGGCCTGTGGTTGCCTTTTTGGTTGTGCCCCAAAGGTTTTTCTGAGGTTCCTGCTCAAAAATGACATGCCCAAAATAATTAGAGTAGTTCTCTTCAATTACAAACTCTGTGTAAACAATCTTGGTATCAAAATAAAGCTAACACTTGTGAGATTTCACCAGAGGTGTAAATATGACTGTGTCAAAGTTACTGAGGTTGGAACATAGAAAAAGTAAGTTGATATTTTCCTTGCCTAATTTATTTTTGGATTTAATCGCATAATCACTTTGAAAAAATGCTTCAGTAGACAATAAACTCAAGAAAACCAGTAATCAAATCAACATATGAACATGATCTGTGCAAAGATTGATGCTGTTGAAGTGAAACACTGAGGTTATTTATTTGGTTTTTCAGCTCTTTCCTGATTTAGTTTGCTTCATTTTGCTTTTGACATTTGGGCTGATCAGGCGTGATTTACTATAATTGAGGGTGTGACTTTTTACTAAATTGTTCAAGTCCAAGGGCACTATTATTAGGTGCAGCTGTTGATGGACACGTGGGATGTTATCGGTTTTATTAGAACATTATTATCCTTTTCTGCGTGTTCATATAGTTCATTGACTTCACTGAAGTCATTTCTGATCATTATTGTACACTGTGGAGAAATCAACTGGGAAAAAGGAACAAAATTATATAAAAAATTTGAATACGCAAACATAAAGTATTCTCGTGACACATTATAGAGCAGAATCCCAGATGAAGGTAGGAGATAGACGAGATAGAGTTTAGATTCTGGTGCTGGTGGGGGTGCAACAAAGTAACCAGATGGTTGATGGAGACTTTGATTGGGATGCCTTGGACGACCCAAACGTCTTAAAGAACATAAGCAGATAAAGTATAGGAGAAAGGTACTAACAATGTAATTTTACAGTGGGACATTGGAAGTGACATTAAAAATGGAAAATAGAGCTGCAAGAATAGCCCATATCAGAACAGACTCACTGAACAGAACACCTTTCTATTTTTTCCTGTCCACACAGTAAGCAGTTTGCATCAGTGTGGTGACCAGAGACCGCAGAAAGTTAATGAGATTCAAGTAACAATAGGAAGGGGGAAAAAGCCAGCTATGCAAAATGGGAATATCCCAAGATAAACTTTTCTCAAACTTTTCTTTGAGGTGGGCAACTGACTACCAGTGACAATGCAGAAAACCAGTTATTGACGTATGACAGGTGTAGTCTATGCCACTGTGAGTTTTCCTAGTCAGGATGAGTGTCAGCGTGTGGTTTGTTCACACAGTTATTCATTTGACACACTTAGGTTCAGACACTTATGTGCTTAGCAACTACATTAGAGCCAAATGGAGCCTTGAATGTTTGCACACAACCATCAGCGGGAAAGCAATGTGCAACAAGCAAATCACTCCCTGTTAGGACGCAACTTTTGCATTTAACGGTAAGTGATGCCAAGATTCCCCCCCGTCCTTTCGTTAGTCCATAATGTAGCCTTCGCAACAGACACGTGTTCTGTTGCTCAGTTCACTTACAGAGGACGGGGAAACAAGAAAAATCTCTGTTACCTGATTAATGTCCCACTCACTGAGCACACGGAGAAAAATGAAATCATTTCTGTTTTGTTTCGGGTGTGACCTTGCAAAAATCTTAGGTGTATTTTTTTCTTGTCTCTTCAGCTTGCACATACTACCTGCCCTTTTATAAATTTCTGTCATACTTTGTTGCATCCTGTCTCACAAACACATTTTTCAGCCAATTTTATTTTAATCTACAACCACACTGGTGAAAATAGTTTTTGACAGAACATATTTTCTCATATATAACTACTGAATAGCTGCAGACAGAAAACATGACATGTATTACATAACATTTTAAAGATGTCTGGGTAGGTTCTCTCAGTCATCCAGGTCATGATAGTCTAAGGAGCTTAGAAAAAAAGCGACTGCACTTCTTTAAGTTTCTTGAAGACATTTTTACCTCTCATCCGAGAAACTTCTTCAGTTCTAAGAACAAAGGGACGAAACAACATTTTAAAGACTTACACTGCATTGCTTGGTGGTTTCAACTGACTTTGAATTCACAAAAAGTAAAAGTGGTTAGTGTACCTCACCTGCCTGTTTCAGTCCACCTAGTCATGAGGCAGTTGTTGATGAAACAGTAATTTTAGATACTATGCACTGGAATTACATGATAAACAAGTGATGTTATTAGTTTTTCTTGTTTGATATTGTTAATGCTATACATCCATTTTTAGTCTGCCATTCAATTATTATTATTAATTTATTTTTATTTTTGTTGGAAGTGTTGTTTGTAAGAAACAGTTTACCAGATCCATTGTATGAAATATGGCATCTGAAGAGCTTCACTTCTGAACATCAGATTTCGTGTTTCTGTGTATGAGCGATTGTAGATGTTGTTTCTGTTTCTTGCATTAAATGAACAATCTATGACAGTTTATTTGAAGTTCAGGGGAAGTAGCCACTTTATTTGATACTGCATCAACCAGAAATATGGTACCTCTGAAAAATGCACAATTTAACAAGTAATTTCTATTACACTAGTACCTGTGAAAATGAAAAAAAATCTAGCAGGTACAATTTTATTTTCAGATTTCCTCTTAAAGTAGCTTCGAAATCTAAATATTATTTTTTCTGTCAGGGCACACAGACTCTCATATTTGTGTTAATGTTGGGAACTGGTTGTCCTGCTTTGCCACATTAACATATCCAGTGAGGAGTCTCAAGAAATAAACAACATAGGAAAAAAAAAACCCTCATCTGAGCATTTCTATGTAACCCATTTTTCAGCAAGTTTTGTGGTTGTTCCAGATGCAGGATTATTGCAGGATCAATTAAAGTATACTTACTTTGAATGTGCAATCCAAGAGAAACTGGTTAAACTACATGACTTTAAACAGCATCAAGATCATTTCTATTGTCAGCTCCTAGCTGACTTAGTTGACATCCACAGTGTTTCCTGAATAGTTTCTAAAATCTTAATCCAATTGGTTTGTTCATACGACAATGAAATATAGCGTCGGTTGCTAAAAAAGAAAACTCTCCCATTTTTCAATTTCTACTGCTGCATGTTTAAATTGTATCAGCCCTGGATTTTTTTAATCTTCCTTTTACCTGCATAATAGTCAAAGTTGATGACAGAAAATTCTGTCACATGTGATACACAGTGGGAACAATAAACCAGTTCTCTCTGTGTGTCTCACTTGCTTACATAAGAAGAGAAAGACAAACAAATAACAGTCAATATGCAGCCCAGCAAGCTATGCTTATTGTCTCTTCAAGCAGAAACCCATTTTCTCAAGGTACTGTAGACACGCGAGAATAAAAGACAATGATCACAGAGGTATTCCTCCTGAAGGTCAAGAGCAGAGGAAACGGAAGCCAAGAAATTACTTTTTCATCCACAGTGAAAAATGTAAATCTAAATAAATCATGATTTGATTCCTCACATATTTTTTTATCATAATGTTTTACTTTCTGTAAAAAAATTATCAATCAAGTAAGATAGAAAGATAGAAAGAAAAGTAGTGCTATAAGGTGAAGGAAAAACCTGAAATTCCCTTTAATTTATATTCTTTGTATTGCTTATTGGCTTTATTCAATGTAACAAATAAATAAATAAATACAAAGCTCTCAATGTAAAAGGAAAAAAAACAGCCAGTTGTTTGCAATTTAATTGTATTTTAATGAACAACATAATTTGCTCTAAAATTACTGGCTTCAGCTTAACTCAGGTGAAGATGGACATTCTTTGTTCTTCTCTACCCTTGAGAGCTGTGGAGTGTGCCAGTACAATGGCAAGACAGTAAGCAGACTTTAATTGATTCCGCCAATTACTCCGTCTGCTGGCAACAAAGTGTGGCAAGTTACAGTGAGAAGCAAATCGGTTTAATGAGACTAGGTGTCCCCGGCCTGGTTTCAGGGAGTTTGACGAGCAGAATACTGCAGTTGGCTGTGATGATACACGACACAGATCACAGCAACAGCCCATTACATCCAAACCTACTGTATCTTGCAATGTGGGAATGTAGCCTTTCAACACACTTTTTACAGTGACATCATCTAAGCCGCCTGTACGCAGAAGATTTATATGTTCACGGCAAGGTTTAAGAGTGCTTAATAGCACATGTGATGTGATATTTTTCATCATGTCTGCTTTCATGTTTAAATTAGTCTTTATTCTCTTTGGTCTTTTTCAGTGGAAAACCAGTCTAGAAATATAGCCTCAGTGAAAGCATGAACTAGCTGTTTGACAAATAACCTTCTATGGTATCAAGTGGCAGTAACTAATGTGTTGCATCTGAGGAAAATAGCATTGATTGTGAGAGTCATTTACTCCCTATTGAGAAGCAATTTGTTTGGTCTTTTTTTTTTTTTTTTGCAGAGTGTGAAGTATGGTTATACAATACTGGAGATGTAAGTCTGTGGGTGGGAGGTAGAGCAGATGATGTGTGCCACCACAAAGTTCTAGGCAGAGGTGCCTTAATGATCTGAATTGCCGATCTTTGAAAAAGAATGAATGGCAAAGAATCATTTGCAAAAAAAAAGGAAAAAAAGATACATCAAGGTGATCACAGATCAAACCCTTAGAGCACAGCTCCCAGTCTTTCCTTCTACCCACTATTACTCACACCTCTGTGAATATCATGGTTGGAAGGAGAAAGCAATGTTAGATAATGGTATTATCAAGGGAATTACATTAGAACCCTTGAGACTTCAAAAAGGGTTCTTTACAAAAGCAATTATGCAGCTTGTTTGTCTCAGAGCTTTCTTATCCCACAACTTTGTGTCAATAACCTTAAAAGTAAATAGCTAAGTAGGGCTCAAGGGGCTGTAGAAAATATCACTGAAGGTCGCATTTAGACTTTCCTGTAGCGAGAAGGGTAGTTTACAAAGGTGCTAAAAGAGCTGGATGTTTTCTGCTTTTTCAGGACATGAAGATTAATTACAGGGTCACATTAAAGATTGGCACAGGCTTTAAAAGCCTCAGTAGACACACAGTGTGGAGCCGCAGTACACTGGAGTAAACATCTGCATTACACAATGGGAGAGAGTCAGGATAAATTACATGTTCAGTCTTTTAAAAGCCATGAGTTTCACACTCTGATTTCACTTGCACATTCAACAGACAATTTCTTACAAGTTAATCCATCAAAACAGCTTTTGATGTCGATGACAAAAAAAGACAAAAAAACCCCTCCAAAAACCAAAAATATATAATGGCCTTGCAAAGATGTGTATTAAATTAGAAAAGGGTGCAGCCTTTTTAAAGCATGACATAAATAAGCTCATACATTTGTAATTTTGTATAAACACATAACAACTCAAAGGTTTAAACAATGGCAACGATTCTACTTGTCTATTCTATTAATAAAAAATCATTTTGTTTCATACTGCAGGGTGTATTATGTACATTGTAACAACAAACTACTTCACATTAAAAAGCGCACTGCCTTTCACTCTCAACCTCTGTTCAAGGCTATTTAGGCTTGTCACGAAACCTGAAATGACTGAATTGATGATGAGCAATTAATTTCTTTCCAAATAAAGACACAAGGTCGTCCTTTGAGTTTGCTGCTGTTTCCTTTCAAAATAATCCAGGTATAAAAATGAATGTAATCAGTGGTGAAAAAAAGAAACACGCCACAAAGCGTTACAAAACACGCTTACTGTTTATAGGTAAAACACATTTCATGATTTCCTAAAAAGGACAGGGAAGAAAAACACACACAGGACTGGCTTTATGAAAACATTCATTCTGGTGCTTTTATTTGTAATCCATTTCAATCATAAACATATTGATTTTGCTGTATTTGCTAGTTCATTCTCCTTACATTTAACACTGTAACCAATACAGGCTGTTTCTGATGCCATACATATAAATAAATAGTACACACACACACAACGTGAAACCACTTATTCTTGGAGAGTGACGACATAAAATATGACAAATCCGAAAATTGCATGAACGCTAAATTTGTATTTTTTCTCAAAAAGAAATGTAAGTTAACAAAAACTAACATGTATGAATCACATTTCTCTGCTTACTTAAGGAGACAGTCTTGGGTTTACTTGGTGATATGCCACTAAGTCAACCAGACATTGTTAGATTAGTGATGCCATCAAAAACCTCCACATTAACAGCCAGCTAGCCCAGGTATGTAATCTCGCTAGCGTGTGCTGGCTCTGCGCTGGGGCCTCCTTTAGATGTCCAAAACATCTCACTTTGGAGGCACACAGGAGGCATCCTGGCCAGATACACTGACCACGTCAACTGGTTCCTTTTAAAGTGATGAAATAGCAGTTATACTCTGAGGCCCTGTCAAATAACCAAGCTTGTTACCATATTACCATATTTCTAAAGCTGAGCACCTTCTGAGGTTACTTTTTTCTGCTGTTTGCATTTGATTGCCCTCATCTTATGAACATAGGTAAGGAATGTAAATCAGCCAGGAATAAACAGATTTGCTTTCACATTCACTTCTCTTCACCACAACAAACTGGTACAATGTCCGCATCACTGCCATTTGCCAGTGTCGCACTCCCTCACTCCACAAACAGACCCCAAGATACATAAACTCCTCCAAGTTGCTCCTGACCCACATTGGGGAATTTCACCCTTTTCTGGCTGAGAACAATGGCCTTAGATTTCAAAGTGGTAATTCTCATTTAAGCTGCTTGACACTCAGCTGCAAACCATCCTAGTGTAAGCTGGAGGTCATGGCTAAAGCGAATAGAACCACATCATCTGCAAAACAGCAGAGAGCAGACAGCAGAACACGTTTCACCCTTCATCCATTGGCTAGGATAGAAATTCTGTCCTTAAATATTATAAACCGAACCAATGACAAAGAGCAGCAGAGGCTGAGTTACCCGCACTAAGCTAAACTAGCTAGCCAAACACTAAAACACACAGTTTGCCTCACTCTTTTCACCTCTTTTCACCCTGGCATGAAAAGAGGAGTAAGCAGTTAGATGTTTTTCAGGAGCAAAGGGAAAACACCTTTTTCAAGAAGAGCTTCCAGCTGAAAATTGGACATTCACATCAGTAGGTGGAGTTTTCCTCTCTCCCAGGAGTGTCATTGCTGCTCAAATTGGGGCTTCCAGTTTAGCAGTATCAAGTCTCCTTTTTCATGCGTGGCATGACCAGGGTATGCCCAAGCTGTCTCAGGTAGATCTGGAGGTGTCCCCAGTGTCCTATTAACTTCTGGGAAGTTCCCCATCCACTTAACAAAGGCAGCAATAGCGTCTGAGTTGTTATTCTTTGAAATGTCTGACAGAGTGCTCTTATCTCCCTTGATACTGTATGATATTTTATTTTAGGACCCATGGCAGATATTAACCAAATAATTTATTAAATCTTCATGGGCAAAATTAGGTGTTTTTGACTGGGACTGCAACACATTTTTTTATTTTTAAAAAAAGCACTAATAAAGACAGAAAAAAGAAGATGCCATATCATTAGGGACAAAATTGTTGACAAAGTCATAACAATTAGAATGAGATACAGCAACAATATACACATAGTACAGAGTGAGGTGCTTGATTTGTCTATAAACAACAATGTTTAGCTACTTCTGGAGGAATAGAAAACATGATGAAAGAAATTATTTGTCATGCTTTTTGCAAATGGAATAGAGTGTAAACAGGTGGCTACAACATGTATTATTCTACATGGTTTGCAGAGCCTACCTTGCCCTGTCAATCGTTCTGGAGACCTTTTAATCCAGTGACTTCCCTGTGGCATTGGCTTGTCTCCAGCTGTGAGCAGCAAGTGTTTATTGGCTGTGGTATCAGTGGGATACTTGTGGTGGCCCGCCTCACCTTTAATTCTGAGATTCTTGCCAAGGCTGTGACAAGCATCTCTTTGACTTCAGCGGAAGTAAAAATTTAAGTCTATGTGAGGATCCTAAATAGAGTAAATGAAAGGCATATCCACAGCTGTCCCAGAGGATTCTGATCCTCTGCTGTTTTCTTTTGTTTTTCTTGGGTTTTTTTTTTACAGCAAAAAAATTAGATCCTTACTGCATTCTTTGGACTTTCCTAATTATGACTTTAAAAATCTTTGTATCTAATGAAGAACTATAGAATCATGAAATATTGTCAGATTGTTATGCTGTTTACACTAATTAGTCTAATAAAGCATTGCAATTAAAGGTCAAAACTTCTTTTGGAAAATGGGTCAAGTTAAGTCCTAATTATGCATTATTATGTGCCCACTTGTGAATAACAATAGATGAATCCATAACATATTCCACAGCATATCTATTGTGTAGCCTATATAAGATTTTTTTTTAAAATAACACGTTAATCTAAGGTGTATTTAATATTCTCTATATTAATTATACAGTAACATATCCTGGATACAACATAGGAGTCAAAACTAAACTTTGGGATTATGATACCTGTTATAGAACACCATTGTTAGAGCAGAAATAGTTGAATAGTTATATGCCTTTCCTTCCTTTGTCTTGGCATATAATTAACCTTCAATCATCATTTCACTCATCAGTGTCAAGAATAATTCTATAAATTAAATATAGCACCACAGGGGGCTCCTTGTGTGAAAGAAGTCACCTACTATTTTATAATAGTTCTTCTGAGATTAAAAAATGTGATAAGTCCTCCCACCATGAAAGGCTTTAATATCTGACAGCATGTGCTGCCAAAGTTATTACTTTAGAATGCTTGAGCTCAAGGCCAGAACAGTGAACCCAGCTACTGTAAACACGCACCGGAGACACATCCACATTACATCAGAGTCACTATGACGTGGATTAAAACCATAAAAAAGTAAAATAAGATTACAATTCACAGGAACAGCTAAATATAAAGGTGCACTTAAAGAAGCTCATATTTCAAAGGATATACTAAATGTGTTTTTGCTACATTTGTTTCTGGGAGCTGAGGAACTTTATCATTCTTCAGTTGTTTTGTGTGTTTTTAACTGCAGTGATACTGGAAATACTTTATACGATGAATGCTGACACAACACATGTACGTTATGTTGTTGAAAAATGAAAAAAGTACTTGAGAAATTGTATAAATAGACATTGTAATGTATGCATGCATGAACGAAAATACAAGTTAAGCAATAAGTGCCGCATCTTCGTGTCTCCTCCATCACTTCCAGCTACATGTTCAATAGATTTTACCTCTTTGTGCTAAATCATCTGCTCGGCAGTGGTGTCTGTTGTTTTCAGGGTTCTATGTGATTGTCACTAAGAAGAAGAAAAACCCCTTTTTGTAACTTCACCTGTCTCTACTCTTCAACTGGGTCTTCATTTAGCATGCTGAGCTGGAGGTTACCTTACAGTAGAAAGTGGCCAGAGATAACATTGCTTTTGAACTGGGACATTATCAAAGTGAATTAATTAAAAGAATCAAAATAGAGTAAACATACACACACAGCTGACGGTGATTACTATACTTCAATTTCCATTCCCGAGGAAGCGATCATAAGAAGAGTTTTTAAAAATCTGTCAACTGATGTATGGCTTCACTAGTATGAACTACTAGGCAAAAGTATAAAATCACAAATCAGCTTCTGAATAGCAAGGACATTATTACATGAAATATCAAAAACATCATTTTGAAGCTCCCTGTATTTTTTCAACATTGTTTATTACTAGTAAGCAGATTTTTATTTTCTGACATTTCAACCCTCAGTAGCAATCCAAGGAGCCATTCAGACATTGGCTTTTTGTCACTGAAACTGCTAATAATGACCTCAGTGCAATCCGCAAATACTACTCATTGCAGACGCATAAACACTAAACATACACTGCAAGGGAGCTGGCCAGTTGCCCTGACCCATACAGTGAGAAATGGCCATAACCCTGGAACAAATAAAGCCACCCAGTACAGACCTAGCATTTCCCCACCTGGTAATTGCCTCAGAAATGGCATTGAAATAATGAGATTCGGCTGAGGCAGTGCTGTGGCTAGCCTGAACGCAGTGAACGCTGTGAATGTGCACACAGGATTTAGTGTATGTACAAATATCAATGTATTTGTCATTTGCCTCTGCAGGGTAGGTAGGTTGAAGAGGTTAAATGGTTTTATTTGCTATTGCACATTTGCTCTGTTGATCGCCATGCTGTAGTGGAACTGCTATTGTACAGTATCATAGAGGTACTTATCCTGCAACCTGTGAAAGGCTGGAACAAACCACACTGATTTGAGAACAGATTTCATGTTGCTGACATGTTTAAAACAGCTGGTTTGTGTTTTCTTTTTTCTTTTCTTTTTAAAAATTGTTTTTGAAATATAACTAAAATGTGATGTTAGATTAAAGCCATAAATAAAGTAGAAATTTTGTTGCTGTATCAATAATTTATTTATTTAATCCAGCAGTTCTCAAAAGTCACCAAATAAAACTTCTCAAAGTGTTTATACAGTTTTGAAGGCAGCAGGAAGATTAAGTAAAATGAAACTCTTCCTTAAATGAGAATGTCAGGGATCAAATCTGAAGGTCAGCCACCATCTTTTTTTTCCTGTGAAGACCAAAACCAAGAAATGTTTTGGTGATGATACAGATTACAGATTCAGGATGAATCAAGTGTCAAATGGTGCGCACTAATATAGCACCCTTTAATCTTTGCGTGCTACTACAAATTCTTTTTCGGTGTGTTTCTCATTCACACATGCTTATGAAGGTAAATATGTTGCAAAACGCGAGGGCTTGTAGAATAAATCACCCAGCCTGGTGATACAGTCACAGTCATAGGACACAAAACTGTTTCGTGTTCCTCAATTTAAATTTCTTCAAATTATTTTGAGTTCATGAAGATGAATCATGTTCAACTATTGTTTGAAATACATTATTAATTCCATGTGTTACTTTTTTTCAGTTAGTCATATAAAAATGTTGTGATCACATCTTTTAAAATTTTGCTTTTCTGGTTGCCATAGTGACACATCCTTGGTTTCTCTACGAGAAAAACGTAGCAATTCATGTCTATGAACACAAAAAATTGATCCATCTTTTTGTAACTATTTCACAGCCATAAGACTGGCCTTTACACACTCACCCACTTTTTGCTTTGAGTCCAGTGTTTTGCCCAGGGCCAGTCTACACAATACACCATCCTACCTCCCCATAGGCAGGATAGTGTACTGAAAGAAGAAAATTTCAATACCAAGCACCAAAATTAGCAATTCAGATACAATTCAGCATTACAGCCAATAAAATTAATCGTGAAAGAATGCTGATAACACCTCTGGGAACCCCAAATTCAAAAACATAAAATCCCTCAGGGTGATTAAAGAAAAGCTCTTGGTCTCAGTAGTGTAAATTCTACTACTTTGCGTTTGAACCATTTCCAGCGAATGTTGACAGATGCAGCTCTGTTTGAGTGCATTTCTGACAGACTTTGGATCGCAGTGGGTTGCCCGTGCTGAAATGTGTATTGTTGTAAATCAAACAAGACAGAACTGTGGATTTTGTTTTTCATTTGATTCATTGTGATTAATAAGCCATACACCATGTGGTGCAGTGCTAAACTCCGATAGCAGCTGGTAGAATTCGAGCAAGGTCAGAGAAAAACACTCGAGGACTTCAAATAATTTCCCAGACCAAGGATGAAAATGCAAGTATGATGAGAAACTAACTTCACTGAAGAATTTTATATCATGCATTACAATAATTAATAGTATATATATATATATATATATATATATTCTATAGATACATAAATTACTCATAATAGCACCCTTAGAGATATAGTGTATTGCAATCACTGCTGAATTAATTTGTGTCTGGACACCCATATGCCCAAGCCAAAGACTCATTCTCTAATTTTATTCCTTGGCAGTTGTGCCCCAAGCGGAAATCAAAGAGCAAAATAACTGTGGCATGTCTTTGTGGTCACCAAGCCGCCATATTTTCTCTTAGAAGATGGCAGTTTTATATTTGTTTGAAGCAAGAACAAGCTTTTAAAAAAGAGAAGAGAATGAGTTTATGTTGATCAAGGTTACAGAAAATAGAGAAAGGAAGAGAAGGTCTGCTTTATTTGTTTATATTTGTTGTGTATTTTATTTTCATACACTCATAAAATAATAGTCATTAACTCAATAGAATATACAGAATGCTACATGCTTAGGATGTAGGATTTATTTACTATAACGATTATAGCATATGTGTGTGTATATATGTCTGCATGTACCCTAGCTCCTCTTTAATGGGTAGGCCAATCTGAACAACATTTTGCATTAACATCATATCACATTTTCTAATCATGATCTTTCTATATGTTATTTTCATTTCATCAGCCTCCTGCAAATCGGTAAACGTGGAATGAAGGATTTGGAAACGCGCCACAGGCCTGGCAAAAACTGCCTGTAGGGGAGGTTTTTGCCACTACAACTAATTACACCAGTAGCACAAAAAGGATAATAGTAATTCTCATAATAATGGCTTCAAATTCTTTACTTCTCTTACTGCAGCTCACTTACTGTATTTTTTTAAATAATCAAACTTTGGTTTCTCGAGTACTAAATGGTAGCTACCAGTAGAGTTTGCTACTTTAACTGAACCCTGTGGTTTGATTCTCTGTGCCGGATTATCCTTTATGAAAATCATTACCAGTCTGTTAAGTCTGTCTTGTGTCATTGTACTCAGAAGCCTTTTATATTTTTGTTTGTTTGTTTGTTGCAGTTTTAGGAAACTGTGATCTCCTGCAGCAACTTACCTGGTGCAAAAAGCAGTGGGACAACCAAATTCGATTCGATTATTGGAGACTGGAGGTGAACTCGAGTTTCTGTAGTTGTTTAGTTCCAGCATCTAGAAGTCTGCTCAAAGCATTCAATTCTGCAGGATATCCTTTGCTTTTAATGTGTCTGGTGTCACGATGTGTCACGGCCTTTTCCAGTGCGATGTTTCCCTGGGGAAAACTTCTAGCATTTTTCTTATTGACAGATGCGATCAGATTCACTTCCCCAAATATGTCTCTGTGCCCTGGATGTCAGAAAAAATACTCTTCCACAACATCAGTAGTGTAGTCCAGTAAAACAGCTTGTAAACCTGTTGTGTGGATCCATTATTACCTCACTGTCTCCCTTGTAGTTGAAGAAATTTTTCCTTTTTTGGGGGGAGGGTGTCACAGTGCACTGTTTCAGGAAATCGGGTCTCTGCATCCAACTCCTGCGCCAGATATTTTTCATTTGACTGCATGCTTTCAAATTTGCCATCGGTGTGATTGTCCAACAGGAATCATTTTGTCACATTCAGCTGTACTACTGCACTAAGTACACAGTGTCTGCAGAGTCATACCAGTAATATTTATCTCATTTAAAATGCCATACCATGTTATGATGGCGCATGAATGGTTGCCTTTTGATCTTAGCTGTAATGACTTCAGTTTCACATCTAGTTTTAGCTTCACAAGCAGCAGTTGGACTTTCATCTTGTGACACTTATCGCAGTGCATCTCATGCTGCCTCTAACTGGGTTTGAGCACATGTGTACCTGACCTTCACGTTTCACAAACTCTGTTTTGAATATGTTTATGTTTACCCCTCATTTGATCTACCGCTATTGTTCTTGACCGCTCGTGTCCATAATGTCAACATCCGGTCCCCTAATGTTTCCAGTGACATCATTCGTGACAGGATGCATGCAATCGGTTATCTCTGCAAATTCCAGGAAATGCTTTCTAATCTCTACGCTTCTCCCTCTGTGTTGTAACAAAGTGTACAATCACAGTCATCTGTTCTGTTCTGCTCACAGTAGGAGCACGGTCTAAAAATATGGAGCAGCATCTAGCTGACCGCAGCACTGTGAGAATTTCCTGCTGAATGTGAGATGCTTTGCATTGCTGTCATTTCATTTGGAATGTCCTTGCCTAAATAGTGAATATGTATTTCTTTTGAAGTTACTCTCCATATGTGTCCAGCCATAAAACTGTCAGATCAACCTCACTAGTTTAGGCAAACTGTTACTGTTCTTCAAACAACATATGCGCTTGTGTGGAATGCCAGTTTTTGCATATACATTACCTCATAAGAGGAAACTACTGCTATGACTCATTCTCAATTCATTGTCTTGGCCTGTTCCCCACTGATTTTGTATCTGCACTATATAGATAAAAGTCCACGGACACCTACACATTACACCTACAGGAGCTTCTGGCCATGGAAGCCCATCACACGAAGCTCCTGGCACAACTTTTTTTTTAGGTTTGGCACTGTTGTTCCTGAATAGGTAGAGCTTTGGTGCCTTTTATGAACTATGCGCCTCAGCAATCCCAACTGTGTAACATTATGTGATCTGCCACTTTGTGGCTGAGTTGCTATGGTTCCAAAACTCTTTTACTTTTCAGTAATGCAAATTATATCTGATCATGGAATATTTAGAATGCAAGAAAGTGCATTAACTGACTTGACTCCTATGGCTCTTTTGAGCAAACCATTCTTTTACAAATGTTTGTAAAGGCAGACTGCATGGCTAGGGCCTAAACACCTTTATCATCTAATACCTTTGTTTATATACAGTAGTGTGCAATAGAAGTCTTGTTCAGTCCTTTGTTAAAACCATCTAACTTTGTGTGATTTCTCACTAGCATCAACTTTTTCCCAGTCTTTAACATCATCTTTTGATAGGACTTTATCACACTTCTCCATGATGTCCTTGGGGTATTGTTGTTGGGCATTTGATTCATCAAAATACCCCAAATCTTCACTTTTTATATAAGCAGCCAGATACTTTACATGCTGTATTGTTTTTCATGGCTTGTGAGAGCTTGGAGTGAGTGTTAGTAGGCAATTGGTTGCCCAGAGTAACTGCCACATTCCTCATCAGTATTTTTTTCCTCTCATTTCCCACCTTTGTCCAGAGGCCTCCACAGGCAAAGGAAATGGCCTGACGAGGCTGACCCTGAAATGTGTGAGGAATTAAAAAGCAAGCTGCCTTTTAGTTACTTGGCATGAACATGTTCTGCTAAGAAAACAGTTTCTCTTTAACAGAAACAGGTTTTCGTTGCCCGAGTGGCGCTCTAATGTGCAGTAGATCACAAACCATTGGTTGGTGTGTTAAAGACAGACATGTTGCAACAAAATATTCTACTTGAGGGTGAAAATTTGACTTAGCTATGATACCAATGTGACAAATCTTTTAAAATAAAATGATGGCATTTATAAATCAGTGGATTCAGAGTGTTTTTAGAATATATTAGATGAGAAGATTGCCTGGACCGACTGATGAATACTGGATGAATAGATAGAGAGTAAATTTGTGTGAAGTAAATCTAAGCTGTAAAAAGGAGGCTGAGTAGATAGTTTTGTAAGCTTAGTAAATTTTGCATATGTTCTGCTCAGGTTGAAAGTGTTGTTGGAACACACTTGTGGTCGAATTTAATCTATTTATTTGGCTAGAGCAGTTAGTGTTTCAATCCTTGAGGCACATGGGTTAAATATTACCAATAATATTAAACACTTTTTGTTAACCAGTTTGACTTTTGTATGAAATACTTTCTTCTAGGTCTGTTTTTAAATTATGCAGCTCGTATACATCGGCTTATATTTTTTTCATGACTCGTGTCTTTTAGTGACACTGTTAAATGCATGAATAGCGTTAAGATTGCATGCCATGGAAAAACTAGCCAGAGGCGCTGAGCTTCTCTGAGCATTTTTATGTGTTTGACATCAGCAAAATCTAATAACACAGGCCATCTACATCCTCTGTGAAGTGTACACTATAAGGCCATACACTGTTTGTATCAGATACAGTTTTCACAATGGACATTTTAATATTTCATAGTCTTATTGTACCAAACAGCTTTGAAGGCTTATTGATGATTGATTTTCCATAATACTCTTAACTAAGCGTTGCCATCTATGATCGAACGTTTTAACTTAACTTCAACTTAATGTCTGTTCGTTTACAGCCAGTGTGAGCTGCAGAGAAAATGAGATTAGACCTTTTGCAGCATGCAATCACTCAGCAGATCGACATGGATTTGGCCGTCAACAATTTACTAAAGTCATGGTGGCAGCTGTAAAGAGATTGAAATCTCTCCCTGCCCTTTGGAATAGTGCAGTGTTAGTGAGGAGTGTATGGGCGGTGGGGGATAGTGAAATTATTTGAAATAGTTATTACCAGTGTATCCTAATCTCCTAATACCACTCCCTCACCTTCAGTTACCGTCTCAAAAACAAAGGGATACGATTTGATTCAGGTCTAGATTAGGTTTGTGTGCCTGTGTTCATGTGTCCACGTGTTTGCTGGGATTTTTATGTGTGTCTGTACTGCACAGAGACCGAGGGGTGGCAACATCTTTTACAAGGAGCTCTTGTGTCCGGAAGCCATTGTCTGTATGCCAAGATGACAAGCGAGTAGCCCTGGCAATGGATGGTGCCCTGCAGATGAAAAAAATAAATAAAAACAGAGCCATTGTTTCAGAGGCCATGAGCAGAATATCTGCAGGGGTCTGAGGCCAAACCACTGCTTGTAATAGCTTGTCTATAGGGAAACACATTTGTCACATTTGTCTTGTTGGCAAAATGAAAACCCAAACGGCTCGTTCTACAAGATAAAAGAGCAACTACAGTGGCTGACCACTGAATTGTACAGCCGCCATTAAGAGGTTCATTCATATAGGATCGTTTCTTTACATTTTGGGGTTATTTATGTGTATATTTGTTTATTTAAATATTGACTATATTCAAATGATTATGCATTCTAAAACCTTTTTTTAAACACAAATTAACAGGTGAGGTCACACTTTTTGCTCATTTTGTTCTGAAGCTTGTCAAACAAGTAAGGTATTTCTCTATATGTTAGCCATGTAACTATGTTTTATATAAGGCACTGTAGAATCAAGTGTTTGTAATATTCTGCATTGTGTTCGATCTTTTAATTTAAAGGATAGTCACCACCATAAACACAAAAGACAAAAGGACTGCCTTGCTGGTCACTGACTGGATCTTGAAGCAAATACAAAAAGAAAGCCGTTCGGTCCTGTTTACACAGTATGAGATCAAACACTGTTGTCTCAAAAGACGTAAGAGAAGAATACACAAAGTGACAAAGCTCCTGCAGATTAATGAAAACTACTGAATAATAATACCCAATATTATTGGGTAATATCTTTGTAAAAATCTGCAGCATTGGTTGATCAGATAAGTTCAGCTATAGCTGTCTTAGACATGAGAGTCACCAATTACCTGCTGAACAAGAAAAGAAGGCAGCAGGGATGCAATGAGCATATGCTCCGTAAACCAGAACTGAGCATCAAGGACAGTGGAGTACACGCTGAACTAGAAACATCAGATGGATGAAGGCCCACAGAGAGACACCAAGAAGAAGGTAAACCCCACCAGAGAGACTAACACAGATCAGAAAAGGTCTTTGACCTTTGTCAAAGAAATGACAGTGGGTATAAGTAAAAGTAAGCAAGACAGAAAATGATTTCACTCTTAAATTTATTTTAAAAGACTAAAAAAAAAATCATTTATTTAAAAAACAACATGCTTTGAACACAGAAGATTATTTTTCTTCTGGCTGGATTTAGTTATACCTCAGTAAAGTAAATGAGTCTTAATCCAAAGTATATTCTTTTGACTCTTAGCAAGATAGCAAGAAAACAATATTCTTTAATTCCCTTTACTTTCTGTCTTTTTATTCAGCATGAGCTTAACCACACCCAGCAAACTGACAGCTATTGTTAATGGTATTATTGTGCAAATTTAGCAGCAGTGTGGCTGAACTGCTTTGCTAAGGCTGACACTTCTTAATGAGTGAAGATAGTTTGAAGTTCAACATTTAAAAAAAATGAATATAATTGTAGCTTTCATTCATGTTAGCAATGTTATCCTTTTTGCAAAAAGAGAAGAAAAAAACATAACTGAGCTTTCAATAATATTAATATTTCCAGGTCAAACAGTTTTGTTGCTAATTGCTGAGAAAGTTTTTATTATATTCTGTTAGTGGTGTTGTTTAAATGAGTATTTCTAGATGTGGGCTGCATTGTTTAAAGGTAAAACAAAGAAAATTGATTTTTACCAAAGTCCTAAATGCCAAGAGAGAAAATGAACTGACCTGGGACCTGTTGGACTTTTATTTGCCTCTAAAGCATCGAAACACCTGTGCACTGATTCTCCAGAATCAAGTGTTGTATGAGGTTGATTTCTGGTGACCAGCCGGTGCCCTATGGATGGGAGCATTGCCACTGTCACATTTTACATTAAACATTAAATATTTCCAATATCTGAATACTTTCAAATGGTAATTTGATGATGAAAATTGGTTCAACAAAAGAATAAACCCACTCATGTACTAGCTTCTGACATCAGCTATTTTTTCTTGATTGAACATTCTGTCTGCTTATGAAACTGAAGGACAGCATCATTGTTCCAAAATGGAAGAAATTTTAAAAAAAAAAGTGTATAAAAAATGCAGTAGAAATCAGTGATAATGTGAAATACAAGAACAAAAAATTGCTGAGGACTATGCGGTCTCATTTGGGCCTCAGTGATAGATTAAGCCCCAGCATTCAAAGACAGTGTGTTCAAGGGTGGAAGTGACTTTGCCAAGACACTGTGAGATAAGAAGCTAACTGTTATTAGTTTAATGGGAATGATAGTCTGCCCAAAGCAGTGTGTGCAAGTGGCATGGGAGCATCATTTTTCTTTGCAGTCTTTCTTGCACTGCACTGAGCCTGAGTAGCGGTGAGAGAGCAGCAGCCTGCCAATTGTTTTGTGGGAAATATAAACCACTGAAGACAAAGTATTGCTCATATGACCACTGGGCTAACAGATCTAGGTCCAAGTTGCCACAGTATTTATTCTTCATTACTATGATAGGCCAGATAATACCTCTGATATTAGTATGGTCTGTGCTAGTAGGTCCAAAGAAACACTAGCCTATCCAGGATCCCTTCTTGCTGTATGCTTTTCCACTTAGTACATCTGTGGGAGCAATTGTGTCAAAGCTACTATAACAAGGTTCAGAAATGTGTTCAGCAATGATTATGGGTGCTGAGCTGTTCATTAGTTGACTTATCAATGTGAATATGTCATCATTTTTAGGACCATTACATATTCCTTTGGTGTACTGCTGTCATCTCAAACAGATTTCAAGATCTTGATGGCTGTCATTTTCATGTTGGATTGAAACTCTTGCAACGTTATGAGTTTCAATTATTTGTTATGAACCTAGTTCTATATCTGTGGATGTCATGCTACAAAACCAAAGCAATCACTCCCTAAACCACACGCAGTCCCAGAACAATATCCTTTACATTGTTAAAGCTTGTTAATAGCTTGCATTACCACTAAATTATGATTTTGTATTTCTGTAGGTTGCGCATTTGCGAGGTTAAAACTAGATGTCAGTAATGCCAAATCCAATTCTTTGCATATTTGGTTGCTGCCTGCAAGCCCATATTACAATGCTTATTCAGGACCTTGGCAATTCAAAGCCCATTGAGGCACTTTTCCCTTCCAACCTCACTGCTTTCCATTTTCACTGCACCAGCCATTTTACATAGCAGTACAATAACACAAGTCAGGGCAAATGAGTGTGAGCGTGAGACTGAGTGACAATGAGTGGGTCGATGTATGTGTCTATTATTTATGTGTGAGTACGTTTGAGTGACAGGAGGGAGTGTGTTGCCATTTGTAAGGATTAGAAGAATAGTGAGTAAACAGATGGATTTTAGGTAAGTGCTGAAAAAAAGAAAAGCAGGGCAAGAAAGAAATATTCATGCTGTTTTACTTTGACCAACTTAACAGCCAACAAAGTTTGAAGGAAAACAGAAAAGGAAAGTTTATAGGTTTGTAAGTCCTGTTTACTTTGTTTCAAGAGGTTTTTCTTGCTGTTGAGTTTTGCTGTGCTGTGTCTGGGTTCTGGTTTTTTGAGCTTTTTGTTGTTGTTGTTTCTTTTCTGGAAAAGAAATCGATATTACTTTGGAGCAAGTAAGTGTTATGAGATGTCAAATTTGGTCCCAGCCAGGACCAATGCTTGCCTAACATATCCCCCCCCCCCCCCCCCCCCCAAGAGTTTCTGGCTGCTGCATTTTGTGGCACACAGCAAATGTGCAAAGGGTTTCTGCCCAAACCACAGATTCCTGCTACACCCAAGTATTTTTTACATGGTTGTAAAGTTTTAAAAATAGAAAACGACCAGCAAATGCAGAGTTATAACACAAAGGAAAATAAGCAATACTTCTAAAGATCTTTAAAAAATAAAAACTCCATCTTTCTAACTATTGTTGTATTTCATGGGCGTATCATTGACTAATGTGCTATAAAATAAAGCCACTTTGTGAGACTGCTGTTGTATGAATAAATAAACCCAGCTTGTTCCCAAAGTCAAGAGTGCTGCAGCCCATTTAAAAACCAGAAAATTCCCTTCACTCAAATCAAAATACAAGATAAAGCGATGCATTTCCTTGAAAATTTCATTTTAAAAACATAATCAATTGCTAATGCTACCCAGTCATATGTAAAGCGTTAAGGCCAGGTGTGACCCACCTGCCAACCCAATATCATGACAAAGTGTGTAATGGACATGCCGGTCCACCGTGTCAGTTTCATGCTTTGATCTCCAAAACATTGCAGCAAAGGGAGATATTTTATTTCAAACCAACATGATAAAGGACCCGGAAATATCCTTAATACGTTTTTTGCTCACCACCGACTTCGTGGCTTAAAATATATTATCTCCCCCTGCTGGTAATGCAACTTCTGCACGCATCTCCATTTCACATTTTGGAGAGGCAAAGCGTGAAATGGACACGGCAGGCCGACATGTCTATTACACATTTTGCTCTGATACTAAGTTGACCTGCCACTGCAGTAAATGAGGGTCAGAGTCATGAGTAACATCACAAACTAACCTCCTATTATCAGTTTTAATTCACAAATCAATCCTTCCAGTCTCTTCCGTTTATCCTTGTCTGGGTCGAGGGAAGCTGGAGGCTATCCCAGCTACCATAGGGCAGGAGGTGGGGTATGCCCTGGACAGATGGCCAGTCTGTCGCACAGCCAACAGTAAATACATTTAGATAAATACATAACTGTACCAAGTTGTAATTTCAACCTGAGTTTTTGTTATTACTCCTGCAGTACCTTAACAGCCCACCAGGTGAATACACATATAAATACACAAATCAGCCACAACTTTAACAGCCATGTTTATATTGTTTAGCTTACACCAAAATAGATCTGTCCATTTGGGTGTCCCATGGCTGGCAGGGAAAGCTGGCAGTGGATCATTTTGATCCTGTTGGTTACAAAGTGAGAGTCTGGAGTCTAGATCAATACTATGGGCTCTTTGTCCTGTTCCTTGAGACTTTTTTGAACAGCTCTTGTGACATGAGGCAATGTCCAGCTAAGAGAGGCCACTGTCACTGGGGAATGCCATCACCATGCGGGTGTGCTTGGTCTGTAGCATCCAGATGCATGAAGGTTTCCCAGCAGACAATTACGCAGCAGTGAAAAGATTCAACTAATTGTTGGTGTCTTAATATTTATCTGTTGTTGCTGAATGGACATATGATCACACGCTAAATGGTTAGCTGCAACTCATAATAGGAGTCATTCTGCCTTTTGAAAAAAGAAATACCAAAGGGACCAAAGACTGAAAAACAAACAAAAACAACGAAAATAAAAGGCTGTCGGCAACTGGTGAATTCAGTTTTCACTTTATGTTGAAAACAGTTTAGATTTCACTCCCGTCCTACTGTGAAGGAAAAAAATATTCTGAACACCAGAATTTAATTTGGCAACATAAATTAAGTCAGAGTGAAAGTTATTCTAGCTTGGAGACACATTTCATGATTCATCCTAAAAAAATATTTCTTTATTTCTGTTGCAATAGTGACTCTTAAAATGATGCCAAAGACTGTATCAGTATCAGAATTAATTAGGGGGCCAGGCTTATCAATAGTTGCCCAGCAAGAATGACAACCTTGAAACTTGCTATACAAAGCCACTCACCTATCAAGAACGATTGTAATATAACAAGCAAATGGTTATTTTATCATCTAATCACAGAGTCATTCATCTTGCAGAGTCATGATTATCCATGTGACAGAAACCCCTCACACCAAGTATAAGAGAAGATTAAGGACAAGCGTGCGTGCCAGTGTTGAGGAACACAGCTGAACAAATTAATTATTGATGGGATCCTTTCAAAGCCTGTGGCGTCACTAGGTATCCATTGTTACCTCTGTTGTTGTTTGCAGCTCTTAGCAGGGCAGAGAGGATGGAGACGAAGTAGAGAAGAATAAGGTCTACGAACTTTGCCTCTCTCCTCCCGCCTATGAGGTGAATCATGGCACAGTCAAATTTTCCCTTTTGGAATCTCATTTTCTCTGAGTTTTATTCATCTAATAACACAGTGAGCGTGTTTGACTAGTACTGCAAATCTGTGAATAATCGTTCATTTACTTATTAATTTTGTTTTACTCATATCGATCAGCTGATGAGTAATATATATTGATGAAACATGTCAAGCACCAGTACACAAAACGTATTACAATTGTTTATTTTTAACTTTATATCCATAGGGAAATATACTGTCAGTTCTAGGGTAGTGATCTGGAAAGAAAAAGACCCTGTCTAACAGAATGGTTTTATAGCCAGGCAGCGTGGAAATAACTCTAAAATACTGACAAAATGCCTTGTACTCATTGCAAGGGTACCTTGGCCATGCGTGATCTGCTGCTGTGGTGCCAGAATGGCTTAAGTTCCTGTACAGAGTTGCTTCAGGCATGCAAAAGTGACAAATTTCAACATTGCCGGACAAATATTTTGTGTGACTTTATCATGGTGTAGCTTTACCATAATAAGCAGATAATATAGGGTACATTATCAAAGGTAAAATCTAAGTCCTACAACTCTTCTAAACAAAGGAATAACTTCATTTTCAGCTTACTTTAAAGAGACATTTTGCAGTTAATCTACACAGACGTAAACACCATCAAAATCATATTTCAGTTACAAAATATTCTATTTTTTTTTTACTGTAATTACACCTCAGCTAATCACAAAAAAAGAAGTTAGTGCCTTCCTAGTATGTTCATCAGTGATACGAAACCAACCAGATCATTTAACACCAGCATCCAGTACTCAAAGATAACAGGTAGTTCAAGAGATCGTTTGTAAGAATGGAACATGATTTTCTGTGATACAGAAATTAATCAATCTATTTGGTTTCATTTATTTGCCAAGACTCATTATGGCAGAACAGAATCCCAGCGGTGATAGACGATTGGTGCTGGTGAAGATGGGGACTTGGATGGGTTCTGATTGAGCAGAGTGAGGCAGAGATGGGGAGGAGGTGGCTGTACAAATGACAGACTGGAATACAGAATGACAGAAGAGCACTGAGATTTAAAGCACATGGGTTGGAGCTGATTGGCTCACTGAAGGTGGGCAAGAGAATGATTGGACTAGAGTAATGATGTCAGCATTGACTTTGACAGCGTGGGAAGTGCGGTAAAGAATAGACTAGGAGGTGGACATCAAGGAAGCAGGTAAATGGGTGATTACAGATCTTCTATACTGAATGCATGAATAAGTTTCATCATGAGCATAAAATTGAGAAAAACTAGAAAATTGAGAAAATTGCTGAAAAATCATAAATTTCACCAATTTATTTTTGCCATGCTAACAAACATGCTAATGTTCAACTTTATGGCCACTCGAGGTTAGGCAAGATTAATGTGACTCTATTTCTGAAAATGAATTAAGCACTCATAATTGTGTTTGTATTATATGCACATATGTGTGTATTTTTCCTGAAACAATGTAAAATCCATTGTTTTGTTTTTTGGTTTTGGTTTTCATTTAAGACCATTCATTAACTCATGGGCACAGTGCTTTGCAAGTTTTTACCAATCAGTGAGTTAAGGTCCTAATTGTTTATGACATTGATAAAAGTTTTTAATGATATTTAAATATATCTTTTTAAAAACTGGGTTATTGGTAAGGGTTACACCTAAAAGCAAAGTAATGATTCATAATCATGTCACGGGAGACAGTGCAAACACCATGTAAACTTACAGATTTCTATGATGAATAGGTCCGATTTTGCAGTCGAACATAGAAACATACCAAATGTTTAAACTGAGATAATTTATTATTTCATGAAAATTTTTAGCTCATTTTAAATTTCATGACAGCAATAGAAAAAACAGTTGAGACAGGGCTTACTACTGTAGCATCCCCTCTTCTTGTAATGACAGTCTCTAAACATCTGGGAACTGAGGAGACTAACTGCTGGAGTTTTGGGAGAGAAATGTTGTCCCAGTCTTCTCTGATATAGGATTCCAGGTGCTCAGCAGTGTGTCTTCTTTTCATATCTTTCATTTCATGTGCAAAATATTTTCATTTGGTGAATAGCCTGGACTGCAGGCAGGCCAGCTAAACCCATGAAGTTGTAATAGCTGCAGTATGTAGTTTAGCATTGTCTTACTGAATGCAAGGCCGTCCATGAAAAGTACATCAGCTAGATGGGAGCATAAGTTGCTCTGGATCATGTTAGCATATGGTTTTTTTGTATGATAGATTTCTTATCCTGGATCCTGGAAAGTGTTTACAGACAGTGACTTCTGGAAGTGTTCCCCAGTCAAAGCAATGGTTTCCATGTCAGAATCATGCCTGTATTTAATGCAGTGCTACCTGAGAGTCTGAAAACAATGAGTGTCCAGTATTGGGTTTTTTTGGCTTTGTCCTTCTGAAATGGTTCCGCTATTTGTAGATGCAGGTTTTTTTTTTTCCAGATTAATAAGCCTCTGCCCATCTTTCCTTCTGAGAAACTCTCTAAGTTGCTCTTTTTGTACCCACTCATGTTACCAACCTAAGTACCTGGAAAACGTCCCTTCACCTGTTTCTTTTTTAGTACCACTTCCCTTTCCAGCCTTTTGTTGCTCTGTCCCATTTTTTTTTTTTTTTACTCAGAACGTGTGGCGACATCAAATTCATAAATACCTATTTTTCAGTGACACAGTAAAAAGTCTCAGTGTAAATATCTATTTTTTCTATGTTTTGTTGTGAAAAATGTGATTACAAGAAATCACTGCGTTTTTTTACACAGCAACCCTTATTTTGATTGGGGTTGTAATTTTATTTTCCTGTTTTAAAAATCACCTACCATCTCTAAGTGATCGTCCATAGACTCCGTTTAAAAATCACAGGAGGTAAAATATCAGGTATGTATTAGGAAGCATACTGCACAGACTGCCTCCTGGAAGAAGCAGTGTGTTGTGAATGCCTGTGTGTTTGTCTGTAGTACCCGAAGCCCACAGTGCCATCAGGCCTTTAAAAAGGGAACTGCTACTTTCTCACAGACTCCCTTCCTTCATCCTCTCACGTTCCCTTTTATTTTCACTTCTTTCTTAGACCTATATGTGATTATATATAACCGTATTTTCCTTGACGTCCCGGTGAAGCATTTGTATGTTACAAAGGTGTCGCGAACAATTTACGTTCAGTTTACCCTCAGAATATGTTGCTGCTTTATGTCCCATGTGCCCGTGTGCGTCAACGTTTCTGTGCGCGCCAGAGGAGAGGCTGAAATCTGGAAAGACATATCTGGACATATAAGGAAGGTTAACAAAACGCGTGGGGTATAAATGATATACCACTAAATGGACGAATTGCGTATGTGCCGTGATAGAACGCGGCACACACGCCCAGGCAAACACACAGCTTTACCACACACACTTGAGTAAGACACCGGGCAGAGTGCGTTCCGCTGATCATCTCCGTCCCTCCCTCCAGCAATCGGATTGCCTGTGCCACTGACGACAGCCAGTCACACAGTACCGAGAGTGTGCTGTGGAGAGACTGCATCAAGGAGCTGTGCGCTTGGATCGGGAGCGGTGCGTGGGAGTTGTTCTCCGTCTCTACCTGCCATTTGCATTCCTTCTTTATTCTCATCGGACGAGTTCGGGCTCACAAGGAGCCCCATTACCAAGGGAGGATCGCGCTGTATGTGCGCGTTTGTGTGGGTTATCTGTTTTAACTACTGCTACCGTCTCAGAACTGCGGCAGTGTCGTTGTGGAGAAAGTCGTTGGAAATCAGCAGGAAACGGTTGGCTGGTGTCTGTTCTCCCCTGTCATCTTTTAAAGCTATCTATCAAGGAGATGGACTTGAGATAGTGCGTCTCAATTTGAGTGTTGGTGGCTGGGAGTTGCCGTCGGGAAGAAATGCGAAAGGATGCTTGGAAGCAGTGAGGGCTACAGCAGGTGAGTATTTGGTTAATAAAGCCAGTTAAATAAAATAAAACACATTTAGGAAAAACTGTTTTTTGTTTTTTTTTAAATAATGCAGATCCATTTCAGTTATCGTGCATATGTCACTGCGGTTTCATGTGGGGTGAGGCCAAGATTTTAGAGAGGTGGATAGTATGCAGCCAAACCCTGGTCTCCCCCTGGCTACTTTGAAGAAAACATCCATCAAATATGTGAATTCTAGTGCGCTAGTGGCGACATCAGTTCATAACAGAGGTTTATTTGTAACTCCAAGGAGCGCATTCCGATGTCAAATCAACAATATACATATAAATATATATTCCTGCAAGTCCCAAATGGTAAGGACAGAATTTGTTGACAGGACAGAAAAGCAAACGGGGACTTGAGTGTGATTAGGCGCGTCCTCTGCAGGTATCAAAACATCCAATAAAGACACATTCCAAATTCATTTAGAGTTTTGTTATCGGTTCACATTTTAAATCTGCTTTTCTGTTCATTTCTGCGTGTGCGTGTGCTCGTCCGAGAGGACGAAGGCTTAAAGCATTAATCAAATTTAATTGTCCCGCGAATGTGTGCGTGTGTGTGTTTGTGTTCGTGAGAGAGAGAGAGAGGCAGAATATGGACTGTGTCTGTGTGTGTGTGTAGGGAGGAGAGTGAATTGCAAAATGTTATCTTCATCTAGCCTTTATTTGACCACGTATAGGCTCTGCTGAGATAACATTTGTCATTGTGTTGAAGTGTGAGGCAGTCGTGATCCTCCCTCCTATGCCATTTTATTCATCTGCAAAGATGGCTATCTATTAAATGGGCAGCGTATAAAAAGCAAGCAGGCTTCTGCAGCGGTGTGGTGGTGCATTTCTTTTTTTCTTTTTTTTGTGAAACGACTTGGGACTCTTTGTTTTCAACTAGACTACAGACGTGGGATCTATATATAGCACCAATTGCGACGAAACAGGCCACAAGATGAAACTTGTGCGTTTATGGTGCCACACTCCATCTGTTGTTTGTTATTAGAGGCTGCATTTTTAGGGAATGTGACAGCGGCCCCTGAATGTCTCCCCGCTTTATTGTGCAGCACAGCCTATTATAATGTGTGTACTGTTATATGCATATAATTCTCACAAAAGCTGTTGAGGCAGAGCATCAGAAGACTCTGTGATGCTGTGCCTGCAGACATTCATAAAGTGCTGTAGCTCTATTGGTTATAAATAGCCGGAAGGAGCGGACAGCCAGCTCGAACAGGAGCAGCCTCCAGTCGTTCCATCAGCAGCAACAGCACAGCTTCTCTGGCATTATCTGGGCGCACAATCTAACTGATAGATAGGGGGTACACTTTGAGATATCACACAGCCACAAGGGTGTGGCACGTGTATGTGTGTGGGTGAGTGGGGGGCTTTGGTTGGATGGTCCGATGTGCTCTCCCTATCAAGGTACCTTTGTTGCTTCTTGGACTCAGTAATGACTTTAGAGTGACCCCATTACAGTAAGTGTTTTTTTTTTTAAATCCTGCCCTGTGGTTGTTAATTTCATCCCCAGGCTTAAAGCCCTATTTCTGTCATGTTTTACTGTTTTTTGTTTTCATTGATGATTGGCACACTGCTGACTCAATCATTGCTGCTTTGCAGCAGTTAAGAGGCTCCTGAAGTGTGTGATCCGCTTTGTCCAGACGCCCTGGCTGCCTTCATTAAACAAATGTGCAGTCACTGACCTTGACTATCTACATTTTTCAGTAGGATTAACCTCTTTGCCCTACAGTACAGTAGGCTACGACACACATGTAGAAAATGCTCCTCTCCATTCTGGCCTACAAATTCATGCTGCTGTTGGCATGCAGTATTGAATTACAAGACGCTGATCAATGTTTGCAATAAGCTAAATCTCTACATAGCGGCTAGTATAATACAGAGTATCAGATATCACAGGAAAATCTTGATCCTCGTAACACCATTATATTTCAGAGAAGAATGGTTATGTCTTAGTAGCCCATGCTTGAAATGTAATCAGATATAGACAGAGAATGGAACAGTAAACTAATGAGATCAGACTGAAATATGTGTGCAGCATTATTCATTCATGGTAGAGATCAGCCTCACCATAGACAGCAGACTGGGACAGAGAAGCAGTCAAGACAAAGTGGGTGGTGATGGTGTGGACCATGATGTTAGTGTATGATGACTGATCACAGGCTTGCTTTCTCACAACACACTAAGTGACCAATAGTGAGCAGATTTATGATGTGTTAACATGTATCCTGGAGACACTCATCCTGGGTGTAAAGCTAACACCTACTGCATTGACAAGGTGTTTATTAGTTCCCAGTTGTGAGGCCATGGTGCCTACATAATGCTATGATGGCAGCGCTGAGACTTTTCACATGAGACTGCAATTACGTTGTTTTTATAAGCCCCCGGCTGTCGTTCCACTTTTTGCCCGAGGCTGGGTGGCGTGGTTGTAAAAAAGATCTGTAGTGGGATCATAGTGGCTATTTGATGGGAGGAGGAGGAAGCATCTTGTTCACATGTCACTTTTGTCCTTGGCTGATATCTTTAGAAGTGGGTAAGGAGAAGGAACAGCTATATGTGCTGTCAAAAACTCATGAGCATTTTTATTCTCTCTTTTGTAGTTTCAGCAGTGCAATCACTTTCATGTAAGTATTTCCATCTATTTGGAAAGTGTCCCAGACAGCATAGCAGAGGTGCTGGAAACAGCTCCTCAACAGTGTCAACAGCAATCTATTTCTTTTCTTTCCCATAAGGCTAACCTGCCCAAGTCAAACGCAACTTATGAAATGTAGTGTAATTTTTTTTATAATGTAGCACCTGGCTGCCATGTAGGGGCTGTGTCTCGTTGCAGATTTAAGCTACTTTTATGTGTTACACTGTGTTTGTGTTTCTTTGCAGTTGTGCACATATTATATATTTACGGTTCTTGTGGTGGTGCAGTGTCAGGGTTTGTAAAAAAAAAACGCCAAAAAAGATAAAGAAGCACATGTTTAATGTGTTACGTTACTATAAAAAACGTTCTTTAGAATATCTGTTAATTTATTCTGAATTTCTAGAATTCTTACTGTAAACGCTTCGCTGTAGAAAGATACTGGAGAATATGCGGCCCTTGCTGTGCCCTCAACTTTACCTTTAGTGAAAATGGCTTTCACTGTGTCACATCTGATTTCACATTTGTAATTCTAATTGCATTGCCCTTAATCCTGCGATGGTAGAAACATTAACGTGATTATTGTGCACACTAATCCAGAATTTACACCAAAATGGAAACCATTTATTTGTCACATCACAGATACCTGTCACAAAGCTGCAACTACCATACACGTAATATGCAGAAATGCACGGGTTTCAAGTCTTGATGTGTGAATTCTAACAGACAATATCCACATCCTGCTGTGACTTGGCTTTTCCGTTAATATTTAACTGCATGACATATCTTTCATGGCTCATTGCAATCAAAAGCAGGAAGCTAAAGAGAAAATTAATGCAAATAAGCATCTAACGGATGCTTTAAAACTCGGATAAACAACATATTTTTGTCGTCTGGCAAAAAACAACCCAAAAAATTGGATATTGCATTTTGTTTGCATATTGTATTTCAAGTGACCCGAGAGGCAATGCAGGGGTGGAGTTTGTGCAGTTCTAAATACAGTAAAGTAGCATAAAAGCAAAGTGTCTGAAAAGAGTGGGGTTTTAATCTTTTTTGAAGTCTGAAGTCAGGATTTACTTATTTCCAGAGTGCATGAAGCACATGTTTGTGCCCGTGTTAGTCAGGTGGGAGAGGTTAAGAATGGAGGGGGACAGATACCTTTCAAATTCGGGCTGTTTTAGATTTCTGCCCACTGCTTACTCCTTAAGTGAAATGTCATTGTAGTGTACAGTCTTGTTAGAGGCATGTCAGAGGCATGTGTAAATGTCATGCATTTACATTAGCCTGTGGGGTTCATTAACATTTAAAGAATTTCAAAAAAAAAAATCAGACAAGTGCAGCTAATTCTGATCTACTTCACAGCGGTGTGAAAAATGTCTTTAGGGAAATTCTCTGAAGGGGCTTTCCGAGAACCATTTTGTGCTTGTGTGCAAGATCAAGGTCTTCACAAAGAGGTAGGATTTTGAATGGCAACAAGCAGTCAAAATTGATTGCATGCCTACCATCAACTTTTATTAAAAATTTGGATTTCAATAACAATTTAGCCTTTATTGATGCCAGATGAAGCTATTGGTCAAGGGTTTGTATTTGCTAAGGCTTTTTACTAACCCTGTGGAGTGGAGTCATGAATGATGAAAGAGTAATGAAACTCTGTTGCCAGGAAGCCTTAAACACTCACCTCTTGGACGACTGTGTGTAAATGCCACTCTCCTAAACTGTTAGTGGGCTCTAAATTATGTTGACTGAGTGAGCTGATGGCCTAAGACTGACAGCTTTGGATGGGACTTTGGGGTGAAAACACCTGATCAGAAGTCAGTCAAGGAGGCCTCAGCCATTGAAAACGTACTCCATAGTTTCACTTATTTACAGCTTATAGTCATATGGCAAACAGGTGATATAGTGTATAGCTATGCTGTGCACTATATTTACTTTTATGGAGAACAATGGTTACATTTTAGGTGTATCAGCAGGCCACAAAACACATTGAACTGGGATCATCGAAAATGTGATGTTTTTGACGTGTAAATTCCCCGTCCGTCATTTACGTCGTCTTCCCTTCCTTTGCAGTTGTAGACAATGGATATTATTGTCCCATTTGATAATGTCACATGCATTCATGGCTGGAGTTTGAATAAATGGTGTAGCAGCGCTGATGATTACTATTGTGAGGCGAAATTACAATATGTTGCATCTTTCTATTCAAAGCAGCGATTCAAACAGTGCTATTTGGTGGCAATTTGAAACACAATTGTGATACAACAGCAGCTCCACTTTCACAGGCTCACTTGAATGGAGCATATGATATTTTTCATAAGTGGGAACAAGATTTGTGTTTGTGCCCCACCTCCCTGATGTAATGGCTGTTAAAATAGCCCATTGAGATTCAGAGTTCACAGAGTCCGGTGTTTAGGTGCAGTGCTAGTACTCTCGACTCTCTTCCCTCTGTCTAGTAGGCTGACTGAGGATGCACTTAGAAACGGAGTTGTTATTTGCACCCAACCTGCTACATGTCTCCTGTGATTTCAAATCGATTTATTAGCATAAAACATGAAGTCACGTCTTCAAAAAAAGAATATTTTGGCTAGTGCTGAGTTCATTTAAACAATACAGATCTTCCTTTACATTATGGTTGGGCAAACGGTGATCAGTGATTGGCAGAGTTCATTGTTGATTTTTTAAGGATGTTTTTAAGGATTTTTTTGTGTGTGTAGTTTTTAGCTGCAAAACTGTGGATTTAACTCAAAGCATAATTGCTGTATAGCAACATGTGGTGGTAGTGCCTCCTTCATTTTTGTTGTGACGTGGTGAGAGTTGTACACAAACACTGATTCATCAGGTTTGACTGACAGATGTAGTGCCGTGCAGACCCTGGCATTGTATGACACAGGCTCTAAATACATGTGTATGAGTTCATGAGCTACCCCAGAGCTTGTGCTAAGAAACAGCCATGTACTGTTACCTTTTTAACAACAATATTGTGTAGTAAAGGTTATCCCTTTATCTGATAATTGAAGTCTTTCAAACTGTCGGTATTGTGCATTTTAACATGAAAATAGAGTAGATACAATACAGTGTAATAGGTTAATTATGGTAAACTGGTTGTTGAACTGGCTGATTGGAAAATGTTGCCATATTTTTCAAAGCTACTTTACATTGAGATAATGAGCTCTGAATAAGTGTTTCTGATTTTGCATTGTTTTTCTTTGTATTTGATGAGCCTTGACAAGTTAAAATCGCCATTAAAAGCCACTAATCCCATTAGGATTCATTAAGAAAATGACACCTTAGTGCCAAAGTACAGAAAGGCTATCCTCCATGACACATGGATTAAAGTGACTCAAGATAATTCAAATATTTTAATGTGCTTCAAGTCCATTATCCCTTCCTTTCGTGAGATCAGTGTAGCTGCTTTTTATCCATTGACAGTCTGTTCCCATTCATCATGTGATTCAAGAAAACAGGGGCCTTGCTTTGAGGTATAAGGGGGAGCAGCTTTTAGTTCCCTAAAGCTCCCCTCGTTCATCTCTTTGGTGCTCTGCCTCCATCTTACTCTTTCAGTTTAACTTCCCTAAAAGCTCTCTCAGTCTGGTTTGTCTCTCCGTTTCCCTTCCTCACTACGACTTTCTTTAATCCACTGGCTGTTAGCAGAGAGTGAGAGAGAGAGAGAATAACCGAACAATGTAACAACGAACTGCTAATATTGTTGAAGGAGAGGGAAAGTGCAGGGAGGAAACAAGAGGTCAGATTTCAGGTTATCGACCAGACTGAGTGGCATGAAGAGATGTTGTTTTGCTAGACACGAAGAGGCAGTAAAAATCCCACCTACAGTTAGACTTCTGCACGGTGTTGTCTTACATCTCGTAGAAATCCTGAGACTTTGCATTCACATTTAAGCATTTTTTAATCAGGCCCCAAATTCAGTCGACATGTAGGATACTGAAAGTCTGTCTTTAGCAGGAAAAACACATACAAATGTTGCACTTTGGCATTTTAACACAGTAGTCTGATGTGACAGACAGTTCAGCAGCTGTTTCCATTTAGTCCTTTAAGTCTTAAACATGCCGGAAGTCTAAAAATGATCCAAGAGAGAAATCCAGGATTTTCAAGGCGAACTTGTTTTATTTTATGTTTTTTTCCCTAGACATCATTATCATTTTCTTTAAATAAAGACAGTCTCACAAGCTTTATGGTTTTGATAATATTTTACATCTGGAGCATGTATTTTAATTCCAGTTTCTGCCATTCTTCAAAACTGAGGGAGAGAAGAAAGGTCAGTTTAACTGGCAAAATGGTGGCGGTAGCATGTGGGTGGATGGGGAGGGTGAGACTGATGAAAGAGCCGTGCAGCGATCAAAGACGAGAAAATGAAATGGCATTTGACCTTGTTGGATGCCGGCGTGTGTTGCGCTGCCACAGAAGTGCAAAGTAGTTTGGGAACCTGTGGGAATTAGGAGGGGAAAGAGATCAGGTCTGAGGAGCACTGATGTGGTGTGAGAGGATGGTCCAGACAATTTTACATCTCATAACTGGCTTAGAAAAAGGTGCAAAAAGTGGGCAGAAAAGATTTTGATGGCAAAATGAATGAAATACATATTCAAGAAAGAGACGGGATCATTCTCATCTCACGTAATTCTTACTTTTGAGATTAGAACATTAAAACCCTTTATCACCCGATTATCATGTAGGCCGCCTGGAGTTATTTTGTCATTTTGGCTGTAAAATAACAAAACAGTACTCATCTTTTCTCTCTAGCTCAGCTGGTTGAAGAGTTATGGTAACGTGAAGCGCACATGGTAAAATCTAGGCGAAGCTGATTTCTCTGTCTGTGTTCAGACAGCAGTACCTTGTGAGTGCTTTGTGCTACCATGATACACCAAATATTCACGTAAAGCTCATCTTTTCATCTTCCAAAAACCACTTGAATTTTGTCTCTAACTCAAACGGTAATGAAGTTGCGTAGGTTTAAAGACCTTGTAAATTGGGCAGAAGGTTAAAAAAATAAAAAGGTTTTGGGTTTTTTGTAATGAGAAAAAATAACAAAAAAGTCATCATCAGAGGTTCTGTCAAGTTAATCAGATGACTAAAAATTAATTTGATTATAAATAAATCAACTTTTTGAATGACTGATTATTTATTTAGTCTGTAAAAGAGCATGGTAACAATTTGCTACAATTTGTTTTTGTCAAACAAACACATTTTAACACTAATAATAAGTGGACATACAGTAAAAAGCAAAATTATGTATATGAGAAATGTCCAGTACAGTTAACTGATCATGAGACTGTTTCAGTTTCAAAAAGCCAATTAATTAAAATCTGCTGTGGAATTTTTTTTTCTCTATAGCGGGAAAATGCTTATTTGTTAAGTCATTGCTCATCTTATCTGATGCCTTCAGCTGGTTCTGTAAAAAAATGTGTTCTTAATCCAGATTGAAATTGTAAAGTTTAAAAAAAAAGAAAAAAAAACAGGATTTTTCAGCACAGTTATCTTCATTTCAGCAATGCTGATTTACATGTCCTCTGTAAATGGCATACAAGTTACATCACGACAAGGATAACATGACAAGAGTACAAAGATGAAATTCTAAAACGTGTGTCCACAAGCGTCTGCCTGTCAGCGTGCTTCAACATAGGCACTGCTCTTTGCAGGGAAACAAAGGAAACAGACAGCCATTCTCATTAATTAAGGCATGAGTGGCAGAAGGGATCTCACCTCCTAACTCTGCAGATTGAGGCTGGATGTGCTTTGATATCAGTTGCACTCAAAACATAATGAGGCTTTTTTTTCCTTAGTGTTAAGAGATATTAATCCATGTATAGTGTACATGAAGTTCTACAAATTTAAGTCCGTTGTAGGAGTTATTATTTAAGAATAAGAAGCTGAAAGGAATCTGGTGCTAATGTCTGTAACTTCTTCGAAGAACAAGCATTGAAAAGAGGTTTGCAGTGTCTTTGCCAACCTTAAAGCCATCTGCTATTACTGTACTGGGTCACCTTGTCATTGATCCATGTATAGCATGTGAAATACCTAGATTGTCTTTCTGAAAGTAAGATTTTGTTCCCTCTAGTACCCCTAGGATTAGCAGAACTATAGAGATGTGATTCTCTTTCTTTTCACTATCTCTATGACCTCGTCTTACTACACAAAAGCAAAGATATGGAATGGGAGGATACAAGGACAGCTCAGACGAGTAATTTTGCCTTTAATTGCTTGAACCTCCCCAGAGTGCTATTGCTTAAGTACTCCAAAACTGTTGTTGTTTTCCTCCACATAATCTTTGTTTATATGAAGGTCAGCATTTTTCTCTAAGCTTCTTATAAGAGAATTTGGAGCAGGTGGATTGTTCACAGAGATGAGACAATGCTCCCCTGCTGGAGTTGAGAGTGAGAGCGATCTGCCCCCTTTTTCCATCCACCGCAGTCACTTTACGAAGTGTCTTCCCAGCCCATCTCAACCATCTTATGCGCAATAGTCTTTGTTTTATTTGGGGGAGGGGGTTTCAGCTTAGACCTCATTTCTCAGTCTATATCAATAGCATCATTATGTGAGGTTTTATCTGGCTAATTAAGGCTTCATCTTTCTGGGCAATCTCTCAGAGGACATGGATTAAGCTCCCCTATCTCTGCTCGGAAGCCACTGTGGGGTTGACCAGACCTGTTCAATTCTTCGTGGATTGTGGCTAGAGAGAAAAAGGACCAACATTATAGTTGTGGCCATCTCAATAGAGTTTCTTTTCCCCAATAATGCAGTAAATTGCTACTATTAGCTTTAAAGTTCATGTGACTCAGTGTTGTTTCATGTCAACTGATATAAACAAGCCCATCCACCTCTGCGTTCTTTAAAATGAATGTGCGTTGAGCCATCATCTCGAAACAAGAGGAAAATAGAATGAAGTGTTGCATAGATTTTAAATTAGAGATAAATGAAACTGTGTGTTTTTTTGTTTTGTTTTTTTAGGGAGAGGCTAGTTCATTATGTGCGTTTGTTGGTAAAAGACTGAAGACTGAACGACTGGTGAATCATTTTGCACGTATAAAAACAGATAAATGATCTAAGACCATTTTAGCTGTTCAGTTGATAGCCGTCCATTCGTGGTCACTAATTACAGTAGGCTAAATCATTTATCTTATGTGAACGAGGTTCTCCCACTGGTACGGCATAGGTTCTTTTTCATGGTGCTAGAAATAGCAAATAAACTCCCCGTTGTGTGTCTTTCTCACTGTTGATGTTTTTCCTTTTTTTGCGTGTTTTCTGCAGAGTATGGGCTATCAGGACAGAAAGCTCTACCTTAACAAGTATATGTTAACATCCGTCCCATATGTGGCAAGGGATTGGATTAATAGCAATGTAACAAAGGAATAATCAAATGGAGCCTTAGATTTTATGGTAAATTTATAGTAAAATTATAAGAATAAAGGTGTTTTCAGTGCAGTGTATAAGATGTCAAGCGTATTTATCAGGATAAAGCTGCATTGTTGGCCTAATCAGCTGTAGCCTTTTGACAATTAATTTACAGCCATCTATAGTTTGCTTCGTTTGCATAGAGAATCAAATGGTTTGTTTTAGTCAAAGCACTGATCCAGAGTCACTGGTTTCCAGTGCAAAAACAGTACTTAATGAATATCAAATACGTTGTTGCTCTGGGTTCTTGCTCATTAAAGTTTAGTGCTGAAAATGACCAGATGAAAGTCTGCATCAACACTCATTAAAACAAATGCCAGAATACCCTTCCCATGTAAAGAAACTGTTAATAGGGAAAGTGCACTGTGCAGATCTGTCACTATTTTTGGGAGGTTGAATCTACCATTTGACTTTTCCCATACTGCTGTGGAAAAGGTGAAAAAAATACCCTTTTTGTCATGGCGCATAAACACTGTCTGCATGAGAGCATTGAAATAACTGACTGTCACAGTTCTTATACCGCACTTCTGTTTTTTGATAAAGCGCATGTGAGACAGTGTTTTGTCTGAGCCCTTGCCATTATAGGAAATAAATCCAAAATGAGAATATTTTGCACAGGCAGTTGGTGCATTTGACAGCCATTAATCAAGAATTGTGTAAAAGTAAAAAAAAAAAAAAATCTGTTTGTTTTTGTTTGTTTTATTTTTTAGTGTTTTCCTTGAAGGTCGAATTGTATCTACTTTCAGACTTTGCTGATGAACACACTAGGTCTCAAGTCAATGAAATCCTCTTCTTCATGATGCTTTACAGAAATGAAGATCTAAAAGAACGAAGCCATTTCAAAAATGAAAAAAAAACCAAAAAACCCTGAGCCAGGGTTGAGGATGGGGAAACAGCTTATTACCTATTTTCTTTGAACCATGTCACAAATATGATGGCGAGTGTGAAATGTAAATACTGAAGCTAGATGGAAGCCGTGGGTGACAGATTCTGTGATTATTGCTTTTGTCTGTGTATTGGTGGAGTTATTCATTATTGAATAGCGGTGGCTATAGTAGCAGGAATTCAAACAGAATTCATTTTCAGTTACAATAAATACAAATTAGAGAAAAAAAACATGAGACTTTAAGGCCCCATTATATCCACCACCGCCATGGCCAACAGCGGTACATTCCAAATCCACGTGTTGTTTCAGCTAGTTGTATCCTGCGCTTCTCATTTTTGTATCTTTGTGCAGGTGCTGCTCCCAGGTTGAAGACACGAGTATAGGATTATGTCAGTTTTTCACCACCATTTCAATGATATATTCGCGTAGACGCTTGGAGATTTCCAGAGGGAGATATCACAACAGCTTTAAAAGATTAGATTTTCTGGAAAAAGCTTCTGATTTTGACTTCTAGCGCTGTACTAGCACTTATGCAAAGGTTTTATTAAAATATGGATTTTAAAGGTCATCTATATGATGGTATTTTGTAATTTAGAGATGAGATACCCCTCTAGTATTTGAGATAGAAAAGACAAAGACTTTCGATATACTTTTCCTACATTTCATTAGTGATGAAAGTTGATAAGATTATATATTATTTTGCACATTTAACAATGACACGATAAAGATATTGGAGAACCAAAGAGATCACCAGTAAGCTCCACCTTGCCAATACATAAAAAGAAATCTTAGGCATTGGGAACTATCTCAAAGTAAGGTGCTGTTTTGCCCCCCACTCTAATCCCTACTGGAAATAGTTGAAGCTACACTGAGATTGTGAGAACAGAAAATGAAGGCAGTTTTGGAAATCAGACATGGATGAAGTACTTTGAACATATTTGAGTATTTATGTTAAGCAATTTTAATCCATCAGCAAATACTAATGTATGCTTTATTGATTCAAATCTTCTGTCATCTCAACTCACTTCAAGCAGTTACAAAGATTTATGACGTCTTCCTTCTTGTCCTTTACCCAACCCTGTATTACACAGTAAGTCTGATTAAGCACACTGCGCAAATTGTGTTGGCAATATCATAATCTTTTTTAATAGTGCTAAGTTCATCTCCACTTGACATATATTTCCTGGTGACTGCAAGTTGTAAAAAAAAGTCCTGACACACAATAATGGGTTTTGTAAACAACTCCTGTGTGGTTGGAGCTTCACTAATATAGGCCATTCCCTACTACATTGTGCAACAACAGTACCCTCTAAAGTCTGATCCCGGTGCATTAGTTGGGGATTTTATGCATGAGGGTCAACTCTCTATCCACTAATTACAGCTCGTTTCCCTTTAAAAGCCGTTATTGTGAGCTGCAGGCACAGCTAAGCAAAAGGGACATTTTCTTCGCCACACTGGGAAGAAAGCCTTCAGATGCCAGTCACAATTAAAGTCAATATGGCCGAGAGCCTCTCCACACTGTGCCCGTCATACTTCCTAGCAGCTGATAAGATATGGCCTTAATTATTCATTACGAGATGAAGGCATGTTTCCATCTTGACTTCTTTAATTGAGGAACCAGTGCAGTTTTCAGTCTATTCGAGGCTATTAAGGCTACGTATTTGGGGAAGTTGATATACTAGTTGTTCCATAAGCCTGCAAAGGAGCTCACCAACAAACAGATTACCCCCACCCGCAACACACTCTGGGGGTAACTGCCAAATCCGCTCACTTCATCTGAGGGAAAGAATTATTCACTCACAAATTTAGTGAGAAGAGCAATATGTTCATCCCCCTCGCAAATCGTTCATTTACCCTCCCTCTACCCTTGAATAAATTTCGGAGGCTATTCAGTAGGGTCCTTATGTTGAATTTTACAATTTTAACATCTTCACCTTCTAAATAACGATTCTTCCCCCATAGCACTACTTGAGGACAGTTATGATTTGCATAAGTACTGTCATTCTCAAATTAAATCATACACTATGTCTTGGCAAATGCTTATGCGCCATAGAAGAGGTAAGGGCTTGATTCAGCTGCATAATATTAACCCATCACTCAAGAATGATTAATTCAGAGCAAAAATGTGGATTATTCAAATAGGTTTGGATGTTCTGGCAGGATATGTGATTGAGCTGACAGGGATTTTGTTTGTTTCCAATTCTAAATGTCCTTCAGCTTGCCATTATCGATCAACTGGTGTATATATAAAAAGTATATATAAAAAATTATATATACTTTTTACAGCTTTATTTTTGAAAACTTTACCTTTTACATCTCAAACCTTTGGATGAAAGCACTGTAACAAAATATTAATATTCAAAATAAAACTTTTGTGTATAATAACAACAAATGACAAATTCTAAAGAAAGAATATTCAGGATTTGAAGTTTCCTTTCAATGAAAATTAGATGGATGGATGATTACATAAGCAAATGTTTTCATGGCGTCAGATAAGCATTGGGAGACCTGTTTATTCGCCTAAGCTCATTTGTTTTTTCCACACCATCCTGCGAATTCATTACAAGAATATTGGTGAGATTTCAGTGTTTTTTGCTCATCAGTAGCCAAGGAAACAGTTTCTTTGTATCTGCATAAGAAGGGCAAATTAGTCCATAAAAGACAAAGTGCACCTAAACTACAGGTTATCTCCATTTGTCAGTTTGAGCTCATATTACTCAGTGCATGCTTACCCTATTTTGCAAAAGCTCATAGCATGTTTTTCATTCAGCAAATCAAACAGAAAGCCTTTTGGGATATTATCTGTGAAACTTAATTGCCTCGAGCACTATTTTGTTTACTGAACCAATGCAAAAGTTGATCAAGAAAAAGCTTTAAACAAACTGCCAAACTTGCTCATGCCCTATACAAATTCAGTTTGTCTGCTAATAGCATGCTACATTCAGTGGTTATTATTTGCCCTCACATATGAGCTAAAAGTTCAATAATAACAACAATAACTCATCCATCTCTTTTTTCCCCCCTTTATGTTCTTTTCTTCTTCTTATCTAGCTCAATTTCCTGCCTCCTATTCTGTATGATTTTGGGCAATAGGTTAAATTTCCTGCATGTGCATTTACATTGGTACTGCTAGTTTGAGCTATACTCTCACTGTACTAATACGATTTCTGCTGATATTATTTTATTGCTGTTGTTGCCTTCATTGTTAGTCTCTCAGTTTATTTTAACATGATGTAATGAACCACATGGTTACTCGTGTATTAATCATGTATCCATAATCGATAAAACTTATTGATTCACTTATTTAGGAGCATCAGATTTGAGTTTGTAAACTCTTTACCCCAACTGAAACAAAAAGTGTTTATCTAAAAATTGTATACAGCGATATATCAAGTTCTGCTGACTATGAAAAGAAAAAAGAAGGTTCTGGCCCATTGCTTCAAACAGACTTTTTAAAGTACCTCACGGGGCCTTGTTAGTGCAGACTTGCTCTCAGTCTTCCAAACTAAACAAAGTAGAACAGGCCAGGTTCAGCTCCAACACTAAATCACTCATCCGAAATCAGTATTCTGTATGAAACATAAAGCCTTGTGACCTTCAGCAGTTAGTGCTTCTTCTACTTTTATTGCAATGTCTGCATTGTTTTCAGTTTAGCCTCTGGAGCTCGGGGTGTTGGCTTCTCCTGTGTTGCTGGGAGAAGAGCCCACGTGTAGATGTGTGCGACCCTGACTTAGTTGCTTCGAGCCCGAGAGTCTCTGTCAACAAAAGAAATCAAGACTCAAAATGGGGTCCACAACATTAGCTAACAAAGTGATATAAAGGCAATGTTAAGTGGTTTTGTTGCCATATCTTTGCTGTACATTTGTCTAATTGGCTAACGATTTGAAAAGTTAAACACACACACAAACACACAACCCAAGTTGTTATTTATTGTGTTTCATACTACGCTCAGTGTTTAGAGGTCAAATAAAATAAATGGGGGAAAAAGACATGGATAGAGTTGGAATGATGTCCACTGAGCTATTTTTTCATTAATAAGTAAGTTTTTATAATCAATTTCCCTTTTATTCATTTTGAAGTGTTGCTGGGCAGTCTGAACTGTGATATTAGTTATAAACAGCACATCACACTTTACATTATCAGTTCATCAATATTATATCAGGATCGTCTTTTAACTGTCAGGGCTAATTTAAATAGCTCTCATATCCAAATTGCTAATGACTTCTTCCTAAAGGCCTACACATGTTTTTCACATGTTAGTTTAACTCAGCTCTAAACAGGATAACTATTAAACAACAGACATATTCAAGTGAAGTTGCTGAGTGAAAAATAGCCTACTTTCTTCTTTTTGTCAGCTTCACGGAATTTATTCGATTTTTCTTTTTTTGTTTGTCAGTCTTAACAAAATATATGATGAAATAATTTGCCAAATTCAGATAATTGACATCATTATAAATATGCTTTTAATTAAAAAATGATTTTTTTTAGACCTTTTTGTGTTATTCCTCTAAGCTCAAGTTTGGCTCGCTTCCTTTTATTAATTGTTTTGGATGCTGTGAAAAACATGTGAGCTCTCATTAGTGAGTCTTATTTGAGTCTTTCCAAGATACACTTTATCTCCTTAAAAAGAAAGAACAAAAAAAAAATCACGATTCTCTGCAGAGAGCTGGCAAGCTGAATAGTTTAATAATGATAGAACATCACGATCCCTAAATTGCACACCAAACACCCAACAAAGAAAAAAGAAAATACAAAATAGCCCCAGCTATGGGCCTCGATAAACTCATGTTTAATGAAACATGATTTTAAAAAATGTAACCAGAATCATTAGCTATTATTATTATTGGCTAAACTGTTTTTATTTTAGAGCTTACAGTTCCTGAAAGCATGCTGTTGAATTTGAAATAGATATCCCTTCTAGTTTAACAATAAGCTAATCAGTTTAACCAAACCCAAAAAATATTATGTATCCAACTATAATTGTATTTTCTTTACAATGGCAACTGTCTACTATCATCAAAATCTTTGACTAAGACTATAGGGCAACATCTCTAAAGTGGGGCTAAAAGTGAGGGTTTTATAAAATGATTTTTAAAAATATGTCAAAACAATAAGAATTCACTATTTATTATAAAACTGAGTTAATATCTTTCTAATTGTGCTGCTGATTGTCTTATTAAAAGAAGAAAAGAAAAAAAAACATCTTTTATGAGCTGGAACAAGAAAACAATCCCTTTCAAAATGACTGGTTCAAGTAATCAACTTTTAATGTATAACCCCCATCCCCTCATACCAGTGTTTTTTTTCCCTTTGGTGCAAGTTTGGTCTCCTGACAGGCTTTGTGTAACCGACACTGTGAAATGTCTTTTTCTTTTAATTAGAAAGTAGTTTTGTTTGCATCTTTTTTTTTTTTATCAGTAAAGGCAGACTCAACAGCAGAAATTCCTGTCATTCCCTACATATGCAGAATGTACACCACACTGGTAATTCTTTCCCAGTTTCCTATTTGTTGCTGTACTACAGAATGAGACATCAATGAACAGAACACTGCACAGAAGCAATAATGACCCCTTTGAGAGGTGAAGTTCAGGAGAGACATGTCTACAGGTTTTACGGCAGAGTTTTGTCAGAACAACAGCTGGCCACTGTTGGAATTCTGCACCTCGATGCACCAACCAGCTTCTTCACCTGGATTAGGGCTTTACCGTCCATCTGTCGGGCGTCGGCTTACATTTAAGCCCTGCCATATCACAGGTTCAAACCCAGCCAACAGTCCCAGCAGGCAGCGTAGCTTCTCAATGACACAAGGTTAACAATTTTGTTCAAATTCATCCAGGGCGGTGTGAGACAGATCTTACTACCACTTGCTAAAGGTTAAAAAAAACTTGTGGTTAAGATGCATTTAGTCATGGTGTCACTTTTAGTTTATGCTTTAATATCTGCAATGCTACTTGCAGTTAGAAAGCCAATAAGCATCTTAGAAGTGATTAAACTGATAGCAGAAAGAGAATAAAACACTTTTGTCAACATACACAAAAATATTAATTTGCAAATTATACAAAAAAATATGACTGGAATTACTTATGCTTGATACCACTAATAGGCATCATATGAAATTGTAAACACTGGGGACAAGGGTGTGAGGGAATGTTAAAGAAGAGTAAATAGGTGGTGCAGTAAGACTCCAGTCCTTGGTCTGGCCATTGAGGATTAGACGGGCAGCTGACTAAGCGGTTTGCGGAGGAATGAGCTTTAAAGGCTTTTAACACTTTGTGCTACAGATAAGGTCAGCATCATCTTACGGATTTCCAGGAAGCTTAAAGGTATTTAACAATGGTATTTAACAAGGCTCAGAAGTGATATCTTGTGACAGGTAAACTAAAATATGACTCGGATTACTCTGTGATGATTAGGACTTAACGACACTGATACATGCATATTCTTGAATGTGCTAATTGTTAAAAAAGGAGTGATAAGATATGGAAAAGAAAATAATTTATAGCTTGTTACAGTGCAGATGTTAAAGTTAAACGTGAAGCTTTTTTTTACATGAACTGGCTGAATGTTTCGGTTACTGTGTTATGATTGTAGTGCTGTACTGTTAGCTTCAGTATGTCGAGAATCTGAAGACCATCTTTCTTTCATCTACCTGCTCTTCTACCTTGGGTTTTGAAAATTATTTTAAAATTGGGTTCCATATCAAAACCATAAAATGTCATATTAAACTTTACTTAATGATAGCGACTTGGACATTAGGTAAGATAACCGTGTTTTAATGCTACACTGAACTGCCTACACCTACTCCATTGTAACAGGGCACCATCCACTTTACGTATGAAGCAACATCTTCAGCATCCCAGCGGATCCTGGCATAAAGGCATTAATCTCTCTATTCATTGATCTAGTTATTACTGGTCTTGGACCAGTGAGTCCTCATTTATTGAGGCCCACTGTCTTATTTCTCTTACATATTCATTCTTTTGAGCAGCACACCCCCTCTCACTTCACCTCAATTAACGTAATTCTCTGGGAGCTCACTGGAGTGCTGATTGGAATGAAGAACTGCATTCAGAATACATGCCTGTGAGGGGATGATAACACCAGATCATTAACAAAACAGAGCTGCAAATGTTTACCCATGGATAGCATTCTTCATCTTAATGTGTCCATATCTTTTCACGTTTCATTGCATATTTGCTGCTGAAGCCGTGTGCTATAAATTGTAAATTGTGCTGTAAATGACTTAGATGCTTCTAAGTCATAAAAATGCAATTTCATCAAAAACTTTACTTAAATATTCAAATTTCTTATTAATATTACCCAATCATGTGCACTGTTGGGATGTATGGAAGAGTGCAGGGACTTGTTAGGAAGCTGCAATCCACAACCTGCTGAAGTTGTAGTCAAGGAGCTTTACCAACAGGGGATTATACTTTGAATATTTCTATGATTGTGTTAACGTGTCAGTGGCATTAGGGCTGGACATAATAGCATCTCATTGAGTGATAGCCAATATGTGATATATCCCCACAATGCAGGCCAACAGATAGAGTCTGAGCCTGTCATGAGGCTTTTTTTCATTTTTCATTTTCATTTCACTTCTTGCGATGTCCTATGACACACTATGTCAAAACACTCAGCACTTACTTAATCATTAAGGAACAAGAAATATTAAGTATGTCCAGAGGCAGCATGAAGCACAGCAGGTTCTGGTGCAGGTCTCTGAATTCAGACAAATTCTCAACTGTTTCTGGCATCACTTGATTACAGACAGTATCATCAAATCCCCAATCTGAACTTTGACCTCAGAGCGAATAAAATGAAATTGAGCAAAGTAAATCTAACCCATTTTTCATGATTCTGCTGTCCAGTTGACTATGGGCTCACTGGGAAAAAAATTATCAGTGGCAGGTGGCCACAATAGTAGTAACATGTTACCCCATAATTAACTGTCAAGCTGAATATCACTGATTTTTTTCCTTCTCTCTACACTATCAATCTGTCACATGTATTGTGGTCCACTGAATCTGCTGAAATACAAAGGTGCATTATCCATCTTCACAGACCTCCTGGGCATCTGGAAGAACAATCACATAACCACTCAGAAATGGACTTTTTTCTCATTTGGTGGCTTTTGTGTGCCTCACAGAGAGACAGAAAGATTGGGAGACAGAGACAGGGAATGACATGCAATACAGAGACCAGGATGGGTTAATGTAGTGA